>NC_090647.1:222459077-222796577 GCF_040937935.1 Hyperolius riggenbachi
ACTTTGCGCTGAGACGTTATAACGAAAGCATTGTTTGTGGCTGTCAGATCTGCACCGGCTCTGTGCGCCACAATCTCCTATTGCAGTCAGTCCTCCCCTCCACTATACTAGGGATAGCCTGTTTCCTGGTGCTAGTGTGTGTACCTCCTCCACGCCAGCTCATGCGTTGCATGCTGACTGTGGAGAATACACCACCAAGCCTTACATTATGAAAACCCCCTTACCAATCCCCATTGTGGGGGGAATTTCCAGAAATTATGACACTGTTTGTCAGGGGTCCTGCTCCTTTAAAAAATTTGAAAAGCTTGGTCCTGAAGTTACAGACAAATTTATATCAGAATTGGTTAAAGTTCTGGCCAATCCCGACTTTCGGGCTTCTGCAATTTCTACCTGGTCTGATTGGATCGTTTGTGCTCTTTTTAAGGGCAAACTTTTTGATTGGGCAATCGATGTCTTAGATCACACTCAGTTTAGACAAAGTCCTTTGCAATGTATAGCTTTTGTAATTCACAATTGGTTGCGCATAGATCCATTGCCTTTTCCTCTTAATGAACTCCTGGCAGCAGGCCAATCAGCTGCTCCTTCAATTGCTTGCAAGAATGAGCAGCAAGCAGAAAGTGTTACTGATAATTTTCCTGCAGCTTTGAATAAATCACCAAAAACAGCAAGGTCAAAGGCAAAACGCAAACGTTCTAAGAAACGTGTCCAATCTGCAGAATCGTTATCCTTAGCGACTGAGACCTATAATGAGATTCTGCCATTAACAGATAATGAAATGCAATTGTCTTTCAGGGGGGTTAAATGGACTTATGAAACTACTAATGAACTTTCATCACTGGCTAGGGAAAATAAAGATTTTTGTTTAAAAGAATTATCTGAGTATGATTATGAGGAGATATTACAGAGTATTGAACAAATCAACTTATTTGTGAAGCAAGGAAAGTTTGCATACACTACAGTTCAACACTTGCTACAGGTATTAGAGATTCTTAAGAATAAGGAATCTGCCAATCACCTGCTAATTAACCCAATATATGTCCCTGCCACAATCATATCTGCAAACTGTGATCTGCCTGTTAAGTATGCTTGGAATCCTCCATTTGAGAAAGGAGAGATGGAAGCTCTGGTCAATGAATGGAAGAATGATTCAAGTTCATTTTGTCAATTTTACAGTGCAAAAAGTGAATTAGTATTGAATGCATGCATTAAGTCTGCCTATAACCTAATAAAAACTGGTGTGTGTGGGTATGACTTTGTGGCTCCATTGATCGATGTGTGGAAAATGATTTTGGATGATTTTTATGCGATTCAATCAGTTGATACCAGGGAAGACACACTGTCAATTGGAGACTGTCCCACTTCTCCAGTTACTGAGTCCCTACCATGTCTTGTGAATGTTCCTGTAACTCCACCCTGTACCATGGATAACTCAGTGTTACTTCCCAGTAAAACAGAAGCCACTGATACTTTCTTAACTTTGCCCTGCACAAATTTCTCAGCAGAGAATCCAGAGGTCCTGCTGACTTCTGAGTCCAGCCTAGCCAGTACTCATGAGTCTTTGTTCAGTGAAACAGACACCAGAAAAATCTTGTCTGTCTCTGCAAACACTTCTGCAGAAATTACCCGTGTTAATAAAGTTCAACTCCTGTCTGATCCAGCAGATGCCAATAGATGCACTACATCAGTTTCCGAGTCCCAGCAATCCTGTCCAGAAACCTCAGAACCCCAGCATCTGAATTTTCAAATTTTACAATTGAATGGTGATTCAGATGCACAAACATTGTGTCTTGATTTTCCTGTTTCTACACCTCGCTCTAGTTTCGTGAATAGCTCAGAGCATCTGCTCTGTGAACCTGAAATCGCAGAATTATTACCTTGTTCAGAAAATGTTCCAATAAATTTGCCCTGTACCATGAATTGTGCAGTAGATCTCTCCAATGAAACTCAGGTCAAAGAATCATTATGCTGTCCAGCAGGTGCTTCCATGGTTTTGCCCTGCAATATGGACTGTTCAGTGATCCTGTCCAGTGAAGCTGTGGTCGCAGAGTCTTATGCTTCACCCAGTACTTTGGATATTTCAAACCCTCTAGCAGAAGAGTCTGAGGCACTGCTTACCTCAGTTGGTGTTGCAGTAATATTCACTTGTCTAGCAGCTGTTTTGGAATTACAGTCTGCTCTAATAAAACTTGGTGAATTTCTGCCCAGCAAAGCAGAATCCATTGAAATATTGTCCTCGTCAGCAATTGTGTTAGATACCTTGCCCTGTACACAGTCTGATTTAACCAATGTTGTTGAGTCCCTCTCCAGTGTTGTAACAGCCGAGGAACTCCAGCCCTGTCCTCTGAATGTTTCAGAAGTCTTGCCCTGTAACATGGATAATTCTGATTCTCTGGTCAAATTAATAGAAATCTCAGAATTTCAGTCCGGTCTGATGAGTGTTCCTGAAACCCAGCCCTGTATCCTGAAAGATTCTGGTTCTCTGGCCGCTGTGGCAGAGGTTCCAGAGTCCCCTTCCTGTCCAGGGAATTCCTCAGTTTTGCCTAGTCCAGTGGGGGCTGCTGCAATACTGACTTGTTCTGCAGCGCCTCATGAGCTCCAATCCAGTGTATTAAATGAGTCTCTGTCCAGTCCAGAGGTAGTTGTGGAGTCCCTATCTGGTTCAGTGCATACATCAGAAGATTTGTCCTGTCTTGTTAGTGCCCCTGAATCTGATTTGTTACTGACTTTGCTGGAATCAGCGACATCTAAGTCTGATCCAGCATTCTCGTGTGGAAGTCCAGTGGTTGCGAAGTTTAGTCATGATGATTTTTTTTTGGCCAGTCCTGGTTTTGGTCCTGTCTTGGCTGACCCTGGGGCTCACAGTTCCTTGACATGCCCAGAGGTTTCTCTTGTGCCGGTGTGCCCAGATGTTCTTTGTGTGCCAGAATGCCCAGGTGTGTCTAGGGTGTTGGCGTGCTCTGATGCTTCCTTAGTGGGAACACGTTCTGATGTTGCCAGTCTGCCTGCATGCCCAGAGATGGTTCTGGTCCCTGAAAGCCCTGATATTGATGTTTGTCCTTGTGGCCCTGACTCGGGAATTGCCCTAGGTTCCATAGGGGTTCTTGATAGTTCTCCATGTGAGCCTAAGGGGCA
The DNA here is from genome assembly GCF_040937935.1 of Hyperolius riggenbachi. NCBI lineage: Eukaryota > Metazoa > Chordata > Amphibia > Anura > Hyperoliidae > Hyperolius > Hyperolius riggenbachi. The sequence goes on from NC_090647.1 coordinate 222,462,210, forward strand.
TTCTGACCTATGGGGATCTCTTTGGAGCTTCAAGGTGTTCTGGGAGGTCTCTGAGAAAACTTGTCCTGGTGCCTTGGACTGGTTCAACAGTGGGTTTTGTGTTGGTAAAGACAGTACCGGTGGGCATTGTAAAGGCTTAGGCGTTTCTGAACGGTTCCTGGAAGGCGGTGGGTATCGCTCAGGGAATTTCGGAGGGCTTTCTTCTGGAAATCATGGTTCTGATGGGTGTTACATTGGGGCTTGTAGTACTGATGGGCATGGTTCTGTAGGTTCTGGTTCTGATGGGTCCAGTCTTGTGGGGACTGATTCTGGAATTCGGTCTTGCCGGGCTGTCCCGGTCATCATGAATTATCAGTCAGACTGTTTTGTTGGGAATTTCAGTTTTGAAAAGCGTCTGGAATCCGCTTTTAAGGGCGGGGGTACTGTGATGATCGCTGCTGCAGCAGCTGTTGCTGGAAGTAGTAGTGCTGCAGCTCAGGCAGTTCTGATCTATTTCCATGCAAGCTGCATAGCTTTGTCTGTCTTTCCCTGCTGTCAGCTTGTGACTGATTATCATTCACCTGTGTGGGAATCTGCATGTCTGCTCCCATTGGATGACCTCAGTATAAAGATCTGCTTCCTGCAGGGTTTCCTTGGGTTTTCATAGCTTCAGTTTAAGCCCGTCTTGCTGTCGCTTTAGCCCCCGATCGTGTTTCTTGTTCTAAAGATACTTTGCTGGTTTTGCATCATATATTGGTTCATTGCCAATATATATGCATACCAGCACGTTTATTATTTTCCTTGTATTCGTGTTACGTTGATACATCAGTGTCACTGATATATACGTACACGAACTGTTTATTTCCTGTGTTCAGTTAGTCAGTTTTCCAGCACGTTTTGGTAGTTTGCGCGTACCGTGAGCACCCGTGCTGAGCTAGTTATCCTGTTCCTGGTCCTGTTTGTGGATTGTGTTCATCTCTGCGAAGAGATAACGAATCCTTCTGAATCCTGTCCTGTTACCGTTTGTGGATTGCGTTCATCTCTGCGAAGAGATAGCGAATCCTTCTGAGTCCTGTTCCCTGTATTACTCCAGTCCTAGTCAGCGTTCCTGCTTATGTCATATATCGGTTCATTGCCGATATATACATATGTTAGTCAGACGTTACAAATAGTTTCATTGATAGCTGTAATTGTAATACGCTAGGAAAACATACTTATTGTATATTTATCTGTGTTACGTTCATCTATCTCGATCCTGCTGTTTCCTGACTGTCCTGTCCTGTCTTTGTGAGGCACGCCATCGCCGCAGCGCATTGGCTGCCTCATTCCAGTCTGTCTGGTTTTGGACGCTTGCTGTCGCTAAGTAGCCGCTAGCTAGCAAGCGTTCATTCTGTCTACCTGTCCTGATCTCCTCAGTTCTGGTTTGTGCGCTCAGCGCTACTTTGCGCTGAGACGTTATAACGAAAGCATTGTTTGTGGCTGTCAGATCTGCACCGGCTCTGTGCGCCACAATCTCCTATTGCAGTCAGTCCTCCCCTCCACTATACTAGGGATAGCCTGTTTCCTGGTGCTAGTGTGTGTACCTCCTCCACGCCAGCTCATGCGTTGCATGCTGACTGTGGAGAATACACCACCAAGCCTTACAACATTTCAGAGAAAAACATTTTTTTTCACCTTGCATAACTCAGTTCTAAGGCCTGTCTTAAGTAATGACATAGCATAACCTCGCAGTTGCAAATATCAAGTTAACTCTGATGAGGGTAGATAATATTTATAAGATAGATCTCCCCATGAAAGCATACGACCCTCTTCCATGATATCATATAGGTGTGTAATCCCCCTATTAACCCATTGTGACCAAATCGATATATCTAAGTCAGGAGAGAAATCCTGGTTGCCAAATGGTGAGGTAAGTTGGGTGCTTGCTTTGTCTAGGCCTAAGGTTTTAGCTACCTTTTTCCATAAGGTTATGGTGCCCGGATAATAGGAAAATGTTGCAGTGAGGTTTATCCATCTAAATGAGGCTGAAAATTGGAAAAGGCCGGGCAACTGAGGCTTCCAGGTCAACCCATCTAGTTCTACCCACAGGCATAACCCTTTGTATAGGTTGCGGCAAACAAGAGGCTCTGTAATGGTAGTAATTGTGGGGCTCCAAAGCCCCCCTGCAGTTTACATATGGCCATGAATTGATATCTTATTCTAGGTGGCCTGTGTCTCCATATAAATTTAGTGATATGAGATTGAAGCTTCCTGATGTCTTGTGGGACAATATCTATTGGCAGAGCCCTAAACAGATATAATAGTTGTGGCAAGAGGGTCATTTTGACTGCAAATATGTGGCCTGTAAGAGATACAGGGCCATATGCAATTCACTTTTTCTCCTGAGTTTTCTCCTAGATGATATTTTTAAGTTTGTCAATAAAATGCCTTTTAAGCCACCAGAAAGCAAGAAAATACTCAAAATAATTTTGATAGTACCTTTTCATTTACTTTTGGTAGATTTTTAGTTGAAAAGTGCTGGGAAGTTATTTTAAATAGAAGATGAAAAATTATCTCCTAGGAGAAAACTCAGGTGAAAAAGTGAATTGCATATGGCCCACAGTGGGTTGCAAAAGTATTCGGCCCCCTTGAAGTTTTCCACATTTTGTCACATTACTGCCACAAACATGCATCAATTTTATTGGAATTCCACATAAAAGACCAACACAAAGTGGTGTACACGTGAGAAGTGGAATGAAAATCATACACGATTCCAAACATTTTTTTTACAAATAAATAACTGCAAAGTGGTGTATGCATAAATATTCTGCCCCCTTTGATCTGAGTGCAGTCAGTTGTCTATAGACATTGCCTGATGAGTGCTAATGACTAAATAGAGTGCACCTGTGTGTAATCTAATGTCAGTACAAATACAGCTGCTCTGTGAGGGCCTCAGAGGTTGTCTAAGAGAATATTGGGAGCAACAACTCCGTGAAGTCCAAAGAACACAACAGACAGGTCAGGGATCAAGTTATTGAAACATTTAAAGCAGGCTTAGGCTACAAAAAGATTTCCAAAGCCTTGAACATCCCACGGAGCACTGTTCAAGCCATCATTCAGAAATAGAAGGAGTATGGCACAATTGCAACCCTACCAAGACAATCCACCTAAACTCACAGGCCAAACAAGGAGAGCGCTGATCAGAAATGCAGCCAAGAGGCCCATGGTGACTCAGGAGGAGCTGCAGAGATCTACAGCTCAGGTGGGAGACTCTGTCCATAGGACAACTATTAGTCATGCACTGTACAAAGTTGGCCTTTATGGAAGAGTGGCAAGAAGAAAGGCATTGTTAACGGAAAGCATAAGAAGTCCCGTTTGCAGTTTGCCACAAGCCATGTGGGGGACACAGCAACCATGTGGAAGAAGGTGCTCTGGTCAGATGAGACCAAAATGGAACTTTTTGGCCAAAATGCAAAACGCTATGTGTGGCGGAAAACTAACACTGCACATCACTCTGAACACACCATCCCCACTGTCAAATATGGTGGTGGAAGCATCATGCTTGGGGGCTGCATCTCTTCAGCAGGGGCAGGGAAGCTGGTCAGAGTTGATGGGAAGATGGATGGAGCCAAATACAGGGCAATCTTGGAAGAAAACCTCTTGGAGTCTGCAAAAGAATTGAGACTGGGGCGGAGGTTCACCTTCCAGCAGGACAATGACCCTAAACATAAAGCCAGGGCAACAATGGAATGGTTTAAAACAAAACATATCTATGTGTTAGAATGGCCCAGTCAAAGTCCAGATCTAAATCCAATCGAGAATCTGTGGCAAGATCTGAAAACTGCTGTTCACAAACGCTGTCCATCTAATCTGACTGAGGTGGAGCTGTTTTGCAAAGAAGAATGGACAAGGATTTCAGTCTCTAGATGTGCAAAGCTGGTAGAGACATACCCTAAAAGACTGGCAGCTGTAATTGCAGCAAAAGGTGGTTCTACAAAGTTTTGACTCAGGGGGCAGAATAATTACGCACACCCCACTTTTCAGTTATTGATTTGTAAAAAATGTTTGGAATCATGTATGATTTTCGGTACACTTCTCACATGTACACCTCTTTGTATTGGTCTTTCACGTGGAATTCCAATAAAATTGATGCATGTTTGTGGCAGTAATGTGCCAGCATGATTTTTGTAATTATATCCCCCTGGGTTCCTTGTATTTCATTGCATTGTGCTAAATGGAGCTGCCGACTTTGGGGAAAAGTCATCCTGTGTAATACAATGCTGGACTCCAAAAAGTGCAGTAACTATGGAAAGATGCATATCATTTTGAATCTCTCTTTCTCCTCTTTCCAATGATATATAAACCGCTATTTTCGTGATGCAGCGGCCGCGATCTTATCACAAAAATAGCGAAAACTAAAGGGCGCAGGGCGGCAGTTTATATATCATTGGAAAGAGGAGAAAGAGAGCTTCAAAATGATATGCATCTTTCCATAATTTCTGCACTGCTCAGAGCCCCTTTAAGCCTGCCCACCCAATGCCAAGGTAGGCTTCCCAACGGCAGGGACTACGCTTCACTACGCTTCCCTAATCTATTAGATGCTAGTCATCTTTTGCCTCATGTGTATGTGTTTTTTTTTCTTTTTTAAAAAAAATGTATTTATATATTCTCTTCTGGTGCACAATTAGCTCAGCTCTCTTACTGCGTCTCTGTGATGTTCCATTCTGAAATATTTCCCTCTTCCTCTGTAAAGAAAGACGCGCAGGCAGCAGCAAATCTACTTTGAGGAATTAGGAATACCTAAAGATAGAGACTTCACAGAGACAAATGTAAATAGTGGATTATGTTTAATAGGTAAATAGCATGTTTACTGTGTTTGATTCCCCATTTCTCTGATATTCTCACTTCCTCCCTGTTTCTGTGATGTTCCATTTTTGAAATATTCCCTCTTCCTCTGTAAAGACCAGCAGCAACTGTACATTGAGGCAGTAGGGATACCTAAAGAAAGGGACTTCAGAGAGACAAATGTATGTAGCTAATTATGGAAGATACCATGTCTACTTTTTTTTGATACACCAACTCTAAGGAAGATCTGCTAAATTCTAGTTATAACTAATCTCCAAACAACATAGTCAAATAATCATTTATCTATTGAAGTATCATCAATCTCTTTCTATTATGAAACATTTATCTAATAATACAACTAACAATATGTTGTGTTAATCCTATGCGTTTATTGCATCACTTTGTCTATTGTTCCATATATGACATTTAAACAAGTGTTGTCAGTATTTTGAAAACTATGAAAACAGTTTTGACCTGAAAAACTGTTCTCAACGGCCGTCATTATTGCTTTGTTATTATCACCAATGTGTAATTCTTATGGACAAATTTATACAACTGCCTATTTGGATGTACTGTTTCTTTTCTTTTTTCAAAACCCCAATAAAAACTATTGAAACTATTTTGTTGGATATCCCATTTCTCAGGTATTCACACGCCCAACACCCCCCCACCCCCTCCCCACAGACACACACACACTATCCATATCCAGTTGCCCGGTAAGTTGGGCGAAGAGCACCCTGCTGCCGCTATAATACTGGGCGGTGTTAAATACTATTATTCTTCATCTGAGGCATAGCAACTCGGAGGGAAAAGTCATTTGGGGTCTGGCAATTACTGACACCCGAATTACATTTGAAATCCTGCTGCGCTGCTATAGGTGTGATAACAGCGAGGAGTAGAGCGCGTGACAAAATGACCTGCTTAATTCCTCCCCTCTCTTCCCCTGTAGGCTAGCAGAAAGTGGGAATATCTGCAGAATGGCTACACAACTTCTTACTACCTTTATCTATAACTACAAAACAAAAAAATATCCTTGAGCTGCGTGGTTTTAATACACAACTGTCCCACATTTTTAGTTTAGCACACACTCAAAGAGGCTGTAGAATCAGGGCCTGTAGACACACATCAGACCTAAATATAACACTGCAATAATGTTTTTTTATTTAATGTGCTGAGTTGCATCCACAGTTTATACAAAACTTGCTTTCACTGTAATATATAATATAATACTGTATATTATGCTAAGTGACCACTGGCATCTGACAGGAAGTTGAGAGAGAAGCCGTTACATCCAGCACTGCTGTGTTTCTGATTCAATATTTTTTATTAAAGAGTTTTCAATTTACATACAGTATGTCATTGACATATCATAACATTGTTATATCAATTATTACATAACAGTATTGTTACTTTCACGTTAAATAACATTACAGGATCTTTATAGTGAACATTTGAAGAAAAACCTATATTTTATTATATATTATAGTTGCTCAATTTTAATAATAATATCTTAATCTAACATCCTATTACTTTTGTCTTCAGCTCTGCTGTGTTTCAGCAAGGTATTCCTCTCAGGCACCGACTCTTTATTCATTTGAATGGGTTGCTAAGAACAGCTGCACTAAAACTGCCTCAGCACTGAAAGAGCACAAACTTTTGTTATGGTGTTGAGTGGTGTCGGCATGGCTTTTAAAGTATCTCGGCATTGGAAATTTAGGTGTGAGATTTAATAATTAGTAGTTTCAGGCATTTCTTTACTTTTTCCATTTTCACTTCAGCATACTGAGTTGCAGAGCAGGGACAAGGTCCTCCAGCACCCAAGGCTGAGACACCAAAGTGCGCCCCTCCATCCCTCCCACCTCAGCTGTCACACACTGATTGCTATTAGATTAAGAGGGCCACAGGGCCCACAACCTCTCCAACACCTTAATATCTAGTTATCTGGCTTGCAGTCACTGCTATGTATCCCCTTTTCTTATTTCTTTCTGCTTCATACACAATTAGGAATGACAGCTGAATGAATTGTGTGCCCCCTCCTATACTGCGCCCTGAGGCTGGAGCCTCTCCGGCCTATGCCTCGGCCCGGCCCTGCTGAGTTGAGAGGCTGTTGTTGCCATGACAGAGGTTAGATATGGAAGGCACACTTGTTTTACCCATTCAATATGCCTTGTTTATTACTGTAAAAATGTAAATGGGAAAAATATAAATAATAATTTACAAAGCATGTATCACAGTAAAATTCTAGTGATGTGAAAATATTACTAATTGCATGCACACAATCTCAGAAAAGATTGAACAGGCCACTATCAGTTCTAAAATTGTATATTGAATTACTGTAATTGTTTAACATTTTTGATCACCCAAGCTCATCCTGAGTGTGGCATGCCTTTCATACAAAATCTGTGAAAAGCAAAATAATAAGATTTGGAGAAAGCTGGCAAGCATACCTACCCTAAAAAAAACTAAATTACTAAGTGTAACATATCATCACTAGGTTGAAGGTAGAAATACATAGTCAATCTTTATTAATAGATTCAAATAAAAACATATTATATAGCAGTATGATTTAACCAATCTCCAAAAATTATAAGCAGTATGGTATTGTACCATGTTAACCATCGGTAAAAGCAAGACATTTAGAATCAGGATGATACCATTTATTGGCTAACTTAAAAGTATAAGAGTAAGTAATCAATCGGCTGTATAGCCTTCGTCTGGTTTCAATCCTGTTTGCTCACAAGATGTTAGAACAGACATCTATATACTGTACGTGCAACATCAAAAGGGGATATATTGATTTTTTTCAAGTATAAATACATGTCATTAATATGCCTTAAGTGAAACAGGACATCTAAATGTGGCCATACACTGGCCGATTTGCCATCAGATTCGACCAACAGATAGATCCCTCTCTGATCGAATCTGATCAGAGAGGGATCGTATGGCCACCTTTACTGCAAACAGATTGTGAATCGAATTCAGCCTGAAACCGGTCACAATCTGTGGAGCTGCCGCTGCTGCCGCCCCCCCCCCCCCCCCCCCCATACATTACAGTCCCTGCTGTCTTCTTCTCCGCTCCGCTCCAGACCGTTCCTGCAGCTACTGAACTTCCTGTCCAGGGGAAGTTTAAACAGTGAGGGTGTAGAGGGTGCTCTACTGTTTAAACTTCCTGCCGGGACAGGAAGTTCTGTGTAGCTGCAGGAGCGATCTGGAGCGGAGCGGAGAAGAAGACAGCGGGGACTTGCGCCGGCCAGAATAGGTAAAGTATAACCGCTGCATTGCATCGGTCGTTGGGCATTCGAACGCCGCTATCGACGCACTCCCGACCCGCTGGCGACCGAGAAAAATCTTCCGCACAGATGGGTTGACGGGAATCGACAGGAACGATCGATTTCGGACGGAAATCGATCGTTCTGTCAGCGGTGTGCGCGGCGATTTCACAGCAGTTTCGATCACTGTGATCGAAACGGCTGTATATCGGCGGGAAAATCGTTAGGTCTATGGGCCCCTTAAATAGGTGAGAGATTGTTAGCTAAGAAAAGACTCCTTGCTTACACAAGAGAGTAACCAAGCAGCTCGGGGTGACACAAACCACTAGGAATGTATAGGGGGCTAAAAGAGACAGAAAAGCACTCCTACTAAACAGTAATGCTAGGTGTAATTTTCCTTCTTAAAACAGGAAACTTGCAATAATTCAGCTATAAGGGAACATTTGCACCACTATTCAATATGCAAATGATCTCTTTTTGCCCCTGTAAGCCAGGCTAGCATCCAGAACCACTGGTGTATAACAAGCCTATATGTAACGATCGGTGTCAGCAACCAGAGAGATAATCTGATCCTTGGCGATCCGCAGTATCTCCAAGAATACAGATATACCCGATTATTGAGGATCTGCGGAATCGTCAATAATCAGATATGTCTAACCTCTAGACACCTGAGAGAGAGTGATGCTGCATACACACTTGAGATAAAAGTCTCTGGAAAAGGCAAGATCACAGACCAATTATACCCCATTCCATGTAGTACCATACCTACACAGTCTATTCTATGGAGCTGAACTCCACATCAGATAAAATCTTTGCAGGATGCTGCACACACAGATGCTGTACACATTCAAAAGATCATTATCTGCAAAAGATCTCTTCCTGCAATAGATCCATTCCTTCAAAATGCATTCATAGTCTATGAGATCTGCAGATCCTCATACACACCTTGTTTAACAGACTTCATCTGCATATCTGGCAATCATCTGCAGATCTGAAAATCCATCCTGGTGGATCTGATCTGCAGATGATTGCCTGCTAAACAAGGTGTGTATGATGATCTGCAGATCTCATAGACTATGAATGCATTTTGAAGGAATGGATCTATTGCAGGAAGAGATCTTTTGCAGATAATGATCTTTTGAATGTGTACACCATCTGTGTGTGCAGCATCTTGCAAAGATTTTATCTGATGGGGAGTGCAGCTCCATAGAATAGACTGTGTAGGTATGGCTCTCATACTACATGGAATGGGGTATAATTGGTCTGTGATCTTGCCTTTTCCAGAGACTTTTATCTCAAGTGTGTATGCAGCATTAGTGTTTGGTGCAACAGTAACAACTCTGAGTGAAGACCACCAGAGGAGCTGGTGGCCTAAAACTCCTGAGGAATTCACCCCTGACTGTGGGTGATATTCCTGTAGCCTGTGGACCCCTGGGTGAGGGACCGAGGCTGGGTTGCAGGAAGCCCTGCGGCTAATATGAAAGGTATTGCCCTGGACTGGGCTAACGTAGTACAGAAATAGCACAATCCTAATCTGGGTGTGAGGTCCGTAATCACAACACCCTGGAACTAGTCTGGAGCATAACATAAATGATAATACAATTCCCTAGTCTTGGGTGTGCGTTCCGTGATCATCAACACCCTGGAACTAGTCTGGAGCATAACATAAATGATAATACAATTCCCTAGTCTTGGGTGTGAGTTCCGTGATCATCAACACCCTGGAACTAGTCTAACAAATAAACAGTACAAGGTAATCTGGCGCAGTGTGAATTCCCAAGTCCTCTTGGTTCAAACACACTGTAAGGATCTGACTATGGTCTGAATGCTTCCACAAAGTGTTTGCAATGACAGACAACCAGCAACTGACAAGCAGCAGAATATATAGTTGCTGGACTCTGCCGCCCCGCCCGATCCACTCAGCCAATCATGAGTCCTGCAGGAATCAGCTGATCTTCCTGATCAGCTGACACTTCCCCTGCTGGTATAAAGGTCCTGAGTTCAGGCCCGCGCGCGCGTAGCTCTCCATCTGCCTATGTGCACTAACAGACCCAGCCACAACAAGCGCACGCTGCTGCATGCAAACCGCTGCATTGGACGCGGAAACAGCCGCTTTGCTTTCAGGACATGCGGCAGCCTTTCCGCATTCCACCATACCACCAGACGCGTGTCTATGCGTGCAAACCGCCGCGTTGGACGCGGAGTCAGCCGCCTTGCTCTTGACACACGCGGCGGCTTTTCCACGTTTTCTCACACTATAGCTTTCAATTTTACACAGCCACATCCACCTCACATATAGACAGCCTGTTTCTGACTTTTGGTCCTCATCAGTACATGACAGCGATTGATATGGCTATATGGGATAGGGCTTAGACCAGTACAGCAGAGTAACCAAGCAGCTTGGGGTGGCCCAAACCACTAGGAATGTATAGGAGCAGTGGCGTTCCTACCATAGGGCGGCATGGGGCGCCCCGCACCGGATGTCGGGCGCCCCAGGGGGTGTCACCAAGGCCTCCCACAGAGGCCTGTGCAAGACAGGAGGGGGAAGCAACACGGAAAGGAGGGGTGGCGGGGAAAGCGGTGGGGAGGTGGGCCGGACCCCCCACCTTCCTCACCTGGGTCCCCTCCTTCTGGCGCTTCCCCCTCCTAATTAGCAGCAGCTAGATGAGCGGGCAGGAGCGGGCGGAGAAGACTTACTCACCTACTTCCTGCGTTCCAGGCGATGGCGCATAGCGTCATCGTCACGTGACGCTGGTCTCCACCTTCTCCACCGCCCACTGTTCTTCCTGATTTGCGGAAGCACAGTGAGCGACAGAGAAGGCGGAGACCAGCATCACGTGAGGATGACGCTGTGCGCCATCACCAGGAGCAGGTGAGTAAGTCCTCCCCGCCCGCTTCGCTAAGCTGCTGGCTGCTGCTAATTAGGAGGGGGAAGCGCCGGAAGGAGGGGACCCAGGTGAGGGAGGTGGGTGGTCTGGCCCCCCTCCCCGCCACCCCACCTTCCAAGCTTCCCCCCATACCGGGGGCACCTATGCTACACTGGGGGCACCTATGCTACACTGGGGGCACCTATGCTACACTGGGGGCACCTATGCTACACTGGGGGCACCTATGCTGCACTGGGGGCACCTATTCTACACTGGGGGCACCTATGCTACACTGGGGCACCTATGCTACACTGGGGCACCTATGCTGCACTGGGGGCACCTATTCTGCACTGGGGGCACCTATGCTGCACTGGGGGCACTATGCTACACTATGCTACACTGGGGGCACTATGCTACACTATGCTGCACTGGGGGCACCTATGCTACACTGGGGGCACCTATGCTACACTGGGGGCACCTATGCTGCACTGGGGGCACCTATGCTGCACTGGGGGCACTATGCTACACTACGCTACATTTGGGCCACTATGCTACACTGGGGGCACCTATGCTACACTGGGGGCACCTATGCTGCACTGGGGGCACCTATGCTGCACTGGGGGCACTATGCTACACTATGCTACACTGGGGCCACTATGCTACACTGGGGGACACCTATGCTACACTGGGGGCACTATGCCACACTATGCTACACTGGGGCCACTATGCTACACTGGGGCACCTATGCTGCACTGGGGGCACCTATGCTACACTGGGGGCACCTATGCTGCACTGGGGGCACCTATGCTGCACTGGGGGCACTATGCTACACTATGCTACACTGGGGCCACTATGCTACACTGGGGGACACCTATGCTACACTGGGGGCACTATGCCACACTATGCTACACTGGGGCCCCTATGCTGCACTGGGGGCACCTATGCTACACTAGGGGCACCTATGCTACACTGGGGGCACCTATGCTGCACTATGCTACACTGGGGCCACTATGCTACACTGGGGCCACTATGCTACACTATGCTACACTGGGACCACTATGCTACACTATGCTACACTGGGGCCACTATGCTACACTGGGGCCACTATGCTATACTGGGGCAACTATACTAGCTATACTGGGGCAGTGGCGGTGCCAGGGAGGTTGTTTGGGTGCTGAAGCACCCCCTAATATTGTCCAAGCACCCCCAGCGCTAACTGATTTTCGGCGTCTAATAGACGCTGTGTCAGTTCACTGACAGCAGCAGCCCGCAGCTCCAACAGCGGCAGAGCAGGGCAGTAAAATGGCGTCCGAAGCCCTGCTCTGGAGACCGAGTCTGCAATGCAGGGCTTCGGGCGCCATTTTCCCATAGCCCTGCTCTCAGTGCGGGAGTTTCAGTTGCTGGCTGGCTGCAGAGGATTGTGGGAGCTGCGCGCCGGACGGAGGCCGGGACAGGAGGTCTGCTGCTGCTTCAGGTGAGTAAATTTTTAGTTAATTTATATTAGCAGGTGTATAGACTGTTCTGGCCAGGTCTGCTACATGATTGAAGTGTTTTCTGGCCAGGTTGGCCACATGATTGCATGTATTTTCTGGTCAAATCTTCCACATCATTGCATATATTTTCTGGGCAAATCTGCCAACATAATTGCATGTATTTTCAGGGCAAATCTGCCGACATGATTGCATGTATTTTCTGGGCAAATCTGCCGACATGATTGCCTGTATTTTCTGGGCAAATCTGCCGACATGATTGAATGTGTTTTTTGGGCAAATCTGCCGACATGATTGAATGTGTTTTTTGGGCAAATCTGCAGACATGATTGAATGTGTTTTTTGGGCAAATCTGCCGACATGATTGAATGTGTTATTTGGACAAATCTGCCGACATGATTGAATGTGTTTTTTGGGCAAATCTGCCGACATGATTGAATGTGTTTTTTGGGCAAATCTGCCGACATGATTGAATGTGTTTTTTGGGCAAATCTGCCGACATGATTGAATGTGTTTTTTGGGCAAATCTGCCGACATGATTGAATGTGTTTTTTGGGCAAATCTGCCGACATGATTGAATGTGTTTTTTGGGCAAATCTGCCGACATGATTGAACGTGTTTTTTGGGCAAATCTGCCGACGTGATTGAACTATTTTCTGGTCAAATCTGTTCACATTAAGTGTATTTTCTTGAGAAAACCTGAACAATTATGTGAATTTTCTGGGGAAAGGCCCACTGTCTTTGTGTTGCACTTTTAAGGGGAACCCAAGGTGAGAATAATATTGGGCTGCCATATTTATCTCCTTTTAAGCAATACCAGTTGCCTGGCTGCTGTGCTGGTCCTCTGCATCTAATTCTTTCAACCATACACCCTGAACAAGCATGCAGCAGGTCAGGGGTTTCTGACAATATTGTCAGAACTGACAAGATTAGCTGCATGATTGTTTCTGGCGTAATTCAGTTCACTACTGCAGCCAAATAGATCAGCAGGGCTGCCTATTGTTTAAAAGGAAATAAATATGGCAGCCTCCATATCACTCTTATCCCGGGTTCACTTTAAATTAGTTAGCTCTGCCCTCATCCGGTCATGGACACGCCCATTTTTCGCATTGCGCGCCGCATGTTATAACCACACCAATTTTTTGTTAGCTATACTGGTGCCACTATACTATACTGAGGCCAACTTTAGGGGGGCGGGGGGGAGCGAGCCTACACCTGGCATTACCCGCCGTGTAACGTTTAGCATGCCACATTTGCTGTTTGTTTTTTTGTGTGTGTGTGTGTGGGGGGGGGGGGGGGGTCTTTTTAATACCCAGCACCGGGTGTCAAATGCCCTAGGTACGCCACTGTATAGGAGGCAAAAAGAGACCAAAAAGCCCTCACAGAATTGGGACTCCAGCTGTCACAGAGGCATCGTAAATTCACAAGTTTAGCTACAAGCAGAGGCGATGCAATATAGGCTGAGAAAGAGTAATGGCATTAAATAGCATCAGCCTCATACCAATATAAAAAGTTTTTGTCCTTATTCAAGCCTTTGTCCTCAGCAGTTTATAAATTTCGTTTCTGCTATTTATCTTTTGACTATTTGAAGCCACCCTTCAGGGCAGTGACACGAAGATCATTCAAGCTGTGTCCAAGTGTGTAGCAACTGAGAGTTCAGATTCGATATTGTTAATAGTGTGCCTGTCAGGCCTGCCTGGTAAATGACTACAGGTCAGGCTGTATGCCCATATGACTGACCTATAGCCAAGGCTGTAACACCTGCGCAAACTCCTACCTAGTACAATTCTGCAATACCCTGCAGGTAGATGTAGCATACAGATTGACAGTTGGTATTCACCAAACAAAGTAGTATGAGTAATACAAGGCACAGTAGACTCAGATATATAGTCAACTGAGACCTGAAAGCTGAGGCAGTCCAGCTGATAGCCAGGGGACTGCAGAATGGGGAAGGTAAGTAAGCAGTTCAAACACTTACCAGGTAGCGTGGTCGGTTCAAGCCAATATCGGTCCAGGCAGGGTTCAAGGGAAGTCCAGTAACTTAGCAGAAGTCGGCAACAGGTAATCCAATAGGCGAAGTCAAGAGCAAGCAGTGGTCGGCAGCAAAAATCAATTTATAAGAAGATTGGTCAGGATACAAGGCAAATCAGCAACAGAGATCAGAGTAATGGGTGAGCGCATACCCAGCACAAGCCAAAGCTAAATGCTATCACGGGCAAAACTGGGAATGCTCACAGAGTTCAAATACAGTGACTATCCAATCAAAACAAAGCAGAACTGAAACAAAACCAATCACAATTCAGTGTGTCAGCTGTCAGCTGACACGCAGGTAGACACGTGGTTACTGTTTACATCGGCGGCACGCGTACAGGGAACGTGTCCGCCGCCTATCCAGTGGGAGCTGCGCAGCCTCCTGCACTCCAGTGATGTCAGCGGCTTGTCGAGACCCGGAAGTCAAAGCCGTAGCTCGGGTCTCGGCATTCCGCAGCTGATATGCGCCGGCGGCGCTCGCAGTGCCTGTGTTCGTTCATACGTTTGCACAACGTTTGTCCTGGTCACAAAATATATATGTTAGCAGACAAGCAAGAAATTATGTTTAGGACATTGACACCTGGATAACCTGGCACAATTTTTCACAGAGAGAGCAGACAGAAAGCAGGTTGGGCAGATCTTAGCAGCAGAGAAGTGACAATGCACAATATGACACCTCTCTGTTGTCAGAGTAGTCGCCGAAACCCCACTTAACCTGATGTTACATTATTTTAGCCTTATCGTTTATAACCTTATTATAATCCCATCTGTTTCTAGATCTCATAGATCTAATAACCCTTTTGGGTGTACATAGGTGATCAAACACTATATTCTCTTGCCACTCTGCCAGATCTTTGTGAAACTTAGCTTGGTTAGATCTCTCAATGCTGTACTGCAATTTTGTCAATTTGTTGTTTTAAATTTTTGATTCATTTTTCGTAAGTCGGATCAGTCGGGGTCTTCCACATGCGCAGAAGACCTTGACTGAAGCCACTGAGCCAGCTACAGGGGCTGATTGCGGCTGAACGGAGGACCGCGGGAGGACGGTGAGGGACTCATATGTGGGTGTTGGAAGCCCCAAGTAAGTATCAAATCTTGCTTTTCAGCCATGTTTGGTACAAGTCTTAGGGCCTGAGCCCTCTGAAGCATTTGTGTCTGCTTTCTGCCAGCTTTCCAGCAACACTTCAATGTTGCAGATGCTGAAAAGTGGACAGAAGGAGACACAAATGTGTTGGTGAACTCAGGCCCTAAATAGTTAAAAAGAATTCCATCAGATACCTTAATTTTTAATAAAATAGTGACCATCACATGGCTTCTTGTCTCCCAACAATGGGCGGGATCTTGTTTGCATAATAGAAGAGTCTGACATTCAAACTTTATATCTGCTGTTTGCTCCTCTCCCTGCTATAGATGCTTGCTGAAGAGGGGTGGAGTGAAGCTAATGATGCTCCCTTCCTGCATCTGGTTGGGAGGGTTGGTGCCATGCAAGGAATGTTCTTAGATTATAGATATTCTAACAAAACACTTTTAACAATATACTTGGGTTTGCCACACCGCATAGGTATATTTCCCAGTCTGTAATTGTATCAATATGGTGTAACGCAATCTGTTAGATCATCAATTACAGTTCCCATTGTAAACTATATTCAACTCTGAGTCCACAATACAGATCTTGTACCTGAAAGATCCTCCTCTATGATGGTGTAGCCTGGCTAAGATTGGAACTGATTGGGACAATGGAGGAGGCCATTTCCTGGTTGGAGTTAATGTAAGTCTGGAGGATTCCATGTTTAAATACATAGGTGTCACGTTCCGTAACAATTAGTGAAAACAGAGAGTGTCTGATCTCTGGAGATCTGCAGTATCGCCAGAAATACAGATATACCTGATTATAAGTGATCTGCAGTCTCACCGATAATCCGATATATTTACTAACCTCTGTCCACCCAAAGAGGAGTGTAATGATTGGTGCAAACAGTAAATGGCTAATTGCTCTGTGGCGAGGGCCCACAGAGTACAGACTGCCGTCCAGCGGCAAGGGCCCGCTGGCGGGGGAGGTTGACAGGCAAGGTTCGGCAACAGGGTATCAGAAATACGAGGTACAGAATCAGGAGGCAGAGGCGGAGTCTGAGGGCTAACCGGGGTTCGGCAACAGAGATCAGAGATACGAGGTACAGAGACGTTAGGCAAGAGAGTAAACGAGGGCACAGCAAGGTAGGCAACGGGAAATCAGAAGGCAGCGGTACAAAAGGATCAGAGAAACTCAGAGTCAAAAAACAGGCAAAAGATCAAAGGCACAGGTAAATAACAATGGTATGTTTCTTCCAGTACTTATATATTGGCGTAACCAATATATAAGTATACTGTGGATCCGAGAGCTAGCACAGAGTGTGATCGCTACAGCGGACAAGGAGTACTGGTAGTCTGCTGCTTAAATGCAGACTGTCAGGCCAGGAGCCCCCACCCCCCAGATGACATCAACAAGGGGCGGAGAGTGACTCAGCAGAGCGAGTCAAGACAGCCTCCTCCTCAGAGCATAAAGGGCCTGACGCTCCGTGCGTGAGCGCGTTGCCCTGCCCTGCAATGACGACATGCGGCTGGAACGGCCGCCGGCATTGACAGCTGACGTGGACCGGAAGTTCGGGGTTCCGTCGAGCTCAGACCCGAGAGCGGCGTCCACACTGCCAAGCGCTGAGGGGGTGAGTCCATGCCTGACATTACCCCTCCCCTGAGGCGTGGTCTCCGAACGCGCTAATGAGGGTCTCTCAGGATGGGAATCGTGAAATTCATGTATGAGTTCCTGTGCATGGAAATGATGTGCTGGTACCCAGGATCTCTCCTCAGGACCGTATCCTCTCCAATGAACCAGATACTGGAGAGACTTCCTAACAAAACGAGAATCTAGAATCCTCTCAACCTCATACTCAGGCTCACCGTCTACAATAACAGGAGGCGGACCAGAGTCCACATGCACCGCTGGTTTCAATAAAGACACATGAAACGTTCTTACCCCACGCATAGATTGGGGTAACGTTAACTGATAAGTTACTTTATTGACCTTTTTTGCTACAGGATATGGACCCACGAATTTAGGCCCAAGTTTAGCTGATGGCTGCCGCAAAGCGATATGCCGAGTGGAAATCCAGACAAGATCTCCGGGAGAGAATTCCCACTCGGGTGAGCGCCTTCGGTCAGCCTGTAGTTTCTGGAGAGAAACTGTCTTTTTTAAATTGGCCTTTACTTCCTTCCACCGAGATCTTAGTGTTTCCTGCCAGGTTTCCAGAGCAGGGAAAGGGGAGGAACTGACAGGGAGGGGGGAAAACCTTGGAGATCTCCCATTAACAATCTGAAAAGGTGAAAACCCTGAGGAAGAGCTCCGAAGATTGTTGTGAGCAAATTCGGAGTACGGTAAGTATTGGACCCATTCCGTTTGATTGTCTGCCACGTAACACCGGAGATACTGTTCCAGTGACTGGTTCACCCTCTCTGTCTGACCATTGGTCTGAGGGTGATACCCAGACGAAAATGAGAGCGTGATCCCCAGAGCTCTGCAGAATTCCTTCCAAAATTCTGAGACAAACTGCACCCCCCTGTCAGATACTATATTATCCGGGACCCCATGAAGGCGAAGGATGTGGATCACGAAAAGATCTGCCAGTTCCTTGGCGGAAGGAAATTTTCTCAAAGGGACGAAATGAGCCATTTTAGAAAATCGATCAACAATAACCCAAATTACCGTGTAACCATCTGAAGAAGGTAATTCCCCTACGAAATCCATGGATATATGAGTCCAGGGTTCGGAGGGTATGGGTAGGGGTTGGAGTAGTGGCGGACACAGGCAGCAGTGGGCCCCTGTGCAAAATCTCAATTGTGGGCCCCCCTGCCCCAAAATGGGTGCAGCTATAACCTGCGGCGCGCGAAGCGCGCCGCGGCAAAAAATGGGCGTGGATAGAACCTGCGGCGCATAGCGCCGCGGCAAAAAATGGGCGTGGCAATGACCGGATAAGGGCGGAGCTAACTGTAATTTAAAGTGATCCCGGGGTGAGAGTGATATGGAGGCTGCCATATTTATTTCCTTTTAAACAATACTAGTTGCCTGGCGGCCCTGCTGATCTATTTGGCTGCAGTAATAAACTGAATTACACCAGCAACAAGCATGCAGCTTAATCTTCTCAGTTCTGACAATATTGTCAGAAACCCCTGACCTGCTGCATGCTTGTTCAGGGTCTATGGTTGAAAGAATAAGAGGCAGAGGACCAGAACGGCAACCAGGCAACTGGTATTGCTTAAAAGGAGAGAAATATGGCAGCCTCAATATTATTCTCACCTCAGGTTCCCTTGAAAAGTGCAACGCAAAGACAGTGGGCCCAAGTTTTGGTGACCCTTTCCCCAGAAAATTCACATAATTGTGCAGGTTTTCTCAAGAAAATACACATAATGTGAGCAGATTTGCCCAGAAAATACATTCAATCATGTCGGCAGATTTGCCCAGAAAATACGTGCAATGATGTCGGCAGATATGCCCAGAAAATACGTGCAATGATGTCGGCAGATATGCCCAGAAAATACGTGCAATCATGTCGGCAGATATGCCCAGAAAATACGTGCAATCATGTCGGCAGATATGCCCAGAAAATACGTGCAATCATGTCGGCAGATATGCCCAGAAAATACGTGCAATCATGTCGGCAGATATGCCCAGAAAATACGTGCAATCATGTCGGCAGATATGCCCAGAAAATACGTGCAATCATGTCGGCAGATATGCCCAGAAAATACGTGCAATCATGTCGGCAGATATGCCCAGAAAATACGTGCAATCATGTCGGCAGATATGCCCAGAAAATACGTGCAATCATGTCGGCAGATATGCCCAGAAAATACCTGCAATCATGTCGGCAGATATGCCCAGAAAATACCTGCAATCATGTCGGCAGATATGCCCAGAAAATACGTGCAATCATGTCGGCAGATTTGCCCAGAAAACACATGCAATCATGTAGCAAATTTGCCCAGAACATACATGCAATCATGTGGCAGACCTGCCCAGAACATACACGCAATCATGTGGCAGACCTGCCCAGAACATACACGCAATCATGTGGCAGACCTGCCCAGAACATACACCTGCTAAAATAAATAATAAAAAAAAAACATTTACTCACCTGCAGCAGCAGACCTCCTGTCCCAGCCTCCATCCGGCGCGCAGCTCCCATGGGTGGTTGGGTGGATAGGTAGCCTGGTGGGTAGGTAGGCAGCCGGGTGGGTAGGTAGGTAGCCCTTAGCCGGGTGGGTAAGTAGCCTGGTGGGTGGCTGGGTAGCCGGGTGGGTAGCCTGGTGGGTGGCTGGGTAGGCGGGTGGGTAGGTAGCCTGGTGGGTGGGTAGGTGGGTGGTTAGGTAGCTGGGTGGGTGGGTAGGTAGCCTGGTGGGTAGGTAGGTAGGTAGCCTGGTGGGTAGGTAGGTAGCCGGGTGGGTGTGTAGGTAGCCGGGTGGGTGGTTAGGTAGCCGGGTGGGTGGTTAGGTAGCCGGGTGGGTAGGTAGGTAGCCGGGTGGGTAGGTAGGTAGCCGGGTGGGTAGGTAGCCGGGTGGGTGGGTAGGTAGCCGGGTGGGTGGGTAGGTATCCGGGTGGGTAGGTAGCCGGGTGGGTGGGTAGGTAGCCGGGTGGGTAGGTAGCCAGCAGGGTGGGTAGGTAGCCGGGTGGGTAGGTAGCCAGGTAGATAGCCGGCAGGGTGGTTAGGTAGCCGGGTGGGTAGCTAGGTAGCCGGGTGGGTAGGTAGCCAGGTAGATAGCCGGCAGGGTGGTTAGGTAGCCGGGTGGGTAGCTAGGTAGCCGGGTGGGTAGGTAGCCGGCAGGGTGGTTAGGTAGCCGGGTGGGTAGCTAGGTAGCCGGGTGGGTAGCTAGGTAGCCGGGTGGGTAGGTAGCCAGGTAGATAGCCGGCAGGGTGGTTAGGTAGCCGGGTGGGTAGCTAGGTAGCCGGGTGGGTAGGTAGCCAGGTAGATAGCCGGCAGGGTGGTTAGGTAGCCGGGTGGGTAGCTAGGTAGCCGGGTGGGTAGGTAGCCAGGTAGATAGCCGGCAGGGTGGTTAGGTAGCCGGGTGGGTAGCTAGGTAGCCGGGTGGGTAGGTAGCCGGCAGGGTGGTTAGGTAGCCGGGTGGGTAGCTAGGTAGCCGGGTGGGTAGCTAGGTAGCCGGGTGGGTAGGTAGCCAGGTAGATAGCCGGCAGGGTGGTTAGGTAGCCGGGTGGGTAGCTAGGTAGCCGGGTGGGTAGGTAGCCAGGTAGATAGCCGGCAGGGTGGTCAGGTAGCCGGGTGGGTAGCTAGGTAGCCGGGTGGGTAGGTAGCCAGGTAGGTAGCCGGCAGGGTGGTTAGGTAGCCGGGTGGGTAGCTAGGTAGCCGGGTGGGTAGGTAGCCGGGTGGGTAGGTAGCCAGGTAGATAGCCGGCAGGGTGGTTAGGTAGCCGGGTGGGTAGGTAGCCAGGTAGATAGCCGGCAGGGTGGTTAGGTAGCCGGGTGGGTAGCTAGGTAGCCGGGTGGGTGGGTAGGTAGCCTGGTTAGGTAGCCGGGTGGATGGTTAGGTAGCGGGGTAGGTAGCCGGGTGGGTGGGTAAGGTAGCCGGGTGGGTAGCTATCCGGGTGGGGGGCCCGACTCCTATCCTCCCTCACTCACCTCGGGGCCCCCCTCCCGGTATGCGCTGCAGCCGGCGGGAGAGCAGAAAATACAGGAAGTCTCCGGCCGGGGCTGCAGCAGACGCTAGAGGCAGCTGCTGCTTAGTTTCCGATATGTCTCCAAAGTTGGAGACCAAGCTGCAGCTGCCGCCCCGGCCGGAGACTTCTTGTATTTTCCGCTCTCCCGCCGCATGAGGGGGGGGGGGGGGGCGAGGTGAGGGGGGGAGGACAGACAGGAGTTGGGCCCCCCAGGTTAAAAAAAAAAAAAAAACCTGCAATACTTAATGGGCCCCTGAAGCAGCAGAACTTCAGGGGCCCTTGTGCGGCGGCACGGCCTGCACGGCCGTATGTCCGCCACTGGGTTGGAGGGTACCTACTGGGGATATTCGTGAGGGTTTGCTCCGTGAGCATACTGTACAAGAGACAACAAACTCCTCAACATCATTCCTCCAGTTGGGCCACCAGACACTTCTAGATAACAATTCTCTGGTTCTGGCTACTCCAGGATGACCTGCCAGTTTAGATGAATGAAACAGCTGCAATACTTGTAATCTAAACTGTAAAGGCACAAACATGAGATCAGGCGGTTTCCCTGCTGGACTGTCTGGTTGATGAGGAAGAAGAACAGAAGCAAGATCCTCCTTAGAGTCTATACTAGCCAACACCACCTTCTCGGATAAAATTGGATCTGGTTCAGAGGGCAGTACTGATTCTATGTCAAAGCATCGGGAGAGAGCATCTGCTTTGACATTTTTACTTCCGGGTTTAAACGTGATAATGAAATCAAACCTGGAAAAGAATAAAGACCACCGTGCCTGTCTAGGATTTAATCTCTTAGCCCCCTTCAGATACTCCAAATTCTTATGGTCCGTATACACTGTGATTACATGTTCCGCCCCCTCAAGCCAGTGTCGCCACTCCTCAAAAGCCAATTTCACAGCAAGCAATTCCCTATTCCCGATATCATAATTCTTTTCTGCCTCAGAAAATTTTTTCGAAAAAAAAGCGCAGGGATGAAGTCTTCCCTGTGACCCGGTGTATTGTGACAAGACTGCCCCAACACCAATCTCAGATGCGTCTACCTCCACGATAAACGGCCTGGAAGAATCGACGTGATGCAGAATGGGGGCGGAACAGAAGGCTGTCTTAAGGCTTTGAAACGCGGAGATGGCCTCGGAAGACCAATTGACGGTGTTAGCCCCTTTTTTTGTCATATCAGTAAGAGGAGCTATCAAAGCGGCATACCCTTTTATGAATTTTCTGTAATAATTAGAAAAACCCAAAAAACGTTGTAAGGCCTTCAGCCCAATCGGTTGAGGCCAGTTTAATACAGCCGTGACTTTGCTGTTATCCATCGATAACCCGGAGCTAGAAATTATATAACCTAAGAATGGAACCTCCGTGACCTAAAATAAACATTTTTCTAATTTGGCATATAATGAATTCTCACGTAATTTGAGCAATACATACTGAACCTGTGACCGATGTTCTTTGATATCATGAGAAAAAATCAGGATGTCGTCTAAATAAACGACCACAAACCTCCCCACCACGTCCCTGAAAATGTCATTAACCAGCTCTTGGAAGACAGCGGGGGCATTACACAGACCAAAAGGCATGACCGTATATTCGTAATGCCCGTCCTGAGTGTTGAACGCTGTCTTCCATTCGTCCCCCTGACCAAATTGTAGGCTCCTCTAAGATCCAACTTAGTAAATATCTGGGCACCTGTGACCTGATTAAAGAGATCGTCAATCAGAGGGAGCGGATAACGATTTTTAATCGTGATTGCGTTGAGAGCTCTGTAGTCAATACAAGGGCGTAGCCCACCATCTTTTTTCTTCACAAAGAAGAACCCTGCCCCAGCGGGTGACCTAGAAGGTCGAATGAACCCCTTCTCCAAATTCTCCCGAATGTATTCTCTCATGGCCACTTTCTCGGGACCAGAGAGATTATAAAGGTGACCCCTGGGAGGCATGGTTCCAGGTCTGAGTTCAATCGGGCAGTCATACGGTCTGTGAGGTGGTAGTGAATCAGCAGACCGGGGACAAAACACATCGGCATAAGATACATACGGCTGAGGAAGGCCCTGAAGCTCTAGGTGAGTAGAGTGGAGGGAGATTTGGGAAATACAGTGCTTCTGACAGTAGGGTGACCAGGCCAGTAGTTGCCCAGAGGCCCAATCAATTTGTGGGGAATGCAGACGTAGCCATGGCAGGCCTAAAATAATAGGGCAGGATGGCATACTAATGAGATAGAATCGTATCCTTTCACAGTGTAGCACCCCCAAGTTAACTCAGGTGTGATGGAGACGGGCAAACTATCCTGTAACGGTGAATCGTCAATGGCTGTGACTATGATATGCTTCTCTAAAGGAATGACTGGTATGCCCATTTTTATAGCCAGATTAGAATCCATAAAATTGGCTGCAGCGCCTGTGTCAATAAAAGCCTGCAGTAAATTGTCTTGTTTATTCCAGGAAATGGAAATGGGTAATAAGACCTTATCTCTGGGAGGTACCGAATTCTCGCCCAGGGTAGTACCTCCGACTAACCCTAGGCGGAGAAGTTTTCCGCCTTCCTGGTACAAACAGACGCAATATGACCTTTCTCCCCACAGTATAGACATAAACCCTCCTTTCTTCTTCTTAACTTCTCTGTTTCAGATAATTTGGAGTGGCCCAGTTGCATGGGCTCTTCAGAGGAAGAGGAACTGGGAAGGCTCATAGGAGACTGAAGTCGCATAATGGGTCGCTGTCTAGATGATTTGTGAAAACGTACCCTGCGATCAATTTTAATAGCAAGACTTATGGCCTCATCCAGGGTTCTGGGCTCAGGATGACTTAACATTAACTCAGATACGGAGTCAGCTAATCCAGTCAGAAACCTATCTAGGAGAGACTGTGCCTCCCACCTAGTGGAGAATGACCACTTGCGGAACTCCGCGGCATAAGTCTCAACAGAGTTCTGACCCTGTCTGAGTCTTTTCAATTTCATCTCAGCCGTGGCAGAAATATCTGGATCATCATATACCACCGCCATGGCTTCAAAAAATTTCTCAACAGAGGTAAGGGCCTCATGACCTAAGGGTAAGCTGTAGGCCCAGGTCTGCGAGTTGCCCTGTAAGAGGGTCTTTATTAGCGTGACTTTTTGTAATTCAGAACCAGATGAAATGGGACGCATCAGAAAATATGACTGACAGCGATCTCTAAAGTTTCGGAAATCAGAACGTTCCCCTGAAAACGGTATGGGCAACGGCATCTTCGGTTCGACAGGTGCTATAGGAGCGGGAACACCTGGTGCCTGCAAGTTTTGCACAATCTCTGTTAGTCGATTGAGCTGGACCTGCTGGTCTTTAATGGTCTGGTCCATTTGAGCTACGACTGTCGTCAGAGTATTAACCTGCTGGACCAGGGCTTCCATGTTATATGGGTCCGCTGTACTGTCACGTTCCGTAACAATTAGTGAAAACAGAGAGTGTCTGATCTCTGGAGATCTGCAGTATCGCCAGAAATACAGATATACCTGATTATAAGTGATCTGCAGTCTCACCGATAATCCGATATATTTACTAACCTCTGTCCACCCAAAGAGGAGTGTAATGATTGGTGCAAACAGTAAATGGCTAATTGCTCTGTGGCGAGGGCCCACAGAGTACAGACTGCCGTCCAGCGGCAAGGGCCCGCTGGCGGGGGAGGTTGACAGGCAAGGTTCGGCAACAGGGTATCAGAAATACGAGGTACAGAATCAGGAGGCAGAGGCGGAGTCTGAGGGCTAACCGGGGTTCGGCAACAGAGATCAGAGATACGAGGTACAGAGACGTTAGGCAAGAGAGTAAACGAGGGCACAGCAAGGTAGGCAACGGGAAATCAGAAGGCAGCGGTACAAAAGGATCAGAGAAACTCAGAGTCAAAAAACAGGCAAAAGATCAAAGGCACAGGTAAATAACAATGGTATGTTTCTTCCAGTACTTATATATTGGCGTAACCAATATATAAGTATACTGTGGATCCGAGAGCTAGCACAGAGTGTGATCGCTACAGCGGACAAGGAGTACTGGTAGTCTGCTGCTTAAATGCAGACTGTCAGGCCAGGAGCCCCCACCCCCCAGATGACATCAACAAGGGGCGGAGAGTGACTCAGCAGAGCGAGTCAAGACAGCCTCCTCCTCAGAGCATAAAGGGCCTGACGCTCCGTGCGTGAGCGCGTTGCCCTGCCCTGCAATGACGACATGCGGCTGGAACGGCCGCCGGCATTGACAGCTGACGTGGACCGGAAGTTCGGGGTTCCGTCGAGCTCAGACCCGAGAGCGGCGTCCACACTGCCAAGCGCTGAGGGGGTGAGTCCATGCCTGACAATAGGGCTCGATTCACAAAGCGGTGATAACTCAGTTATCACGCCTAAAAGACTTTAGGCATGATAACCTTTGCACCGCTGAGTTATCACCGATTTTTGCTGCTCTTCGCGCGAAGCTCCCGCGCAAATGCGCACACGCGCGCGCAAAGTCCCATAGGGTTCAATGGGCGCGCGCGCAAAATTCGCGCGAGTTTCATCTTATCATGCCTAAAGTGAGTTTAGGCGTGATAAAGGGCTTTTCACCAGGGTGCTAACTGTTAGCACCGCTTTGTGAATCAGGCCCATAATCTGTAATCCTAATCAGGTCTGTAATCTGGGCAGCCAGCGTATCTGGTGAGCGTATTGCATGCGTGTTGGTGGAGGTGATCCAGCACGGGGTGCGATTGCTGTACACATGGACACAGAGCACCATAGTTGCATAGATTTTACTGGTTTATCATTAATTCACCATATGCAGTATTTCCCTTGTTTTTCACTGAGGAAATGGATGTCAATAGGCATTTACAGGGAAACAGCAGAGGATCCTTCAGGAACATGATCTTTATTGTAGACTCAGAGTTGGATAGTTTATATTGGGAACTGTAATCATTTATCAAACAGATTGCATGTGTGTGGAGCACCGATACATCATATTGATACAATGTTCTCATATTGAAGGTGAAGTGGTCATCTGATTGTTCCAAGCTATTTGTGCCCCTAGGTGAGACATTTTGTATAATGCTATGCCACTATAGACATCACCAGAGCTGTGAAATTAAATTGCTTTGTTGCCATGTTCACTTGAGAATTAAGGTATCTTCATTATTTTTTTACATATTTTGTGGTCATTAATATGTGGCATCTGCGGATCTGCATTGTATTGTAGAACATTTTAGATTGTTATACTGTACTTCTTTGTCTGATGTTCACTGTTTAGTAATTATATCGTACAGTGCTATGGATGATGATAGTACTACAGTATTTCAACAATAATAATAATTTGCCATTCTGAGAATGGTCAGTTTACAATGGTGATTATAAACAGCAATATAACAAATGGCCACTAGAGGGCAACAAACACTGCTGTTTAAAAATTGAAGTCCTACCTAGATTTAAAAGTGATAACTTATTTATGTATACTTGTACCTTATTCTGTACTCATTTTTCAATAAACACTTTTGGTGGATGAAAAAAAAAAAGTGATAACTTAAGTGATAACAGGGTTATGTTGATTTAACAGTGCTTTTTTACCTTCTTCACCTTGCTATATTTATACTTATATTCCGACAACAACAAAAATCTCCCCTTTGTTTTTCACTTCAGGTTTTTAATTAACTACAGTGGTTTGCAAAAGTATTCCTTGAAGTTTTCCACATTTTGTCATATAACTGCCACAAACATGAATCAATTTTATTGGAATTTCACGTGAAAGACCAATACAAAGTGTTGTACACATGAGAAGTCGAACGGAAATCATACATGATTCCAACCATTTAAAAAAAAAAAAAAAAAAAAAAAACTGCAAAGTGGGGTGTGCGTAATTATTCAGCCCCCTGAGTCAATACTTTGTAGAACCACCTTTTGCTGCAGTTACCAAATTTTTTTCCGGGGACCGCCGCGGGGGGAGTGGACGTTGGGTGCGCCTCCTAGTGGACAGTGGAGTGGGTTACCAGGGGGCGGGGGCTGGCAGGGGTGCAGTGGCATAGCTAGCATAGTTGCCCCAGTATAGGGAGTTTAGTTGCCCCAGTATAGCCATTATAGTGCCCCAGTATAGCCTGTATAGTGCCCCAGTATAGCCAGTATAGTGCCCCAGTATAGCCAGTATAGTGCCCCAGTATAACCAGAATAGTGCCCCAGTATAGCGCCCCAGTACCCCAGTATAGTGCCCCAGTATAGCCAGAATAGTGCCCCAGTATAGCCAGTATAGTGAGCCAGTATAGTGCCCCAGTATAGCCAGTATAGTGCCCCAGTATAGCGCCCCAGTACCCCAGTATAGTGCCCCAGTATAGCCAGTATAGTGCCCCAGTATATCCAGAATAGTGCGCCAGTATAGCCAGAATAGTGCCCCAGTATAGCCAGTATAGTGAGCCAGTATAGCCAGTATAGTGCCCCAGTATAGCCAGTATAGTGCCCCAGTATAGCGCCCCAGTACCCTAGTATAGTGCCCCAGTATAGCCAGAATAGTGCCCCAGTATAGTGCCCCAGTATAGTGCCCCAGTATAGCGCCCCAGTATAGCCAGAATAGTGCCCAAGTATAGCCAGAATAGTGCCCCAGTATAGCTAGTATAGTGCCCCAGTATAGCTAGTATAGTGCCCCAGTATAGCCAGAATAGTGCCCAAGTATAGCCAGAATAGTGCCCCAGTATAGCCAGAATAGTGCCCCAGTATAGCCAGAATAGTGCCCCAGTATAGTGCCCCCGGATAGTAAGTATAGTGCCCCAGGATAGCGCCCCGGTATAGCGAGGTGGTGGTCCCTGCCGCTGTTATTACCTTAACAGCGGCCGCTCTCCCCTCTTCGGCGTGTGTATTTATTCAAGCAACGTATCTCCCGGCTGCTCTGTGTGATGCAACAGGAAGCAGGGCAACGGCTTCCTGTAGCGGCGATATGTATCGCCGTTACTATGGTAACCGAGCCCTTCTTCCTGCGCATCACACAGAGCAGCCGGGAGATACGCTGCTTGAATAAATACATGCGCAGGAGAGGGGAGAGCGGCCGCTGCTATGGTAATAACAGCGGCGGCCGCGGGGACGGGGGACGGGCGGGAGGGGGGTTGAAGAGGACAGTCCTGCGGCCCAACTGGGAGCGTCCCGCGGACCACTAGTGGGCCGCGGACCACAGGTTTAAGGATCCCCGTTTTAGGGTATGTCTCCAGGGGCAAATCCAGGATTTCCAAGGGGGGGGTTCCTGAAAGTGGCGTGTGGGCGTGGCCAAAACATGGTGTGGGTGGAGCCAAATACTAGCAGTTTCTAGGCTAAATTGCACTCCCCCCAGTATAGATTAGATAGGTATGTGTCCCCCAGTATAGCTTAGATAGGTATGTGTACCCCAGTATAGCTTAGATAGGTATGTGTCCCCCAGTATAGCTTAGATAGGTATGTGTCCCCCAGTATAGCTTAGATAGGTATGTGTCCCCCAGTATAGCTTAGATAGGTATGTGTCCCCCAGTATAGCTTAGATAGGTATGTGTCCCCCAGTATAGCTTAGATAGGTATGTGTCCCCCAGTATAGCTTAGATAGGTATGTGTCCCCCAGTATAGCTTAGATAGCTATGTGTCCCCCAGTATAGCTTAGATAGGTATGTGTCCCCCAGTATAGCTTAGATAGGTATGTGTCCCCCAGTATAGCTTAGATAGGTATGTGTCCCCCAGTATAGATTAGATAGGTATGTGTCCCCCAGTATAGCTTAGATAGGTATGTGTCCCCCAGTATAGCTTAGATAGGTATGTGTCCCCCAGTATAGCTTAGATAGGTATGTGTCCCCCAGTATAGCTTAGATAGGTATGTGTCCCCCAGTATAGCTTAGATAGGTATGTGTCCCCCAGTATAGCTTAGATAGGTATGTGTCCCCCAGTATAGCTTAGATAGGTATGTGTCCCCCAGTATAGCTTAGATAGGTATGTGTCCCCCAGTATAGCTTAGATAGGTATATGTCCCCCAGTATAGCTTAGATAGGTATATGTCCCCCAGTATAGCTTTGATAGGAATATGGCCCCAGTATAGCTTAGATAGGAATATGGCCCCAGTATAGGTTAGATAGGTATATGCCCTCAGTATAGGTTAGATAGGAATATGCCCCCAGTATAGGTTAGATAGGTATATGCCCCAGTATAGATTAGATAGGTATATGTCCCCAGTATAGGTTAGATAGGAATATGGCCCCAGTATAGCTTAGATAGGAATATGCCCCCCAGTATAGGTTAGATAGGTATATGCCCTCAGTATAGATTAGATAGGTATATGCCCCCCAGTATAGGTTAGATAGGTATATGCCCCCCAGTATAGGTTAGATAGGTATATGCCCTCAGTATAGGTTAGATAGGTATATGCCCCCAGTATATGTAGTCAGGGGGTATATGCCCCCAGTATATGTAGCCAGGGGGTATATTGTCCCCAGTATATGTAGCCAGGGGGGGCAGTATATGTAGCCAGGGGGATATGTGCCCAGACTGTATATGTAGCCAGCAGGGGGATATGTCCCAGTATATGTAGCCAGAATGGCTGGCTTCCAAACATTCCACCCGGCGGGCTGCTGCACTTGCCTGAGGGGACTGAGACCGCACGCTCGCATCACTACTCCAAACGAGCCTCACTGTTCTCCAGGCAGCCTCTCCACGGTCTGGACTTGAAGTGTCCAATCATGGCCAGGGGAGGAGCGCGGGCCGGCCGCTGCATGGCGTGGTGACGTCACGTCATCCGGAAGGTAGCCATGGAGACCAGTGGGACGCCATCACCGGCCGGCGCCGCCGCTGCCGATAAGTTAATGCATCTGCTCTGGGCCCCCAGCTCTAGTCAGAATCCTCCTCGCCCCGCACACAGATATGAGCAGGCGGCAGCTGCGCATCTGTGGCTGCCGCTGCTCAGATTTAGAGGAGACATTTGCGAATAGTCTCTGACTTCCGGTTTTGGTGCAGGGGGGTGTTCTGTACACCCGGAACAACCCCTTCCGTGCGCTTCTGGTCTCTACCAGCTTTGCACATCTAGGGACTGAAATACATCAATCGCTACAATTACTAGGTTATGCCTAATGATGTTGATCCAGGGATTTTATCTGATTGCCATCTGGAGTCAGGAAGGAATTTTTCCCTTTTGGGGCTAATTGGACCATGCCTTGTGGGGGTTTTTTCGCCTTCCTCTGGATCAACAGGGGTATGTGGGGGACGGGCTGGAGTTGTACTTTGTACTGGTTGAACTCGATGGACGTATGTCTTTTTTCAACCAAAATAACTATGTAACTATGTAACTATGAAATCCTTGCCCATTCTTCTTTGCAAAACAGCTTTAGCTCAGTCAGATTAGATGGACAGTGTTTGTGAACAACAGTTTTCAGATCTTGCCACAGATTCTCGATCGTATTTAGATCTGGACTTTGATTGGGCCATTCTAACACATAGATATGTTTTGTTTTAAACCATTCCATTGTTGCCCTGGCTTTATGTTTATGGTCATTGTCCTGCTAGAAGGTGAACCTCTGCCCCCGTCTCAAGTCTTTTGCAGACTCCAAGAGGTTTTCTTCCAAGATTGCTCTGCATTTGGCACCATCCATCTTCCCATCAACTCTGACCAGCTTCCCTGTCCCTGCTGAAGAGAAGCACACCTAGAACATGATGCTGCCACCACCATATTTGACACTGGGGATAGTGTGTTCCGAGTGATGTGCAGTGTTAGTTTACCGCCACACATAGCGTTTTGCATTTTGGCCAAAAAGTTCCATTTTGGTCTCATCTGACCAGAGCACCTTCTTCCACATGTTTGCTGTGTCCCCCACATGGCTTGTGGCAAACTGCAAACAGGACTTCTTGTGCTTTTCTGTTAACAATGGCTTTCTTCTTGCCACTCTTTCATAAAGGCCAACTTTGTGCAGTGCACGACTAATAGTTGTCCTATGGACAGATTCCCCCACCTGAGCTGTAGATCTCTGCAGCTCCTCCTAAGTCACCATGGGCCTCTTGACTGCATTTCTGATCAGCGCTCTCCTTGTTCGGCCTGTGAGTTTAAGTGGACGACCTTGTCTTGGTTGGTTTACATTTTTGCCTTACTCCTATTTCTGAATGATCGCTTGAACAGTGCTCCGTGGGATGTTCAAGGCTTTGGAAATCTTTTTGTAGCCTAAGCCTGCTTTAAATTTCTCAATAACTTTATTCCTGACCTGTCTGGTGTGTTCTTTGGACTTCATGGTGTTGTTGCTCCCAGTGTTCTCTTAGACAACCTCTGAGGCCGTCACAGAGCAGCTGTATTTGTACTAACATTAGTTTACACACAGGTGCAAGGTGCACTCTATTTAGTCAGTAGCACTCATCAGGCAATGTCTATGGGCAACTGACTGCACTCAGACCAAAGGGGGCTGAATAATTACGCACATGCCACTTTGCAGTTATTTGTAAAAAATGTTTGGAATCATGTATGATTTTCGTTCCACTTCTCATGTCTTCACCAATACACCACTTTGTATTGGTCTTTCACAGGGAATTCCAATAAAATTGATTCATGTTTGTGGCAGTAATATGACAAAATGTGGAAAACTTCAAGGGGGCCGAATACTTTTGCAAACCACTGTATTTAAAGGACATCTGTAACCTTGGGAAATAAAATGAGATACTTATCAATGTCAGGAACCGGCCCGCGGCACGCCTGCGTATACGGTTCCCGACTGCGGGTTTGACCAGATCAAGCGGGGAGCAGCCTTATTCGAGCTAAAACAAGGCTGGGACCCCTCAGAACACCTCTCACTGCCACCACCAGCTGTTCGCTAGACCCTTCCACTCTGCTGTTGAGTCCTCAGCGCGCATTCCGCGTTTTCGTATTCGGGTCAGCTTTGCGCTTAGGCCGGATACGGGAACGCCACGCACCCACACACACACACACAGTTGCAATCTTACACTGTCGCGAAGCAAAAACCCACTAACAGTCGTTCCGAACGATACTGTTAGCCACTCTGCTGTCGCTACTCGCACTGGCGTTGTTCGTACGTTGGGTCAGCTGCGCGCTTTAGGCCAACGTATGACAAACGCCCCCACACACAATGCAATTACAATTTCATACGGTAGTGTTGCTCAAGCGTACAATTAGGCATGAACTTACACGGTTACACTTCAGTCTCTTCTAGGCTATGAGTGTTAGTTTAGTACAGCAGAAGTCAAGCTTATTAAATAATGATTTAATATTCCATAAAAACAAAGAACAATGCAGAACTTAATATATACAAAAGATTACAAAAAGACAAAGTAAAAAAGTTACAAAATTAAGAGTTACAAAGATAACACACATGGATATTTGCGTAGAATAAAAATGGGGATTAAAAAAACGTTACCAACTTGAAGGTCTCAACGTTGTCGGCAGGAGCATGCCGCTTGTTCGACCAGAAGTCGAGATCAACTCTAGCTATGCGCTAACTCCAAGAGCAGATACCGGTGGCTGTCCTGGGCCAGCTTAAATAGTCTGAAGTGTCCCCTGGGGCATTTAATGTCCAGCCCCCAGGAACTAATGCACTTTCCCCGTCTGTGACATCACCGAACGCTTGTCATAATCTTGAGAACAACAAATATCCTGTTGACACTTACAGATTTCAAAGCAATTCCTTTTCCAGAGATCCAACATCCACTATAGTACCCACACCCAACAAAAGACTTCCTTAGCCCAATTTCCCCAGGTTACAATGTCTATACATCCAGAGATTGTTAAGTGGGGCTTTCAACTCCAGGTGAAAACTTGATTAAGGCTTTTTCCTGTCTCCTGTTTTTAAAGTCTGCAGAGATTCCAACCCCCTTCCAATAGATGTAATTTAATTTAATTTCCAGTAGCCTGTCATGTACATTTCCAACATTCCTGTGTTAGTCTCCAGACTCTGGTCCTCTTGCTTTGTGTATTGAGACAATGGGCTATCTCCTGAGTTCAAAAGCCAGGCAGATAATCCCATTAGCAGAAACTCAAAGCACCTCATATGGGCAAGACAATACCCACTTCCTTGCCCCAAGCAATCAAAGGCAACCGCTCCCTCCATGGAACACAGGCAGAAAAATGAAAGAATATGTTCCTGTTATCCTTACATCATAAGCACCCCAATATATCACCACAATCAAAGAGGAGGGAAGACTCTAAATCCGCAAGGTATACACAGTGAGATTTTCTGGCAGATTTCCTGCCCGATCGATGATATCCAACCTGTCCAATCTGATTTCGATTGATTTTCTGATCAATTTTCCATTCACTTTGACAGAAAATTGATCGAAATCAGATCAAACAGGTTGGATATAATTGATTGAGCAGGAAATCTGCCAGAAAATGTAGCATCCGACTGTAATGTCAAAGATGCTTTTGGGTCTTCTCAAAAGGCCACGGAAATATTCGGGTCTCCGAGTTCTTCTGAGGATGACTGTCTCCGTACAGTGCACACACGAGCGCAGACTGGCGATTGTGCCATATGGAGCCGCTTATCTTCAGAAGTACTTGGAGACCCGAGAGGACATACAGCTGTAAATCCTTTGATGTGCAATAAAACAAGTTTTTATCCAGTAAGTTGCAGTATCTGTGCGCAGTATTTATTTCCAACGCAGTCTGCACTATTTTGTCCCCTTTATCTTTTCTTACTTAGAGAAGAGCAGCTGGACCTCTAGTGGAAGGGGGAAGCACTAAGTGGACCAGGAAGTATCTAGGCAGCGTGCTAGAGATGGGAAGTTCGGATCTTTTCAATGATCCGGATGATTCGAATCGAATCATTGAAGAGATCCGGATCTTTGATCCGAATCTCGGATCATTTTACTACTGAAGCATTGGGGGTGGGGGGGAAGGGTGAAATGCATAGCAGGACAGGTCTTTCCCTGCTGTGGACAGGATAAGGGGAGGGGGGTGGACACACAGAGAAGGGGAGAAGATGGACAGAGGGCAGGGAGCGGGCAGAGAAGTGAGGAGGGACAAGCAGAGAGCAGAAATGTTTGTTTGCACACAATACCCACATGCTGCAATCATATGCTTTACACACATTTCACCTATATGCTCATCTGTGTACTTTGAATGGAAACGTCGCACAGTGAAAGAAAGCATTCCCAGAAGCATTCCCAGAAGTGAAGTGCAGCTGTTTAGTGCCGAGTGCAGGAGGATCATACTGCCTTTCAATCACAGTGCCTGCAAAGTTACTGAGCTGAGCCAAAAGTTTCCAATGTGTTCACTGTGCAGCACTACGGAACAGCCAGCCTATAATGGGCAGCACATTGCAGCCAGTATGTGTGCTCTACACATATCTGGCAGTGGCACCCATGTCCCCTCTCTCTCATCTACCTGTCCCTGCAAGGCTGCCTCCCCTCCAACTCAGCGATCCATCCCTGCTCTGCTTCAAGGAGCCCGCTGAGAGGGGGCGTGTCGCTCCGTGCCCCACCCCTTTTTCAATCCGAATCACTCATTTTGATGATTCGGATGATTCGACTCACAAAATAGATTCGGATCAAAGATCCGAATCGTTCATGATCCGGACAACACTACGGCGTGCACTATCAGGAAGTCCAGTTTCTCCTTGTGCTGCATGGTTGTCAGCAGCGATTATCGGGATTACTGGAAGTTATCACAAGCAGTGGAATCCGTGTGGGCGGTGGCAAAGGCGACCAGCCGGCTCACCCAGCCGCCTCACTATTCAGGTACTCTGATTCCTCCACATCTTTGGTCGCCGTACCATTGCTTAGTTACTCATATGTCCTGTGGAAACTTTCCAGACACAGCCATTGGAGTGTTTTGCCTGCAGTATCACAGTCACTGAGGCATTGGAAGTTTATTTACACACTGTGGATGCATATGCTGTATTGTTGCATTTTCTAACACCTCATTAAACATTAACAAAGTACCATATTTCATTATAGAGATGGGGATAACCTTCTGTTTTTTTCCATTTTAGGGATCTGTCTTGGTTGGTAGGATTTTTGGATACAATGAGCACCCACATTTATTAACGTTGTCTGTTAGTTTGAATATCTGTAATTTAATATTACTGATATTCTACTCTCAGCCTCTGCTACCTATACCTCACAGTTTTCCCTCTATCCTTACCCCTAAGGCAGGGAACACACTTGACTGTTTAGGTGCACGTTTTCTGCACAGAAAAACTGAGAACTCATGTTAATCAATAGGCTAGTTCACACTTAATGTGTTTTTTGCGCACAGAAAAAAACTGACATTGTACATGATGACTCAGTACATTTTGTCAGTTTTCTCTATCAATTACATCAGCTGTTATGAAAAAAATTTGCACATTTTCCTGCATAGAAACACACTGAGGGCTCGTTCCCACTATCGCGAATCTGCATGCGTCCAACGCATGCAGATCCGCACATGTAATGCAAGTGGATGTGCCTGTTTCCACTGTAGCGTTGTTGAGGTGCGTTTTTTTCAGCGTGAAAAAAACGCACAAAAGAGCCAACGATTTCGCCTGCGTCGGGAATCCGTGCGAATCGCCGCTAATGTATTTAATAGTAAAAACGCATGCGTTTGTTACATGCGTTTTTACCCGCGATTTCGCGTGCGATTTCGCACCTTTTTCAATTTTATTTAGCCCTGGCAGTGTCATGGTTAATTTCGCATGGCACCCTGCCATGCGAAATCGCATGCGAAATCGCGGGTAAAAACGCATGCGGAAACGCATCCGCATGCGTTTTTACAAGCGTCGGAATGCGGCCGAAATCGCGTCGCAACAGTGGGAACGAGCCCTTAGTGTGCAGAAAAAGTATGCAGAAAAACACACGCAGAAAACTGAAAGACAAGTGTGTTCCCTGCCTCACACTAACCTCCCCCTTACCTCCACCTAACACTACCTGTATAGCAAAGCACCGCATTGCAGCCGATCTGGTGTTTGGCTATATGATAGCCGAAGTCCAGCGCCTGTTAATCACATGACTGCTGATATCTGGAGCTTGGCTGTAGGACAGCAAACCCCAGGCGCTGATTATCCCCCCCACTCCACCATTTCGCTACACGGTCATGGCAGCACATTTAGCTAAATAAATGCTGGATTCTGAGGCAGGAAGGGCTGGGGCTTCTATGCAGTCAGCCCAGCAGCAGCAGCACTATTAGATAATGTAGCAGCCAGACTGGCAGGATCCAGGAGTGATTGAGGATGCTCAGGGTGGTCTCATGAAACAAACAGGCACTCAAAGTATGCATAATTCTTCTTGGAAGTAAGGATGCAGTGTTCCATGTATTGTCTATCTTGAATATAGTAAATTATGTACCTGGCATGCAGCTTAGGAGATTTAATGCCAAGTGTCCCACATGAACAAATATGAAAGTGCACATTTTCTTTGATTTCATATCCTTGTCATTGGAATAGTAGCTAGTAGTAATGTTCAGTATAGAGCTGTATAATTTAATTGCATTCTCAATAGCTTCCCAATTGAATTCAAGTAATTTTCAGTGTCTGTTAGGACCAGCTGTTCATAAACAAAACATTTTTCTAATACAGGATGCAGCCCAGACCACAGGGTGCCTATAATGCCATTATGTTATAATGTATGTATGATAAGCAAAGCTATGCATTGCTACAGTTTCCATGAAATAACTACTTCCAAGAGCCACATTTCTGATGGGGAAGGGGATCACTTTCCACACACAACAAATGTGACACACATTACCTGGAAACCAAGTACATCAATCCTTCCATGTGGTGTGAAAATAAAATAGTACGGTATTTTACCACCAACATGTGACCAGTCCTCTGGGCATTAATGTCTGTTGACTATAACTAGTGTTTAATGGAAACCTGAAGTGAGAGAGATATGGAGGCTGTCATATTTATTCACTTTTAAACAATACCAGTTGTCTAGCTGCCCTGCTGATTGATTGATTGATTGATTGATTGACTAATCCCATTAGCTATAAACCCTGAACAAGCATGCCAAACAAGCATGTTTCTGACAAAAATGTCAAGATGAGCTGCACACTTGTTTCAAGTGTGTGATTCAGACACCAGGGTTGTAATCTCATCCCTTTAAATACCGGCACATATGAATTATACATGCCTTGTGGCTAGTTAGATGCAGCTCAGGCACTGATTATGTGTGAGTAGACCCAGAGCCTGGATAACTTAAGGCTCATACGAGTACATTTGAAATCGGCGCCGGTAGACTTGGGCGCAGGATACAGCGGTATAAGGCTGATCCTGCTTCTGCACAAGTCCGGGCCGATTTAATTACTATTCCCCCTCCAGGCCGCCATGGATAGTGGGGGAATGCAATAATTTGGCTTCCAGCGGTTGCTGGAGGCCGAATTATGTTTTTAAGCAACCTCGGCTCCGTCTGCTGACGGCTCCGACGTTACTCACTGAGCGCTGCAATAGGAGTGATTCCTATTGTAGTTTATGGAGGCGCCGGCTGCACCCAAATCTAGCAGCGATGAAAAGCACTGCTCCGGGCTCATACACACATCAGACCATAGTCTTTGGAAAATGAAAGATCACAGACCAATTTTACCCCCTTCCATGTAGTATGAGAGCCATACCTACACAGTCTATTCTATGAAGCTGAACTCCCCATAAGACAGAAATCTTTGCAAGATGCTGCACACAAAGATGCTGTAGACATTCAACAGATCAGTATCTGCAAAAGATCTGTTCCTGCAAAAGATCTGTTCCTGAAAAATGCATTCATAGTCTATGAGATCTGCAGATCATCATACACACCTTGTTTAACAGATATTCATCTGCAGATCAGATCCACCAGGATGGATTTTCAGATCTGCAGATGATTGTCTGATCTGCAGTTGAATGTCAGTTAAACAAGGTGTGTATGATGATCTGCAGATCTGATAGACTACGAATGCAATTTGCAGGAACAGATCTTTGGCAGGAACAGATCTTTTGCAGATACTGATCTTTTGTGTCTATACAGCATCTGTGTGTGCAGCATCTTGCAAAGATTTTTTTCTGATGGGGAGTTCAGCTCCATAGAAAAGACTGGGAAGGTATGGCTCTCATACTACATGAAGGGTGGTAAGATTGTTCTGTGATCTTTCATTTTCCAAAGACTATAATCTGATGTGTGTATGTGGCCCTAGATGTGCCAGTATTTAAAAGGATGAGGAGGCAACGATTGCGGTTGTCCTTGACAGGTTAGGTTATAGATATGTATAGAATGCTTGGTGGGGCATATAAAACCTGCACTGGGGCCCATAGCGCCTTAACAATGCCACTGAGTGCCTCCTTTGCATGTATTCAAAAGATAAACACACCCTTGTCTCTCACCGGGAAAGCTACCAAAATGCGATCACCAAGAAAAAATCCTCCTACCTATCACAGGAGATCGCAAAGGCCGCCAACAGACCAGCCCAACTATTCCGCACAGTTGATAGACTATGTAATCCATCCTGTCTAAAACCCACTATAACTCCCTCAAAGGAGCTATGTGAGAAATTTGCCTGCTACTTTGCTGACAAAGTATCTTCTATTCGGTCTCTCATTCAGTCCACAGCACCCAAGACTCATGCAACTAATGGAAATAGCTGCAAAAACAACCTAACACCCTGGACTGATTTCAAAAGTATTAGTGAGGAAGAGATCTCAGACACCCTCTGTCGTCTCCACCAGACAACCTGTGACCTGGACCCTGGACCAACTAAACATATGCTGAAATGCCCTGACCTGCTTGGTCCAGCATTTCACAAAATAGTAAATTGCTCTCTGCAAGCAGGGAGGTTTCCTACCTCTCTAAAAGAAGGAATCATCAAGCCCCTTCTCAAAAAACCTTCCATGGATCCAGATGCTATGAGCAGCTACAGACCTGTCTCCAACCTCCCCTTCTTAGGTAAAGTTATTGAAAAGGCTGTCTATCTGCAACTTGAAACCAGGCTGTCAGTAAACAACATCCTGGACCCTCTACAATCTGGCTTTAAGAAACACCACAGCTGTGAAACAGCCCTCATCCAAGTCTGCAACGATCTGCTCATGGCAAGGGACAGAGGGGAATGCTCCATCCTAATCCTGTTGGATCTCTCAGCTGCTTTTGATACAGTTGACCATGAAATCCTGCTTAACAGACTGCAGGAGTACTGTGGCATCAGTGGATCAGTCCTCCAGTGGTTCAGATCATTCCTGACTGACAGAACACAGAGAGTATCCCTAGGACCTATAATGTCCAAACCTGCACCTCTACAATTCGGAGTGCCACAAGGATCAATCCTATCCCCTCTGCTGTTTGCAATCTACATGTTGCCACTCGGTACACTTATCCAACGACATGGCCTGACGTACCACTGCTACGCCGATGACACACAGCTATACCTGTCCTTCAAACCTGGTGGAACAGACCCTACCCCAAAAATAAACTCTTGCTTAGCTGAGCTTCAGGCATGGATGAATGATAACTGGTTGAAACTGAATGCTGACAAAACTGAGGTCCTGTTTGTCCAAAGCCAGTGCTCGCCATCAAAACAGCTCTATCCTAAAGCAACACCAATCAGGATTGGGAATTCAGACATAAACAGCTCCAACCTTGTGCGCAGCCTTGGCGTACTAATCGATGGGGAATTGAGTTTCAGAAACCAAATTTCATCTGTAGTTAAATCTTCCTTCTTTCATCTGAAGAACATTGCAAAGATTAAACATCTGATTCCCCCAGAGGATCTTCAAACCCTAGTCCACGCCTTCATCACATCACGGCTGGACTACTGCAATGTCCTTTATGCTGGCCTCCCCAAAAAAGACTTGCGTCGCCTGCAATTAGTGCAGAATGCTGCTGCCAGATTGCTAACAAACCAGCCTCGCCACTGTCACATTACACCGATCCTTCGCTCACTGCACTGGCTACCAGTAGAATGGAGAATACTCTTCAAGATTGGACTGCTGACATTCAAATCCCTGCACAATCTGGGCCCTGGATACATGAAGGACTTGCTGAAGCTGCACCACACCTCTCACAACCTCAGATCAGCAAGTTCTATAAACTTGGTCACTCCCAGAGTGCACCTCAAAAAATCTGGAGACAGAGCCTTCTGTCATGCTGCCCCTACTCTTTGGAACTCCCTACCACACCCAGTAAAGACAGCACCATCCCTGGAGCTATTCAAATCCAGACTGAAAAGCCACCTGTTTAGCCTGGCATTTCCAGATTTATAAAATTCTTCCCCTGTACCACGATGGTCGGAGCCATGCTTATGCGCTTTGAGTCCCACGGGAGAAAAGCGCTTTACAAATGTTATTTGTTGTTGTTGTTGTTGTTGTTGTTATTTGTTACAGTACGATTATGGATTGGTGACTCACAGGAGGATTGAGCACCAGCTGCCTAGGCTGAATCGGGCCTAGTGGAAGGGATTGTTGCAGCAAACACTACCACTGGATAACTTTAATGTGCAATACCTGTCCCTAATCCCCACCCTGAGTCTAACCTATGCATTATTATATTATTACTCAGTCAACAATTTAAATAAGTCACACAAACTCTTACGCAATTATCACATTTCTATTTAATTTCCAAGCCTGTGCTCTTACTGCAGCCAGTCACATTCCAGGGTAAAATCTGATTTGTTCATTTTCAAGCTGCATACCTTTGCACACATTTGCATAATCCTTTATCAACTCAAAATGATTTGCATCTCATTGACCAACCCTAGATGATTTTTCAGGAATACGCCAAGAACTTCCTGACCTCTGCTGTACTATTGATGATGGCAGCAGTGTTTGCCTAATAGATGGCAGGCAAAGCTGCTGTGGTAACATTTATTTTTTTCACATTTTTGGGAGGATATGTTTATAAACCATCACTGCAATATTTTTTTTTAAGCAGTCACCCCCCCCCCCCCCCACACACACACACACACACACTGTATTTACCCTATGTCCCTGTGGACATTGAAACCTCTGAGCATGGGTCTATGCCCTCTGAACAATACCATCCTACATGGTCCAGAACGGTATTCTCTGAAATGGTGGGGAAAGGTCTCTCCCTTATTTGCAGAGCACCCATGTCCCTATATTGTGGACAGAAGGCTCTTTCCCACTTCTGGTACACAGGAGACGATTGGGGTTAATGGAATGGGTGAGATCTATTGTAGAATCTAGAAGCTCCCTTTAATAAGATAGCCCTCAGATCTTCAATCACTCTCACGTTGTTAAGCAAAAGTAATCTTTTTTTTTTACCATCATCTTTTTTTAGGGGCTGTCTGATTAGGAAGGGCTACATCTGGCAGTCCATACTGGGGGGGATGACGACTTAACACTGGGGGAACATCTGGTTACCTGTACAGGGGGGATCCTAATGCTGGAGGCACATCTGGTGATTGGTGGGCTAATACTAGGGGCCCATCTGGCTGAGCAAAGTTACTTTAGGCACGATACAGAACTGGGTATTACATGCAAGAGCTTACATATTGTCCCAGGTCTGGCAGTCAGTCTTTAGTAATTACCTAAAGCAGCTACTGTCATTTTGACAAAAGTATGGGTTTGGATCTGGAAGTTATTCTGTCCACA
Source organism: Hyperolius riggenbachi (assembly GCF_040937935.1). NCBI lineage: Eukaryota > Metazoa > Chordata > Amphibia > Anura > Hyperoliidae > Hyperolius > Hyperolius riggenbachi. The sequence continues at coordinate 222,503,818 of NC_090647.1, forward strand.
GTAATAGTGCCAGGGGCGTAGCAATAGGGGCTGCAGAGGTAGCGACCGCATCGGGGCCCTTGGGCCAGAGGGGCCCCGAAGGGCCCTCCCTCAACTACAGTATTAGCTCTCTATTGGTCCTGTGCTCATAAAAATAACTTCAATAGATACTTTTAATAGTGGTAATCCTTAACAAACTGTTTCCCATCCTTTTCTTGCACCTCTGACACTGTAGTTGCCATTGGCAGGTTTTGGTGCGCCGTATCAATTGTTATGTATACAGTGCTTGGGGGGGCCCCATTGTAAAACTTGCATCGGGGCCCACCGCTCCTTAGCTACGCCACTGAATAGTGCAGACATGAGTAATCCAGCAAAAAGCAGCTGAAGACCTCTTGAGGGTGTTTGAAATACAGTGAAAAGAGAAAAGGACAAGCAGCTCAATCAATGCTTTCTTTATGGTTTTGTGACCTCATCACACTGGAGACAGTCATGTGGATGAGTCTGCTCAAGGATGTGTCTGCACAATGACATGGTGCATCTTCTACATGTTTAGTGTCTGTTACTTTTTTTACTTACTGAAACATAACGACAATAATATTATACTTTTTGTTATAAAAATAACTGCTATGGACACACGCTGCTAAAATCTCAACAATAATAACTGGAAAGATATAAATATGAATTTGTGACTAAACAGCAATTTCTCATCATAATAAAATAGCATAATAACACGCTCTGCAAAAAAAATCACAGTGTATTCTGTGGTTTCACTTTATTAGGAGTCCAATACACAACACGTGAACTGGTATTATAATTAATTTGTGAAGTGGCATCATATAGTGCCGTGCACAGCAGGTAGTCCCCAGTTAACGAACGAGATAGGGACTGTAGGTCAATTTTAAAATATTTTTTTTGCAAAAAGGGTGTGTGCATCAAACTAATTAGCTTATTCATGAGACACTGCTCAAGCAAATCTGCATTCGCTGTCGCATGTCAGGATATGCAGGGTTTTGCCAACTAACTCACCGCAAAATTTTTTGCCCTGCGGGGGATTAGTTCGCACAGCATTTAGCACTTATCCAGGATCGCCACGTGGAGCCCCCCCCAGGATCCCAGGAAAAGGGGGGCCAACAGAGCTCCAAGCACTTTCACTGCTCAGAGACTCTGCAGCCGCACTCCTGGAGGGAGGTTAAGAAGTGCGGGCGGCCCCCCCAAAGCGCTGCCACTGCCAGAGAGAGCCACCCACACCCCAAAGGATAGGACCTACCTTAGTTCGTATTGCTTCCAAGTGCATTATTATGCCAAGCCAAATGTGCGCGACTTGGGAGCACTACGAAAGGGGGGGAGGAGTGAAACAGAGGTCACCCTCTGGCCTTATCTGCAAAGCCAGGTATATAAGGGTTCACTTGGTGTTTGATGCACACACCCTGTTGGCAAAATGTTTTCATTTTTCTTCCTTCTGGAAGCAGGTTGTGTATGGCCCTCTCTGCACGGCTGTCTGCAGCCTGTTTCCAAGTCGCGCATATTTGGTCTGGCATAATAATGCACTTGGACGCAGTACGAAATAAGGTAGGTCCTATCCTTTGGGAGGTGGGTGTGGGCGGCTCTCTCTGGCGGTGGCAGCGCTTTGGGGGGGCCGCCTGCGCTTCTTAACCTCTCCCCCAGGGGGCGGCTACAGAGTTTCCGAGCAGTGAAAGTGCTTGGAGCTCTGTTGGCCCCCCTTTTCCTGGGATCCTGGGGGGCCTCCACGTGGCGATCCTGGATAAGTGCTAAATGCTGCGTGAACTAATCCCCCGCAGGGCAAACATTTTGCGGTGAGTTAGTTGGCATAACCCTGCATATCCTAGCATGCGAAAGCTAATGCAGATTTGCTTGAGCAGTGTCTCATGAATAAGCTAATTAGGCCTTATCTGCAAAGCCAGGTATATAAGGGTTCACTTGTTGTTTGATGCACACACCCTGTTGGCAAAATGTTTTCATTTTTCTCGAGAACAAGCATACAAATCAGATGTTTCTAACTGTAGTATAGTGGTATTAACTGCATGTTTGTTTCAGGTGTGTGATTCAGACACTAACGCAGCCAAAGTGATCAGCAGGACTGCCAATCAACTGGTATTGTTTAAAAGGAAATAAATATGGCAGTCTCTATATACCTCTCACTTCAAGTAGGTTGCTGATGAGATAAACAATTTTATCTATCATCATACTCCTACAAAGGACCTTTTTTAAGAATCCCACAGTTTTCGTCTCTGTGTATCAGCTAAAAACATATGTTACAGTCCTTCTCACAGTTCGAGAGAGTTCTAAGCCAAAATATATGAACTATTGACCTTTTTTCTCTATTTTCTTCACTCAGAAGCTATTCTCTGCTCAGACAAAGTTTTATGGCTGTTATTCCTTATTGATGAGGGCTACTATATTCGGACTTGGTCCCGACTTGCATACCTGATGTTTAACTCTTTCAGAAAAAGAGGAAAAGGAACATACCATATTTATTTATTTGTGTGTTTGGCACTGTACATACTCATGTCATGTCTGATTGTCACCTCGGGTACCCTTTAAAGTGAATCTTAACCATTTGCTGCCCACAGTGCTACCCCCCCCCCCCCCAAAGACCAGGCCATTTAATGCTGTACTGGGCTGTGCAGGCTTTTCAGCCTCCTGCACAGCCCAGCTTGGGAGCCCAGCGATCGGACTCACCTCCTTTTTTTGTCCCTAAGGGGACATGCCGCCGGAGCGGTCCGATCACTGCAGGCTTTGTTTATTTTTTTTTTAACAGCAGCCTCAGCGAGGCTCTCTCCCTCCCCGTCCCCCTCCCTCCCCTTCCCTCCTCCCCTCCGTGCACTAAATTTGGAACAGGACGGCGATCCATCCTGTTCCGCCTCTCATAGGCATCAACCTATGAGAGGACAGCGATCCCCGGCAAATCAGAGGCCGGGGATCGGTGATCTTGTACAACGCTGCGGCCCTCTGCAGCGATGTACGCTTGTAAACAAAGGGGATTTCTTTCCCCTTGCGTTTACAAGCAGCCTGCTAGTCGCGATCGGCGGCTAGCAGGCTATTCACGGAACTCCGCTCCGTGAAGCGGCAGGGAACAATCGCTCATGCGCGCGGCCGTTCCCTGGGAAACTGCAGCCCCAGGATTTGATGCCAATTGGCATTAGGCGGTCCTGGGGTGAGGCGGTCTTTAAGTAGTTAAAGAGACTCTGAAGTATCATAAAATTCACGTTTTTTATTTTAAAAATCACTTTAACATCATTGCCCCACCTAAAAAGCTGCATCTCCGCGGCTGAACTCGAACTAAATCCCCCCTAACTCCCCCCCCGCGCAAAATCCACAACTTTCTTGGCCATGGATTTTGCTGCCCCGGGAGGCAGAGCTTTCAGCTGCAGCTCTGTCTCCATGCGTGTCAATCCGCACGTATCTCCCCGCCCCTCTCAGTGAAAGAAGACTGAGAGGGGTGGGCGGAGGCGGCGATCTGCACTAATAGACGCGTGTAGAGGCAGAGCTACAGCCAAAAGCTCTGCCTCTCACGGAAGCGCTTCCCTCAGTATGCCCCGGGGTGTTTGGGGGGATTTAGTAAGTGTTCAACTCCGGGGATGCGGCGTTTTAGGTAGGGCAATTATGTTAAAGTGATTTTTAAAATACAAATGTGAATTTTATGAGACTTCAGAGTCTCTTTAAGTGGGGTAAGGAAGTTCAGTTTTACTTACTTGGACATCTTCCAGACACTCACAGTCATGCAGGTCCTTCTGTTTTCTCCCAGGCCTCCCCATTGTAACACTGTGCTACTCCAAAAGCTCGCTGACTGGACCAGTCGCAGGCTACTATGCATGCACTGTCCCTGAAGTCAGTGGAGTATATCAGACCAAGGAGAGGATGTGCTCACAAAGCTCCAAGGAAGCAAATTCAAATGAGTAATGACAACAAAAGACTAATCTACACAGAGTCTTTATTTACATCTTGTTTATTGTGTAACTCATCCAGGTTCAGCATAGAACATACAAAGTTGTGCCTTGTCTCTTTTCTCCCTACATTCGCCCTCGACCCGAATGCCTCCTGCCTCTACAACTTTGTATGTTGAACATGCATGTGCTACACAATAAAGCAGATATAATTATGTGCCGGATCACTCTTCTGTTGTCAATACAGTCTCACTTGTACAACCATTATTATTAATATTATTTAGTTATATAGAGCCTACATCTTCCGTAGCTCTGTACATAGTACAAAACAAATTATGGGGAGCATGAATACATGAGAAATGCAAAACCCTGTACAATCAGGACATCCACTAGTACTCATACAAATACATTCCAATCTCACTCACAGTTATCAGTACCTTTCCATGAAAAATTAAACGGCTGACCCCGGCTTAGTGGCTGATGATAAAATCAGATGGCCCAAAAAACTTTTGAACGCATACAAAGTACTGTGGGGAGACAGTGAGGCTTATAAAGAGTAAATTGGTGACCAAAGATAGTTTGAATTATTTTAGCTCTGTGACATTTTTGCCACCAGCACAGTAGTCTAGTCAGCTGTGAATCCTGGTGCAAAAAAACCCCAATTAGTTAGAAATAATAGATCATTAGAGATAAGCTCTTATGATGGAAGTTCTTAGTTTTAAATATCAAAACAGATGATCAGAAGGCCAAACATATTTTAAGTAACAGATCTGATGTTACCCACTGGCATTTTAGGTTAAATGTAATGTAATGCAATGAAGCACAGAGAGAGATGTGCGCTGAGCAGGATAGTAATAGGAGAAGCAGGCATCATTCTCAGCAGCATATCACACCTGTCTGCCCAGCAGGTCACATTGAGAGAGGCAGCAGTATCACCCAGTGGAAGGCAGTGTCTGTGCAGGGCTGGGTAGGTTGCAATCCAGGAGAGATACATTGAGAAGAATACTGAAGGCTCATGTTAATGTGATCACAGTAGAGTGCAAAGCTCTGACAGGATGCAGCCTCTTGCTGCTGCTACGCCTGCCTTTGATGCCACAGGTAAATTTCATCCATGTTATCCTGCTAATGCACTTTACCCATCATACTTTCTATGTGCTCAGCTTATTTGCTTTGTGTCTGCACACAATATTTCCTGCTAATTGCACCCTCCTGGTTCCAGTGTGGTTTTGATTACTTTGTTTGGTGTGATTGACGTTGTTCGGCATGTTGCTATAGAAGTGATGGTATGAGCTACTTTTGCACTTTGTTACCAAGACAAATGCACAGTTCTTTTTTTCAGACAAGCTATTTCATATGATGCTCCAATCAGAACTACACACAGCGTAGATAAATCCTTTAGATATGCCTGTAACCCTACAAGTTGGGCATACTTGAACCATGATTTTAAAAAACATAGGTCATTTTCTGGATATAATAAACAACTTCTCGGTAGCAATTATGGCATAAGGAAATAATAATCATTTAACCAGTGTAGTTTCTATAATGAATACTGTATACAGCCCAGAGTTAATCTATGACCAAATTATTATTATTATTATTGATTATATAGCTCCAGCATCTTCCGTGGCGCTGTATAACAGCATACAGGGTATAACAATACAAAATAAGCAATACAACAGTTGATACAAGACAAGAGTGGATTACAGCTGAAGCAGTGATCAAATGGTAACATTAATTTGCAGGCAAGGAACATGATGTGTATGTCGTACAGTTGTAAGTCTGATGTTAATTTGTTATTTACTAGGTAGCAGGATTTATCACTTATATTATTACTTGTTAGATTGTCCTCTCACACTAATATTATTAGCAGTTGCAGAGGCAGCTTGGATTTTTGGTAAATAACATGTCAATCTTTGCAATCTTTTAGATGGTAAGGCTGGTAGGAAAGAAACAGGACTGCTTTCTTGTGAATGTACACTGCCATTTAAAACGGGCGATCGTGTAGCGGCTAGCCCATAAATGATTTATTCAGCAAACAACGGTGTCACTAGTGTACCTGATATACAGTTACTTCACCATATCATTTACAGCAAGCATGCCGTTTACTTTAGAAACCACAAACTATCACATGCACAGTGCAAATTCTGTAATGACTCGGTTTGCAAATTTACGTTATCATTCATGCTGTGCTATAACTTATAAATAAAATAGTTTAGTTAAAAAAAAAAAAGAAAAAAAGCCTTTAGCGCATTGTGCTGTGCAACAAATATCTTGAAACTCGCCACGAATCCCACTTAGAAGATGCGGTAACTATTCAGACCGTGGTTCTGATTTATTCTAACAACCGTGCAGTAGTAGTGGTCAGAACATCCAGTCAAAATCTATGCTTCACTTAACTGCTGAAACTTGATTGGTTGCTCTGGGCAACTGCTTCACTTTTGCTCCTGTATACTTTGCACCTTACTTGATGTGGATTGTCCTCACATGGTTTGACTTTATCTGTATTTTTCATCGGATACTGTAGACAGGATTGAGTGAATTGGACCTTATTAATGATATAGATAAGCTTCAGTAAACAGTACACAACATGACAAAGTAAAGTTACCCCTTGTTTACAGCAGTTGAATAAATTTCACCGACATTCCTAATGCTCATTATTATGCCCTGTTTTGAATGATAACATTGGAGGCTGGGGTACATGGACACTGCTATTACTAAGCTGAAATTCGGAAGCATCTTAAACACATATAAAGAACAGGATTTACTTTTAAAATTAGATCTTATGGAGCAGTACCTGCATTTAAAATAACTTCAGAATTGCATTTGCCATCTTTTGTATCTTTGTAGAACCAGCCTGTCCTACCCTGCCCAGTTAGGTATCAGTTGTTCCTGATTACTGGGTGACTGGCAGAGACCAAATATGTCCCAAATGCACCCCAAAAGTGCTGCATCTCATTAGCAACAGCTAATGTACGCACAGCCTTAAGCGGTGATTGTTGTGTTACACTCACATAATGTGAACCAATTATTTACACACTAGTGACCTTTAAAAACGGGCTCTAGGTCTGTCATCGCCGCCACATGTGCGCCCGTACCTGCCGGGCCGCGCATGCGCACACCCACCTGGCTCCCCGCCTGGCCCGTCCTGTTCCTGTCCCAGGCTGTCCCTGCGGCACATGCAGAGTAGCGCAAACGCAGGGACACACACACTTAGGGACAGGACGCAGACACAGGGGTTTTATTATATAGGATTCAGAAGTAAACCAGGATTCTAAAACATATACAGCTTTAAAGTGAACCTGAAGTGAAAACTTATGAGATGATTAATTGTGTTTTACTAAAGGTAAATAAAATGCAGAACTGAGTCTCATATGTATGTTCAATTTAAAGAGGAACTCCAGTGAAAATAATGTAATAAAAAAGTGCTTCATTTTTACAATAATTATGTATAATTATGTATAATTATTGCAGGGCAGCACGGTGGCATAGTGGTTCAAAAACATACGGATAAGTTAATTGGCTCCCCATAAAAAATGGCCCTAGACTACAGTATTTACACTACATAATATAGACATATGGCAATGGTAGGGATTAGATTGTGAGCTCCTTTGAGGGACAGTTAGTGACAAGACAACATATATATATATATATATATATATATATATATATATATATATATATATATATATATATACACACACTGTACAGCGCTGCGTAATATGTCGGCGCTATATAAATACAAAATAATAATAATATGATATAAATGATTTAGTCAGTGTTTGCCCATTGTAAAATATTTCCTCTCCCTGATTTACATTCTGACATTTACCACATAGTGACATTTTCCTGCTGGCAGGCGATGTCAGTGACAAGAGATGCTGCTTGCTTTTTGGCAGTTGGAAACAGCTGTAAACAGTAAAAGAGCTATTATTTCCCACAATGCAATGAGGTTCACAGACAGGAAACTGCGAAGACCATGGTCCTCACAGTTTCCTGTGGGAGGAGTTTCACCACAATATCAGCCATACAGAGCCCCCTGATTATCCGTTTGTGAAAAGGAATAGATTTCTCATGGGAAAGGGGGTATCAGCTATTGATTGGGATGAAGTTCAATTCTTGGTCACAGTTTCTCTTTAAGGCCTCTTTCACAGTGGGACGATGCGTTTTATGCGAAGTTAAAGTCGCACAAAGTGCCCCTAACGCAGCGCATGTAGGTTATGAAATTGGACGTTATTTTGCACTGCGTTATGTGTCTCTTGGTGCGCTGTTTTTGTCACATACTGATGGAACGAAAAGGGCGCATGCGTTACATTTTTACAAAAATAACTTACTGAGCATGTGCAACACACATAACGCAGCAAATGTATTGCTAAACGCACAGCATGCAGCACTTTCTAAATATTGCTACACGTTACACACAACGCAATGTGTGCACTGTGAATGTCGCACAGACTTTGTATTGCTGTGCGTTAGTCTGCGTTATAATTTTTTATAACATGCAACTTTAACGTCCCACTGTGAAAGGGGCCTAAAGGCTTCGTTTTAGGTTTCTTCTTTCTGAACAGCAACTGACAAAAAGCAATGTGGGGAAATGGTTGCATTGCATGCGTAACACACAATGCGACCATTTGCTCGTGTCGCCCTCCTGCATTTACAGGATGTGCAAAGCGCCAGTGTAAAACTAGCCTTAAAAGGATGAAGAGTGTGCGTTAATATGGATGAAAGAACCCTAAGGCAGAAGTTGCGCTTGTCTTTCAGTTTTCTACACTTTTCAGAAAACTGAAAGACGAGGGTGGCCCTTGCCTTACAGCAGCTAATGTAATTTATTGAGAAAACTGACAAATTGCGCAAGATGTCAATTTTTTTTCCCCCTGCACAGGAAATCTGCATTCAAGTGAGACCTAGCCCATTGATTAACATGAGTTCTCAGTTGAAATCAGATTTTCTGTGCAGAAAACGTGCACGAAAGCCGACAAGTGTGACCCCTGCCTAAGGGTTCTTTTACAATTAATCAGTTGCTGTCAGTTGTAACTGAAAGGACAGCGGATGTGCAGTCCAGTGTCAATGTTTCCCTATGGCCTCTTTCACACTATATGGTAAAAAATGGAAGCTTTTTCACAATGCGCTGCTATGGAGAAAAACGCAATGCAAACCACTACAAACTAATGCATACCAATTGTAAAAGGGCCCTGAATGTAAAGCTCTGTGTCAGAGCTGCAAGGATCAGCTGGTATCAGTGGCAATAACTCCCCTATTTGCCTGTAAATCATTAGAGATCTGAAACTTTTTTTTGCCACTTTGGGTTCACTTTAAAGTGTATCAAATTTTACAATACTAGACACAGCAGTATCGCAGACAGGTGTGCTTAGACTGCCATCCAGTGTTGAGTGTCTGTCTGGAAATATGCATTTGAGATTTAATCAGAGGATCTAATGTGAAAGCTGCCTCTGTGTTAATGCAGCAAATCACAGAGTGTTGACATGTCTGTAGCCTTCTGCTGTAATGAAATGATTTTACTCCTGTCTAATTGAATGAATAGCTTATACAGCTATTCTAGTGTCCGTGTATGTCGGCTTATAAAAATGATTTCATTTGGAGGAAAAATAATTCCCACTTAAATACATTTGTGATGAGTGACACATTTTGCTCCTGTGGTTATAATTTGCTTACTCCAAGTTTCAGGCGGACTGGACCATCTCAGTCCTTTTTTGAAACATATTTGGATACTTATGGATTGTTCACAAGTACTACAGCTACAGACATATCTAGATGAGGTTGCGGAATGGCCAAACTGGCACTTGAATTTGGCTTTTGTATTTGGCTCTTGTAAATTCACTCAATGCAGTGTGGTAACTTTGATATGAGATTCCATAAAAGTCGCACTGGTCCATTACTCTAGATCAGTGCTTCTCAACATTTTATTGGTATGGACCCCTTTTAAAACCCCGTACTCACCAAGTACCCCCTAGCATAGTAAACATTATCACAAGTACCCCTTGACAAATATATATTTAATTGTAGCACATGATAATTGGTTCTAAACCATTTCCAAGCATTTACTATTACATTTAAAGCGGAATATAACCCTGCATTTCAACTTTGCTCTAAAACATTATTTACAGTATATTATATGCAACCAGCATTTTTTTTTTACTAGACCAGCATTGGAAGGGTTACACACAGCTTTAAAGTTCCTGGAGATTTCTGCAGACGCATCCGAAGCTGACAAAGATACATTTTGTTTACATAAATGTATCTAAGTGTTGAATGTGACTCACTCTCTCAGGAGCTGGAGGACAGCCAAAGAGTGTGTAACATTTCTCAATAGATACATATAACTAAATAGAATGTAACAATCTGAACTTCTGCATATCTCTCCGGGAGTGTTTAAAGAATGTTATCTGCATACAGAGGCTGGATCTGCCTATACAGCCCAGCCTCTGTTGCTATCCCAAACCCCACTAAGGTCCCCCTGCACTCTGCAATCCCTCATAAATCACAGCCGTGCTGTGAGGCTGTGTTTACATCTGTAGTGTCAGTCTCAGCTGCTCCGCCGCCTCCTGCATAGCTCTGGTCCCTGCCCCTGTCCCTTCCCTCCAATCAGCAGGGAGGGAAGGGATGCAGGCGGGGACTGGAGTTCTGCAGGAGGCGGGGAGAGCAGCAGACTGACACTATAGAGATAAACACAGCCAGCTCTGACAAGCTGTTTGTCAGCAGCGTGGCTGTGATTTATGAGGGATTGCAGAGTGCAGAGGGACCTTAGGGGGGTTTGGGATAGCAACAGAGGCTGGGCTGTATAGGCAGATCCAGCCTCTGTATGCAGATAATATTCTTCAAACCCACCTCGGGTTCTCTTTAAACCTCTGTGTTTAACCCTTCCAATGCTGGTCTAGTAAAAAAAATGCTTTTTGCATATAATATGCTGTAAATAATGTTTTAGAGCAAAATTGAAATGCAGGGTTATATTCCGCTTTAATTAGCTAAAATACTAATTTGGTGTTGATTAAATAAGATTTATCATTTTCTAAAACTTTATATTTGTTATTCTGTATAGTATATTAAACCGGAGTACCCCCTGGAACCATCTATGAGAAAATTGATCAGAAAAACGATCAAAATCAGATCGGACCTGTTGGAAATTATCTATCAAGCCATCTATTTGCCCGAAAAAAAATCATCCTCTATTCCCAGCATTATACTTTCAGCTATAGACCCTGAACAAGCATGCAGCGGGCATTTCTGACATTATTAGCTGCATGCTTGCTTCTGGTGTTATTTAAACACTACTGCAGTCAAATAAAGTAGCAGGAGTGCCAAACAACTGGTATTTAAAAGATAATAAAAATCACATCCTCCATAGCCCCCTCGTTACATTTGTCCAGCGCTGCGTAATATGTTTGGGCAGCTTATAGGTTTGCTATCTGCCGCCATCTTCCTTCACTATCTATCTTTACCTCATAATAACATTTTTTCTCCACTTGCTGGTTATTTTTCTACTTTCTAATTTGCACATATATCTACTTTATGGATTTAATTGCTGTACTCTTATGGATTTTTGAGAATTTTTCTATTTTTCTACTTTTTATATATTGAATGTATGTTTTACTTACTTTGTATTTTGCACGTTAATCACTGTGAAGATTTAAGAGAGTACTGGTTTAATATTTAAGCCTATATAGCACTGGCACTTTATCATTAGCAGGAAGTTGCTTGAGATAATTATTTATATATTATTATATACTCCTCCTGGGATATTGTTCTGTGAAGCAGGAGTCTCTAGCTTCACATTTTTATTTACAAGATTGGGACACTGCTATACATTTAATCACAGTGATACCCAGGAGAGCTATTTTTTCATGTTCAGTACACTCGACAATTGTTACCTTGTTATTTAGGGACTTGTGCACCAGGTCTGGCTGCTTGTTTTTAATTGTTTTTATTTTTTGAGCTGGTCATACATAAAGATTTTTTCATGGATCTTGGTGTCCTGAGCTGTATCTAAGTGATTGCCTTTAGCCTGTTATTAAAGTATAAGGGAGGGGATTCTTAGCTTTTTTGGTTGTGAGTATCAGTTTTGAGGTCGATGACCTATTCCCCTGACTACAGATACCTATTAAGGTGATTGTGATAATCTGATGCTAGATATGCTTGCTCGTGTCTCTTTAGTGTGAATCGCTGCTTAACCACTTCCCGACCGCCGTATTGACAATTGGCGGCCGGGAAGTGCACCCCGCAAGGACCGCCGTATTGACAATTGGCGGCGGTCCTTGTAGGGGCATGGGCGGAGCGATCGCGTCATCCGTGACGCGATCCTCCGCCTCCGCCTGGCGCCGCTCACCCGCCGCAACATCCCGCCGGCCATACGGAAGCGCCGGCGGGATGTTAACCCGACGATCGCCGCATACAAAGTGTATAATACACTTTGTAATGTTTACAAAGTGTATTATACAGGCTGCCTCCTGCCCTGGTGGTCCCAGTGTCCGAGGGACCACCAGGGCAGGCTGCAGCCACCCTAGTCTGCACCAAGCACACTGATTTTTTACCCCCCCTGCCCCAGATCGCCCACAGCACCCATCAGACCCCCCCCCTGCCCACCCCCCAGACCCCTGTTTGCACCCAATCACCCCCCTAATCACCTATCAATCACTCCCTGTCACTATCTGTCAACGCTATTTTTTTTTTATCCCCCCCCTGCCCACTGCTCCCTCCTGGTCACCCCCCCACCCCTCAGATTCTCCCCAGACCCCCCCCCCAGACCCCCCCCCCCCCAGACCCCCCCCCCATGTACTGTATGCATCTATCCCCCCTGATCACCTGTCAATCACCTGTCAATCACCTGTCAATCGCCTGTCAATCACCCATCAATCACCCCCTGTCACTGCCACCCATCAATCAGCCCCTAACCTGCCCCTTGCGGGCAATCTGATCACCCCCCCACACCAATAGATCGCCCGCAGATCCGACATCAGATCACCTCCCAAATCCATTGTTTACATCTATTCTCTCCTCTAAACACCCACTAATTACCCATCAATCACCCATCAATCACCCCCTATCACCACCTGTCACTTTTACCTATCAGATCAGACCCTAATCTGCCCCTTGCGGGCACCCAATCACCCGCCCACACGCTCAGATTGCCCTCTGACCCCCCCTTATCAATTCACCAGTGCATTAATTACATCTGTTCTTCCCTGTAATAACCCACTGATCACCTGTCAATCACCTGCCAATCACCTATCACCCATCAATCACCCCCTGTCACCCCCTGTCACTGCCACCCATCAATCAGCCCCTAACCTGCCCCTTGCGGGCAATCTGATCACCCACCCACACCATTAGATCGCCCGCAAACCCGCCGTCAGATTACCTCCCAAATGTATCGTTTACATCTGTTATCTTCTCTAAACACCCACTAATTACCCATCAATCACCCATCAATCACCCCCTATCACCACCTGTCACTGTTACCTATCAGATCAGACCCTAATCTGCCCCTTGCGGGCACCCAATCACCCGCCCACACGCTCAGATTGCCCTCAGACCCCCCCCCCTTATCAATTCGCCAGTGCATTAATTACATCTGTCCTTCCCTGTAATAACCCACTGATCACCTGTCAATCACCTGCCAATCACCTATCACCCATCAATCACCCCCTGTCACTGCCACCCAACAATCAGCCCCTAACCTGCCCCTTGCGGGCAATCTGATCACCCACCCACACAAATAGATCGCCCGCAGATCCGACATCAGATCACCACCCAAGCGCAGCGTTTACATCTATTCTCTCCTCTAAACACCCACTAATTACCCATCAATCACCCCCTATCACCACCTGTCACTGTTACCCATCAGATCAGACCCTAATCTGCCCCTTGCGGGCACCCAATCACCCGCCTACACGCTCAGATTGCCCTCAGACCCCCCCTTATCAATTCGCCAGTGCAATATTTACATCTGTCCTTCCCTGTAATAACCCACTGATCACCTGTCAATCACCTGCCAATCACCTATCACCCATCAATCACCCCCTGTCACTGCCACCCATCAATCACCCCCTGTCACTGCCACCCATCAATCACCCGCTGTCACTGCCACCCATCAATCAGCCCCTAACCTGCCCCTTGCGGGCAAACTGATCACCCACCCACACCAATAGATCGCCCGCAGATCCGACATCAGATCACCACCCAAGCGCAGTGTTTCCATCTATTCTCTACCCTAAACACCCACTAATTACCCATCAATCACCCCCTGTCAATGCTACCTATCAGATTAGACCCCTATCTGCCCCTAGGGCACTCAATCACCCGCCCACACCCTCAGAATGCCCTCAGACCCCAGCCCTGATCACCTCGCCAGTGCATTGCTTGCATCTATTCCCCCCTCTAATCACACCTTGAGACACCCATCAATCACCTCCTGTCACCCCCTAGCACACCTACCCATCAGATCAGGCCCCAATTTGCCCCGTGTGGGCTCCTGATCACTCGGCCAAACCCTCAGATCCCCCTCAGACCCCCTTCCGATCACCTCCCCAGTGCATTGATTGCATCTATTTTCCCCTCTAACCACCCCCTGAGACACCCATCAATCACCTCCTGTCACCCCCCCTAGCACTCCTATCCATCAGATCAGTCCCAATACAACCTGTCATCTAAAAGGCCACCCTGCTTATGACCGGTTCCACAAAATTCGCCCCCTCATAGACCACCTGTCATCAAAATTTGCAGATGCTTATACCCCTGAACAGTCATTTTGAGACATTTGGTTTCCAGACTACTCACGGTTTTGGGCCTGTAAAATGCCAGGGCGGTATAGGAACCCCACAAGTGACCCCATTTTAGAAAAAAAGACACCCTAAGGTATTTTGTTAGGTGTATGACGAGTTCATAGAAGATTTTATTTTTTGTCAAAAGTTAGCGGAAATTAATTTTTATTGTTTTTTTTTCCCAAAGTGTCATTTTTCACTAACTTGTGACAAAAAATAAAATCTTCTATGAACTCGCCATACACCTAACAGAATACCTTGGGGTGTCTTCTTTCTAAAATGGGGTCACTTGTGGGGTTCCTATACTGCCCTGGCATTTTAGGGCCCCTAAACCGCGAGGAGTAGTCTAGAAAACAAATGCTTCAAAATGATCTGTGAATTGGACGTTGGGCCCCTTAGCGCACCTAGGCTGCAAAAAAGTGTCACACATGTGGTACCGCCGTACTCAGGAAAAGTAGTATAATGTGTTGTAGGGTGTATTTTTACACATACCCATGCTGGGTGGGAGAAATTTCTATATAAATGGACAATTGTGTGTAAAAAAATCAAACAATTGTCATTTACAGAGATATTTCTCCCACTTAGCATGGGTATGTGTAAAAATACACCCCAAAACGCATTATACTACTTCTCCTGAGTACGGCGGTACCACATGTGTGGCACTTTTTTACACCCTAAGTACGCTAAGGGGCCCAAAGTCCAATGAGTACCTTTAGGATTTCACAGGTCATTTTGCGACATTTGGTTTCAAGACTACTCCTCACGGTTTAGGGCCCCTAAAATGCCAGGGCAGTATAGGAACCCCACAAATGACCCCATTCTAGAAAGAAGACACCCAAAGGTATTCCGTACGGAGTATGGTGAGTTCATAGAAGATTTTATTTTTTGTCACAAGTTAGCGGAAAATGACACTTTGTGAAAAAAACTATTAAAATCAATGTCCGCTAACTTGTGACAAAAAAATAAAAACTTCTATGAACTCACCATACTCCTAACGGAATACCTTGGGGTGTCTTCTTTCTAAAATGGGGTCATTAGTGGGGTTCCTATACTGCCCTGGCATTTTAGGGGCCCTAAACCGCGAGGAGTAGTCTTGAAACAAAAATGACCTGTGAAATCCTAAAGTTACTCATTGGACTTTGGGCCCCTTAGTGCAGTTAGGGTGCAAAAAAGTGCCACACATGTGGTTTCGCCGTACTCGGGAGAAGTAGTATAATGTGTTTTGGGGTGTATTTTTACACATACCCATGCTGGGTGGAAGAAATACCTCTGTAAATGACAATCTTTTGATTTTTTTACACACAATTGTCCATTTACAGAGGTATTTCTCCCACCCAGCATGGGTATGTGTAAAAATACACCCCAAAACACATTGTACTACTTCTCCCGAGTATGGCGATACCACGTGTGGCACTTTTTTGCACCCTAACTGCGCTAAAGGGCCCAAAGTCCAATGAGTACCTTTAGGATTTCACAGGTCATTTTGAGAAATTTCGTTTCAAGACTACTCCTCACGGTTTAGGGCCCCTAAAATGTCAGGGCAGTATAGGAACCCCACAAATGACCCCATTTTAGAAAGAAGACACCCCAAGGTATTCCGTTAGTAGTATGGCGAGTTCATAGAAGATTTTATTTTTTGTCACAAGTTAGCGGAAATTGATTTTAATTGTGTTTTTTCACAAAGTGTCATTTTCCGCTAACTTTTGACAAAAAATAAAATCTTCTATGAACTCACCATACTCCTAACGGAATACCTTGGGGTGTCTTCTTTCTAAAATGGGGTCATTTGTGGGGTTCCTATACTGCCCTGGCATTTTAGGGGCCCTAAACCGTGAGGAGTAGTCTTGAGACGAAATTTCTCAAAATGACCTGTGAAATCCTAAAGGTACTCATTGGACTTTGGGCCCTTTAGCGCAGTTAGGGTGCAAAAAAGTGCCACACATGTGGTATCGCCGTACTCAGGAGAAGTAGTATAATGTGTTTTGTGGTGTATTTTTACACATACCCATGCTGAGTGGGAGAAAGATCTCTGTAAATGGACAATTGTGTGTTATAAAAATTAACAAATTGTCATTTACAGAGATATTTCTCCCACCCAGCATAGGTATGTGTAAAAATACACCCCAAAACACATTATACTACTTCTCCTGAGTATGGCAATACCACATGTGTGGCACTTTTTTGCAGCCTAACTGCGCTAAGGGGCCCAAAGTCCAATGAGCACCTTTAGGCTTTACAGGGGTGCTTACAATTTAGCACCCACCAAAATGTCAGGACAGTAAACACACCCCACAAATGACCCCATTTTGGAAAGTAGACCCTTCAAGGTATTCAGAGAGGGGCATGGTGAGTCCGTGGCAGATTTCATTTTTTTTTGTCGCAAGTTAGAAGAAATGGAAACTTTTTTTTTTTTTTTTTTTTCTCACAAAGTGTCATTTTCCGCTTACTTGTGACAAAAAATAATATCTTCTATGAACTCACTATGCCTCTCAGTGAATACTTTGGGATGTCTTCTTTCCAAAATGGGGTCATTTGGGGGGTATTTATACTATCCTGGAATTCTAGCCCCTCATGAAACATGACAGGGGGTCAGAAAAGTCAGAGATGCTTGAAAATGGGAAAATTCACTTTTTGCACCATAGTTTGTAAACGCTATAACTTTTACCCAAACCAATAAATATACACTGAATGGGTTTTTTTTATCAAAAACATGTTTGTCCACATTTTTCGCGCTGCATGTATACAGAAATTTTACTTTATTTGAAAAATGTCAGCACAGAAAGTTAAAAAAATCATTTTTTTGCCAAAATTCATGTCTTTTTTGATGAATATAATAAAAAGTAAAAATCGCAGGAGCAATCAAATAGCACCAAAAGAAAGCTTTATTAGTGACAAGAAAAGGAGCCAAAATTCATTTAGGTGGTAGGTTGTATGAGCGAGCAATAAACCGTGAAAGCTGCAGTGGTCTGAATGGAAAAAAAGTGGCCGGTCCTTAAGGGGTAGAAAGCCCTAGGTCCTCAAGTGGTTAATATGTTGGCACTTTATAGGTACAATAAATAAATAAATAAAGTGTACCTGAGACGAGAAGCGTCCCAGGTTCCACACTTACCTTGGGCTTCCTTAAGCCCCCTTAAGGCTCATCATCCCTCACTATCTATAGTCTCCAGGTGGCTCCAGGTTCCCACAATTCAGCCAGAAAACCTGGCTGAATCGCGCTTCGTCATGCATGTGGCCAGGCACACTCCCCATCTCGCTCCCGTGGCTGGGAGCGTTCTGCACTTGCACAGTACTACTGCACAGGCGCAGAATGCTAGCAGGGATGGGAGTGCGACAGGGGAGCACAACTGGCTGGGCCGCACATGCACAATGAAGCGCGACTTAGTCAGGCCTTCCCGGGTAAATTGCGGGGAACCGGAGCCACCTGGAGAGACGACGAGGGGCCTTAAGGGTGCTTAAGGAAGCGCCAGGTAAGTGTGGAACCTGAGACACTTCCTGTCTCAGATTCCCTTTAAAGGGAACCTGGAGCAAGAGGTATATGGAGGCTGCCATATTTATTTCCTTTTAAACAATACTAGTCGCCTGGCAGCCACATTGATCATTCTGGCATCAGTAGTGTCTGAATCACACACCTAAAACAAGCATGCAGCTAATCTTGATAGATTTTTGTTGCTTGTTTAGGGTCAGTGGCTAAAAGTATTAGAAGCAGAGGATCAGCAAGACAGCCAGGCAACTGGTATTGCTTAAAATATTATGTCAGCCTCCATAGAAATATTGCATGAAGCCTAGTAGTTTGGGTGTTCATAGGTTTCAGCAGTGGAAATATACACAGACCACTAGCATGCAATCACGTTTCAGTATACAGCAGGCAGTCCAGTGTAACATGATTTCTAATTACCATAATTCTTCTAGATTACAGCTTTTTACACATTGTTTACAGTGTTTGTATTGTTTATGTAACTTAAAGCGAACCTTAAGTCACCTAAAAAAAATGAGATGAACTCACCTGGGGCTTCCCTCAGCCCCCAGCAGACGATCGGTGCCCTCGCAGCTCCGCTCCGATGTCCCAGGACCCGCCGGCGACGACTTCCGGTTTCGCCGTCACCGGCCGACAGGCATGGGAACGCGAGTGATTGTTCGCGTTCCCAGCCTGTATATCGCCCCCTATGCTGCTATTGCAGGGTTATATTCCGCTTTAAGAGAAGCCATTGTCATAATTTTTTACACAATATGAATATTATTTGATTTGATGAAGTTCAATTTAATTGCAGCCCACTTTGCTAAAAGAAAAAGAACTTCCCTGTGGTTCACCATCTCTCTTCTCGCAGTATCCCTATTAATACTGATCCTAGGACTAATTGCCACCACAAGGACAGAAAACATAACAGTCGGAGGTTACTACCCGGGCATAATTGTAAGTGCGTTTCTGTTTAATATATATAAGTTAGAATTGTTTTTCATTGGCTAACTAGATTCACAAGAAACAAATAATTTACCTGAGTTGTTTAATGAACATGAACAGTATAACAATCACAAAAGGGCTCATTCACACTGTATGTGTATGTGAGTTGCAGTGAGTTTTGACTCACTGCACAGTGTGCGTTTTACTTGGTAACATGAATGTCCATAGACTTTCATTTTATCATTCACACTTCAACGGTGAGTTGCTGTGCAGTGCATTTCATGTCTTTGAAATGGTGGATTCAGTGCCTGGCTCTCCTGTCTGGTGATATTTTTAAAGTATATATGGTAAAGAGTTTAGGCTAAACAGCTCTGGTATGTTGTCCTATATTTCAGAGTAGCAGCATTACTGTTAGTCCTCAAGGTATACCATCAGTTAAGCAGGTCTAACAGGGCCTGAGCCCATTAACGCAGTTGTGTCCGCTTCTGTCTGCTTTTCAGCATCTGTAACATTGATGTTTAACTGAAAAACGGACACAGCTGCATCAGTGGGCTCAGGCCCTATCAGTGACTAGATCTAGATGTTTTTGTTCTAACAGTTCTGTATCTCTCCCCTGAAGGAAGCTGTTAGAAAATTAAATGGGGAGAGTCGGATCAATTATTGGCAGTCTTGTGAATGTGACTAATCCGTGAACAATGCACACACACTAATTTCCGTTAAACCTTCTCCAGGTATATAGGTGTAATGTCTTGAATGTACAGGAATGCAATTATCAGGAGGATAAATTGGCCAGTGTGCTATGACATGGGGCGACTCGGAGTGGAGATGTAATAAAATCTCTGATAAATGTAGTGATGATTTTTTATTATAGTACACTGTGACTGAGACATTGCTTTTTCATCTAATAAATTACATATTATTTTGGACAATTCATTCAAGTTAGCTACCGAGGAAGACTGTGTGCCTGTCCAATTCCAGGAGATAAAATGCTGCAGGCATTGGCAGTGTTAAACTAACAATTCAATCTGCCGTTAACTTATTTCTGTCACAGTGGATTACAATATAAAATCATCAGAGATTTTATTCCCATGCCCAGTCTCTCCCTTCTGAGAACATGGCTATTTCATGCAAGTAATCATAGCATGCATTCCCTGCACTACCAAGACATTATACCTATACACTTAGGGCTGATTCACACTATGAGAGCTTTTTAACCATTTTGGTACCAGCAGCCTCTGCCCCCTTGCCTGCTGGTACAGTAAAACGCAGCAAAAATCCGAATCGTGGCAAAAATCCGCTGCTCCCGCCGGTCACGCTGTTCTGTCCCCGCCTCAGGCTGCTCTCTCTGCAGTCTCTATGACGGCAGAGCACTGTGCGCCGGTCAGGAGCAGCTTTCATTGGCTCCTGACCCTGTCACTCAATGTAAGCCAATGGGATTAGCTTACAGTGATGACAGGGCCAGGAGACAATGAAAACGTCTCCTGACCGGCTCACGGTGCTCTGCCGTCATAGAGACGAGCAGGGCGAGCAAATTGTGGTGGGGTTAAAGCAGCGAGATCGGCGGTAATGGCGGGGACGCGCGGTTAATGGGACGTTGAACCAACATCCAGTCGGGCCGCAGCGCCACCTGCTGGATGTAGATTCAACCTACGTTGGTCCGGAACCAGTTGAACGCCAGAGATTTTAAAACCTCTTGGTAATGCAATCTTATGGGGGATTTTTACAAAAACACATAGCTCCAGTGTGAACACTCACATAGGATAACATTAGCTAGAGCTTTTAAAATCACAAGCGCTTAGAAAAACTCTTGTAGTGTGAATGAGCCCTTTCAGAAATCCCTCTAAAAGCGCTTGTACAATGATTCTCTATGAGAGTGTTCACATATGAGTGGTTCGATTCCGTACCACTTTGAGGGTGATTCGCCTATAATGGAAGGTAAAGGGAAATCTCAAAGCCCTGGGGGAAAAAAATGCTTTGTATAGCGATTCTCCAAGCGCTTTCATGAATAAATACATTGTATTTATTGTATTTATTAATACAATGTATCAACAGGGATATGTGAGGGAGCAGGCTGGTGTTGTATTCTGTTGTCTATTGAACTCGATGAATGTATTTTCAACCCAAATAACTATGTAACTATGTATATTACAAGAGTTCCCTTCCTGAATGATGGCATGAAGTGAAAGAAAAAAACCCTTGCAAAAGCACTTAAAGGGATACTGTAGGGGGGTCGGGGGAAAATGAGCTGAACTTACCCGGGGCTTCTAATGGTCACCCACAGAAATCCTGTGTTGGCGCAGCCACTCCCCAATGCTCCGGCCCCGCCTCCGGTTCACTTCTGGAATTTCTGACTTTAAAGTCAGAAAACCACTGCGCCTGCGTTGCCGTGTCCTCGCTCCCGCTGATGTCACCAGGAGTGTACTGCGCAGACACAGACCATACTGGGCCTGCGCTGTGCGCTCTTGATGACATCAGCAGGATCGAGGACACGGCAATGCAGGCGCAGTGGTTTTCTGACTTTAAAGTCTGAAATTCCAGAAGTGAACTGGAGGCGGGGCCGGAGCATCGGTGAGCGGCTGCGCGGGCACAGGATGTCTGCGGGGGACCATTAGAAGCCCCGGGTAAGTTCAGCTCATTTTCCCCCGACCCCCCTACAGTATCCCTTTAAAAAAGCACTTTATACAGCACAGGGAAAGGCGATTTTAAAAATCGAAAAAAAATTGCTCAGCACTTGAAAAGCACTGTCGACTTACAATGTGAACAAGGCTTTAGAGAAAGTTTCATGCAAATGACTGTGTATGCATTATTTAGGGATTAGTCACTTTCACAAAACTGTCAATAATCTCTTTCACCCTCAGGCTCAGACATTCTGGCAATAACAGCCAGCATGGGGGGGGAAAGGGTTAAGGGATGGGGCAGGGCTGCTTTAAAATATATATGTATATATATATATGTATGTATGTACAGTATGTATGTGTGTGTGTGTGCATGATGGTGCAAAAAGCACCATTCTGAGGTGAGTGATATGTCTAACCATTTGGATACAGCAGGCGATGAGGTTAGCACTCATATGCTCTCATTTTTGCCATTAAAGGGAACCTGAAGTGAAAAGCATATGGAGGCTGCCATATTTATTTCCTTTTAGGGCTGGTGCATGCCTGAGCGGTTCGTGAGCATTTTTAAAAATGCTTGGGCATAGAAAACCGCTTGGCTAATGCATTTCAATGGGCGTGTGCATACCAGAGCGGTTCGTTTTTTCCCCAAACGCAAACTCGGGGGCTGCAGCATTTTTTAGATTTCTGAGGCGATTCTGCCTCAATGTTAAGTATAGGAAAGTGGAAAACCGCTCTGAAAAACGCTAGATCAGAGCGGTTTTCCAGACGTTTTTGTTACAGAAGCTGTTTAGTAACGGCTTTACTGTAACAAAATATAAAAAATGCTACACAAAAAGCTCCAAAAAATGCTAGGCATGTTTAGAAAACCTCTCTAAACATGCCTAGGAATCGCTCTGAAAATCTGCTTAAAAAGCCTCTAGCGTTTGCAGATCTGCTAGAAGTTTTTGGTGTGCACTGGCCCTTAAACAATACCAGTTACCTGGCAGTCCTGCTGATCTCTTTGGCTGCAGTCGTGTCTGAATCACATGCCTGAAAGAAGCATTTAGCTAATTGGGACAGACTTTGGTCAGAGCATTCTTGTTCAGGGTCTTAGGCTTATAGTAGAGTAAGAAAATCAGCAGGAAAGCTAGGCAGTTGCATTGTTTAAATATGTCATTCTCCATATTCCTCTGACTTCAGGTGTGCTTTAAAAGAACTACACCCCTCATCGAATCCACTAATTCAGGGCTGTCCAACACCAGCCCTCGAGGGCCACATCCATGCCAGTGTTTAGGATGGACTGAGAAATGTGTTCTACTTGTTGAACCACACACACCTTTTCTAATTAATTTGAGCTGTGCCATAAATGTGTGAGGACCTCGGCCCTTGAGGACAGGAGTTGGGCAGCCCTCCACTAGTTCAATCAAAGGGAAGAACACAGGATGCGGGGAAAAACATCCAAATGAACTCTTTCTCGTCTAGATAATACAGTATATACCTGGCAGGGTAATGTTAACTGAGTGTAGTTAAAAAAAACCTCAGGAATTAAACTTAGGCTTTGTTCACATTATAAAACACAAGTGCTGAGTGTTTTTTAAAGCGATTTTCCTGGCGATTTATGAGCAATTTGCAATTTTTATAAGTGATTTTGTAAGCGCTTTTGTTTGGTTATTTGAGCTTTTCTTTTTGCAGACAATCAGGAAGTGAACTCTGACCTGGAACTGAATATCTTTAATGTACTTTCTAATGAAAAGCGCTCACAAAATCACTTATCCAAGCGCTTTTTAAAGCACTTGGCGATGTTCCTATACCTTGCATTGAAGCGCAGAAAATGGTGCAGGACCCATGATTGCGCTTGGAAAGAAAGCTCAACGCTCATGTGAGAACAATGACATTGAAATTTATTGCACAAGCGCTTTTAAAGTGCTTTTTTAAAAAGCTAGCACTTAAAATAATCTCAAAGCACTTCTAGTGTAAGCCCTTATTGTTGGTGACTGTTGAAATTAAATCAGGCCCTGTACAACCTTTTACATATAAGATAAAAACCCTTACTGCAGAATACCCAGATAGCGCATGGTGAGCCAGGTCCACTAGAAGGGTATAAGGGGATAAATGAGACCAAAAAGCCTGCTTACTAAGAAGCGATGCTCAATGTACTTAAAACAGAAGAATAAACAGAATAATAAACCAAAAGAAAGAAAAATCGCTTTAAAGGACAACTCTAGCGGGAGGAATATGGAGGCTGCCATATTGATTTCCTTTTAAGCAATACCAGTTACCTGGCAGTCCTGCTGATCCTCTACGTGTAATACTTTTAGCCATATACCCTCAACAAGAATGCAGCAGATCAGGGATTTCTGACATTATTGTCAGATCTGACAAGATTAGCTGCATGCTTGTTACTGGTGTTATTCCAACACTACTCAGCCAAATAGACCAGCAGGGCTGCCAGGCACCTGGTAATATTTAAAAGGAAATAAATATGGCAGCCTCCATATACTTCAAACTACAGGTGTCCTTTAAACATTTAGAATGTAAACAAAGGAGTATAATTAAAATGAGTGGACACCTTCATGGTTCTTTAAAAAAAAAAATATGTATCACTCCAACGGGAGTCCTCTGTGTAAGTTATGGATTTAGTTTAGATGGCTGAAGTTAGGGGTGACAGAGAGAGAGAACTGAGCAATATGAAATAAGCTTGTACCCTGATAGGTGGATGGGGAGGGTACAGAACAAGAACCTTTCATAAGCTACTACTTGAGTACCGTGGTTACTGACTGGGCCGGATTAAGCACTAGAGGCATGGGTGGGTGGGCTGGGTGGTGGGGTCACCGTGGGTGGGCCCCCCAACCCTCAAATTATTTTTTTTAAGTGTCTGCTATTGCGATGGAAAACACTTTGCAGCTCTTACATGTGATATTGGTGTTGCTGAATGGTTAGTAAATGAATGGTTATGCCATTACAGTCATGTACATGAACCCAGAGTGAGAACATTTATTAAATTGGGGCTGTCCTGCATTTATTAATGATAAGCTGCTGCTTTTGTTGTGTAGATGTGACCAGAGCCGGATTATCCACCAGGCAATAAAGGCAGTTGCTTTGATCTAGTCAAATGTCAAGGGCCCCATGTCCCCAAGAAAGATTTATTGTCCCTGTTCATGTAACTTTTTATGGTCCGTTAAAAACAAAGTCTGTAGGAATGCTCTCTGAGTGTTTCTCTCCCTCCTGGATCCTCTTCCCCCCTCTTCTTAGCTTGTAAAGCTGTCAGACACAGGCTGGGGGCTGGAAAGACTAATGTTATCTGTGTGATCTCTGTCCAGTGTTCAAACAGCAGAAACGGCTTGCTAGCCAGGAAGGATACAGGTACATCTGTAGTTAACTTTTCTTCCATGATAGCATCATCATTTAGACAAACTGCTCTGTTAAAAGTCTTTGGCTGGTAGCACACTTGTCTGTCAGTTTTCTGTGCGTGCTTTTCTGCATGCGTTTTTACCATGTGTGTCTGTACGTGGGAAAACGCAGGCATTTTTGTCACAGAAGCTACTTTAATTAATATAGAAAATCCACACTTTGCTTCACTGCTGGTTTTTTTCTGTATAGGAAAAACACCTAAGGACCCATCCACACTAGAAGCGCTTTTCTGAGCGTTTTGCGATTGATTAGTGATTTTTAAAATCACTCCCATTAAAATAGCAGAAAAATCAATGCGATTTTTGCATATACGATTGCAAAATCGTGGCAATTTTTACCGTGATTTTAATAAAAGTGAATGGGAGTGATTTAAAAAACGCTTATAAATGCTCAGAAAAGCGCTTCTAGTGTGAATGGGCCTTAACAGTGTGCACTGGCCCTCCATTGATTTACATTGGTTCTAAGTTTTCCTGGGCAGAAAACACAGAGGGGAGCAAAGTGTCTATTACCTCTCCAGGTTCCCGCGCTGCATCTTCGGTGCAGATTCTCCTCCTAGAGTCTGTTCTCCATGGTGACAGCTAAGGTTTCTTATCATGTGACCCACCTATGAGACACTGGCTGGGAGAAATTTAAATCTGGTTACCTCCACTGGGGGTATCCTCTGACTATCCATACTGAGGGGTATCTAGATACCTACAGTATACTGTGGAAATAGTGGGCTGCCTAAGTGGGGGACATCTGGCTACCTGTAAAGTGGGAATCATCTGGCTACCTATACTGGGGGGAAGGGGGACAGCTGGCTATACTGAGGGGTCATCTAGCTACCTATAAGGGGGAGTCACCTGGTTACCTATACTGGGGGAACATGTGGCTACCTTTATGGGGGGTTGTCTCACTATCGATTCTGGGAGGACATCTGGTTACTACCTATACTAGGGGGACATCTGACTACCTATACTGCAGGGACATCCAGTCACTTGTACTGGGGGGACATCCTTTCAACAGGGTGGCTGAGGAGGGGGACCCTAAATGTATTGCTCTGTTTGGGGCCCTGTGTGGTCTTAATCCGGCTGTGGATGTGACTACAGCATAAACTCAATTTCAATGACCTTTTAGTCCAATATGATCCAGGTCAGGTTTTGCCAATTTTTGCCATTTGTTCCACTAACAGCAGACACTTTCTAAAAAATCAGTCTATGTCACTTAATCACTTATGTTCTTCAGTTATCACCAACCTTAGTAAATCAACCCCATAAGGAGAATTTTAGGTTGGCTAACATTTACTTTTGTTAGAGAAGATAAGTTTTCCTGAAAACCTGACCTGAATCTAATA
Organism: Hyperolius riggenbachi; assembly: GCF_040937935.1. Classification (NCBI taxonomy): domain Eukaryota; kingdom Metazoa; phylum Chordata; class Amphibia; order Anura; family Hyperoliidae; genus Hyperolius; species Hyperolius riggenbachi. The sequence continues at coordinate 222,530,211 of NC_090647.1, forward strand.
AGAATCAGAATCAGGTTTATTCGCCAAGCACGACTGGGTCATGTCCGGGATTGGGTTTAGCACAGAAAACAGCTTGGATGTGAAGACAATAATCGTTAAGACAATTGATGACAGTAAAGCAACCATAAACAGCAAGACAAAACAAAAACCACAAAAAAGCAAAATAAGCAGCCATAAATATATAGTGATTGTCAGTAGAATAAAAAACTACAATAAAAATAAGAGATATTAGGACAAAACTTTCCAGCTTTTGCCTTGAACGTGTCAGATTATAGTGAGGCTTCCTGAAAGGTTAATGAATAAGCTGTAGTTTGGTGGCAATGCTGTGTCTACATTTGTATGTATTTTCAGTGAGGCCTCATTCATAGTGGCATGATGCTGAGCTGCATTATAAACTCTTAAGCGCAGCTTACCGCACTGCAATTCTAATCCTATGGGACGTTCACAATGCGACATTAGCATCGCATTGTAACGCGTAGTGTTATGGTAACTCACTGCTTGCAATGCCTTACCTCTAAACGCACACGTTACCAGGTACAGGAAAGCATACTTTTCATTGCCTGTATGCTTTCCTGTACCTACTGAATGCGACGGTAACACAGCGTTAATGTGCGTTACAACTTTTTTTATTGCGTTGTGTTGTAATGCTGCGTTGTGACTTTAAGGTCGCATTACAACACAACATCCCACTGTGAGTGAGGCCTCAATCTGAGACAGCCTTTCAGATATCCAGGGCAAGTCTGCAGAATCACTTTGGTTCTGCAGTGTTGGGCAGCTCAGGAGAACCTTATTAGGCAAATGGTTGAGTGCACTGTGTAACTAACTTAATCTAACTATATATTTTCTCTTAACTTTTTCTGTGTCAGCTTGGCTTTGGGTCCTTCCTAGGCATTATTGGAATTCATCTTGTGGAAAACAGAAAACAAATGGTAAGCCCTGTGGTTTCTAGAGCTGCCTCAGTGTTTTGCTTGTAGTGTTATTAAAAAAAAACAATTTAGCACAAAACCTGGCACAGAATGTTTTGGTAGTTTTTACTTTGCTCTACTTATTTATTACACTTGTTCTTTTGGTTGGAGATAATGAGCAGGAGGCACTTCACTGCAAGGATAAGAACAGCATGTGCCAAGGATTGTCCAACTTGTACAGTTGATAGGAAGGAGGGCACAGACAGGGCCGGCCTTTTCCTTAAGTGGCCACTCGGGGCGCCTTAATTTTCATCTTAGAATGGGTGCCCTGAGCTGCTGTGAAGCCCCGCCCCCAAATAGAAGTGAAGTTCGGCTCCCAAAATTGCATCAAAGTTCCACTCCCTACTTCCTTTACAGGTGGATGCTGGAAAGGTGAGTTACATCACCTTTCTCCTGCAAAGTGTAGGGGGGGGGGGCTTCCTCTCTTTCACCACATAAAGTGAGGGACTCTCTGGGTACCTCTACTGGGAGGGGGCTCTATGGGTACATATACTGTAGGGTCTCTATGGCTACCTATTCTGGGGGAGCAGTGTGGCTACCTATACTGGGGGGCTCTCTGACTACCTATACGAGGATGCACTCTGGGTACCTGTACTGGGGGGGCTCTCTGGTTACCTATAACTGGGGGGAGGGGCACTGTGACTACCTATACAGGAGAGCTATCTGATTACTATACTGGGGGGGGGGGGGGGGGTCTCTGGTTACCTATCCTGGAGGTGCCCTCTCTGCCTTTCGTGCCCTTCATACGTTTTTTGCTTTCAGAGAAAAATACTTTGTAGTCTGATATGCAAAGAACAACATTGGCTGTGCATTGAAGCAGACACCCCTTCTGCAAATTATTTATTCCAATAGAACTAAATCCTACACACAATGAATTACAGTTTTGCCTCTTATATTTAAAGGGACTCCGAGCAGTGCAGAAACTATGGAAAGATGCATATCATTTTAAAGCTCTCTTTCTCCTCTTTCCAATGATATATAAACTGCCGCCCTACGTCTTTTAGTTTTCGCTATTTTCACGATTGAAATTGCCGCGGCTGCGATTTCAATCGCGAAAATAAAGAAAACTAAAAGGCGTAGAGCGACGATTTAGGTGTCGCCAGAAAGAGGAGAAAGAGAGCTTTAAAATGATATCCATCTTTCCATAGTTACTTGTATTACACAGGACGACACTTTCCCCAGTGTCAGCAGCTCCATTCAGCAGAAAAAGTCAGCCTGTGTAATACAATGTAACTATGGAAAGATGGATATCATTTTAAAGCTCTCTTTCTCCTCTTTCTGGTGACACCTAAATCGTTGCCCTACGCCTTTTAGTTTTCTTTATTTTCGCGATTGAAATCGCGGCCGCGACAATTTCAATCGCGAAAATAGTGAAAACTAAAAGGCGTAGGGCAGCGGTTTATATATCATTGGAAAGAAGAGAAAGAGAGCTTTAAAATGATATGCATCTTTCTATAGTTTCTGCACTGCTTGGAGTCCCTTTAACATGAAAAGTAGGAAAATGTTTACACAGCTACTTAGACATTATTTGTACATTGTCATTTTAGAACACTTGGGTATTGATGGTGTTCCTTTAAGCAATTATAGCAATGTTTATTGTATACTGGGGGGGACAAATCTGGCTATAAGGCCCAAAACCACAATGAGGCCCATTCACCAAATAGCGGTAAAATTGCCATGCCATGCCAGGCAGCATTACTTATGCCAGTTGAGTATTCGCGCAACACATTTAATCTACGTAATGTGCATGTTGCTGGTGTAACACTCGCTCTACAACTGCTGTGAGCAATGGTGTAATTGCTGTGCGCTTCATACACACTAAAATGTTACCTCTAATTTGTAAGTATCTCCCAGTCTGCCCGTTTGTTACTCATTTAAACCAGTGTGGGGGTCAAAATCTTTGGGGGGTACCAAAGTCAGGTTTTCTCAGGGCATTATGAAACCTAAGGCCAGCCATGGCCACAGACAGATGCTTAAAAGTAGTATTTGCCGCTATTTTTCAGGAGAGGTAAGTTACCCGCTAACTCTTTTATTATACTAATCTCATAAAATTAGTTTGAATTGTATTATTCACTTTGGTGGCAACTCCAGTTTCAGTTTTATTGTTTATATCTGTGTCAGGGGGTTGTTTTTTTTTCTAGTCAAGTTTCCCTAGGGGCCTTTCCTAAGAACCAAGAATGTGATATGTGCATTATTACCTTTACTAGTACTACTGTATCTCCCGATACTGTGATATATTGCACTACTGGCTCCTGTGTTTCTCTCTTGTGTTTTCTCGGCCCTTGGATTTTCCGGGTCCAAGCTCCTTCAAGTCCACCTTGTTTGAAGACTTTTTTTTATATCAATTTAAAAAGTGGTTATTATTCAAAAATACTTTTCTGTTAAGGTTGGATGCACATGTAGATGTAGAGAATATCCAAGATTATTCTACTACCATTTTTGCTTAATAGGACCTATGTTAGAGACTCTGAAGTCTCTTTTTTTACCTTCTTTTGTTTAACAATGCTAGCGTTAAATTGCAGCATCCCCGTGGCACAGGAGTGATTTATTACTTGAGATAAAGCCCTGCAAAGCTCCCAGGCTCGTAGGGCTTCACATCCTCAAAGAGGCTGAGCTTTATACTATAGCTCTATTCCTTTGCAGTTTCTCTCTGCGGATCGCCACCTCTCCCCGCCCCTCTCAATCTTCTTTCCCTAAATGGAGCGGGGAGGAGGCAGAGATCCACGGAGATTGATTGCAGAGAGGCAGAGCTACAGCTGAAAGCTCTGCCTCTCCAGGAAGAAAAGCCCTGTGAGCCAGGGCAGCATGATCTGCAACCTGCAAAGTCGTAGAACTTTGCAGGTCATTTTCTAAGTAATAAATCACTCCTCTGTCGCGGGGATGCGGCAATTTAATTTTGGCATTAAAGCTGAAAAGGATTGTTAAATAAAATAAGGTAAAAAAGAGACTTCAGAGTCTCTTTAAGCAGTTGTATTAAGAATATAGGGAAATTAATGAATTAGGATAAAATAGGAGGAAAAAATACAATTTTATACGATGTAACATGAGCTTTTAGATACAGTATATTTTGTAAATTTCATATTATTACACATATTCTATACATATAAAACTATACTCTGCTATTACAAATAATGGACAACATAGTGTAGAGCAGAAAAAGTCAATACAGGAAATATCATAAGCAGTATGGTCTATTGTAGTATAGTAGACTGTGTAATGAAAAGTGATGTGAACTTAGCTTCATTGTCTGGTAGAATAATAACATTACATATGGACAACATCGGCATCAGTTCCAGTATTGCTGATAAAGGACAGACATATGGCCATAACATAAGGACATAATGCATTTTGGTCTGACTTGATTGGAGCTCACAGTTAAAGAGATGGGCATGTGTGTGGCCACCATTGTGTCATCTGGACATTTGGCACCAATTTTGGCTTTCTGGATCCTGGTCTGGTCAATGAATTAGCAAAATGATTATGTAGCAGAAATACTTTTACTTTTTGAAAACAGAAATTGATTATCTATCAGGCAGAGACTGGACATCGAGTTATTACTCTATTTTAGACAGAAAAGGAATATCCAGATAGCGCATGGTGACCCAGAAACACTAGGAAAGTATAAAGGGCTAAGAGAGACTAAAAAGCAATGCTAAATGTAAATTATTAGCTTACTTAAAACAGAAGGTATGTGCAATAATTAATCTTTAAGTAAGCTGTGGATTCCCATGATGCATTCCTCTCAAATATGCAAATCCTCGCTTTATGCCACAGAAAGCAAAACACATGTCCAAAACTGCTGATGTACAATTAACACATTTTGCAGAGCCACATCAATCCAAAATGCATAGTGTGTTTTAGACTTTCTAGTCCTCATCAGTGCATGGTATGGATTGATAGAGTTGTATGCAATAGGGTTTGGACCAATACTAATGAATACCAAGATAGCTCATGGTGTCCCAGAACCACTGTCACGCTGTCCCCCGATCTGCCTGCATCACTTCTGATTGGACATAGATCTCCCAACATCCAGGGCCACAATCTATATACCAGCCAACTGAGATTCGGTTAAACAGAGAGATTGGGAGGTTGAACATACACATACAATCGCTACAAGCAATAAACAGCTAACAGCGACCACATCCCAAGAAAGTGAGCCAAACTGCTACATCTATTCTAAGACCTGCAAAACAAAAGTTATATCAGAACAAGCCAGCTCTAAGAAACAATATCTTTACAGTAGCAACTCTCAGAAGTGCGGATTCGGTTCTGGATATACTCAGTACAGGAAGACAGTCTTTTAAAATTACTTTAAATCATTTATTTTCAAAAGTGCATTACAGGATTTTTATAGAAAAATGTTAGGACTAAAAAGATGAACAAATGTTTATTACTTTTGGACAGAAAATTTACACACAAAGCAACAAAACTGAATTCACATTTAAACATTCATTACAAAAAGTGCATACCGAGGCTCTTCCGGTACTGTTCATATATAGACACTAAAAACAAAAGAAACAGAGATACTTATTTTATTTATTGGAAAGCAAAAATGTGTAGCCCATTACAAAATATATTTTTATAGCCTTCCTTGCTGTATTTTGTATCAGCCTAATTGCTTTATCTAATTTTACTCAGTTAGATATCCTTTCTCATTTACAAAAATGCCAACAAATTGAATTCCATAAATCCAATAAAACATAGAAAAAGAACTCAAAACAAACATTTATTGTTGGTAATAATGTAATAAGAGCACTGGCTAATGGAAGCCATTACAGGTCACATTTCTCTGATGCTGGAATCCTACAAGGAGCGTCTGCATGGTTAATAGAAACCAGAGCTCAGCTCTACCTCATACAGGAAGGGGATCTGTGTCATTACTTCCCCAAACTACAACAAAGCAAACTATTTCAAAAGAGCATTGACATACACATTTATATTGAATCTGCAAACAAATACTGGCTAAAGAATAATTCAAAGAAAAGAGGCTGGCAAATCTGAGTGTCTTGTTAAATTTAACTTTATTCATAATTTTACACATATAAAACATACAAAACACGGGTATAGGCAAGCAGATTAGGCATGGGTAATAACATGAAGATTAATATCCACATTACAACAAAATAGGTGTCCAAAGGACAACCGCAAGGGAAGTAATAGACTAAAACCAACTGTACAATGTGGATTACGGGTATGTCGGTCAAGAAATATAAACAATCACAAAATAGAGAGAAATAGAGTAAACTGACAATTACCGAAACATTGGGAGGGGGAAGGAGGGGAGGGCAGGGAAAAGGGGGGGGGGGGGGAATTGGGGAAAGAGGAGATAGGAGGGGGAAGGGAAAAGGGAGGGGGGGAGAGGGTGTAGTCAGGCAGGTGTCTTTGTTAGATTGTATCATCAATATGTGACAAGCACATTGAGATTGATATAGTAGTATATTGCAAACCAAAAACTATTCAAGAAAGGAAACATTTACAGACTTATCATGTAGTATCATACTGTATCAGGGTCAGGGTTTACAATAGGAAAATCTGAGTGTCAATGTTAGCTCATTAGTATTTTTTAACATGTTAAAGGGAACCTGAAGCGAGAAGTATATGGAGGCTGCCATATTTATTTCCTTTTAAACAATACCAGTTGCCTGGCAGTCCTGCCGATCTATTTGGCTGCAGCAGTGTCTAAATCACACCAGAAAAAAGCATGCAGCAAATCTTGTCAGATTTGACCAAAAATGTCACCTGATTTGCTGCATGCTTGTTCAGGATCTATAGTAATAGAGGTAGAGGATCAGCAGGACAGCCAAGCCACTGGTATTGCTTAAAAGGAAATGAATATGGCAGCCTCCATATCGCCTCTCACCTCAGGTGTCCTTTAAAGTATATTAAGAGTTTCCCATTCTTTTCTACCAGTAAACCCCCGATTTTCAAAAGAACTGCAAATCTGCTAGCACTGTAGAGTATAGAACACTGACTGCTAGCACTGTGGAGTGGAGTTACTGCTGGCACTGTCTTTCTGGTGTTCTGAGCTGAAGTTTGCACCTTGCGCAGTGACGTTCATATTGTCCGCGGTGGCTAAGTCAGTGTGGTCTGCAACAGTTGTTGTGTGCACATGCTCAGGCTTTAGGTGGCAGCGCAGTTGTGGTGTGTGCACAGGTGCATGCAGACATAAATACATCCTTCATAGTTGTGGTGTGCGCACACAGGCTTTTGTGTGCACTCCTGCAGGCTTTGGATGGCAGGCCAGTTGTGGAGTGCGCACAGGTGGGTCCATGCATAATTACAACTTTCATGATTGTGGTGTGAGCATGTGAAATTTGCACATCACCACTACCTGAAGATTGCACCTTGTGCAGTGAGTTGTGGGTGGTGGCTTAGTCAGTGTGGTCTGCGACAGTTGTTGCATGCACGCACGCAGGCTTTAGGTGGCAGTGCATTGTAGTGTTCATGCGCAGGTGCGTCTGTACATAATTACATATTCCATGGTTGTGCTGTGCGCACACAGGCTTTGGGCAGTTATGCAGTTTTGGTGTGTGCGCCCAGGTGTGTCTGTGCTTAATTAAATTATTGTATTCGTATATAGGATCCTTTCTAACATCCACCCTTGCACAAAATGTAATGTGAGCATATGTGTAATGGAAAAAAAGACCTATCAGGACCCAGCCTATTTGGATTTCCGCTGAGATTTCCCATTATAGACCAATAGGATTTCCTCAGTGCTCCATTTTAATATTGCTATCGTGCGGTACTAAGTTGAAGTGCTTCATGTTTCAAACCTAAGTAAATGAGGCTCTGAGACATTGCATTGAGATATATTACAACGTGGAAAGGGCTATTGTTCACCCTCTACACACTTGCTATTCAAGCAAGTGCTTTGCATGAAAAGTTCATACTTCTTTAGCATTAATCTTCAGAAGAAAATAAAAGTCTAACCAACATTTTCTTTTATTCCAGCTTGTAGCTGCCATTGTATTTATCAGTTTTGGAGTGGTGTCATCATTCTGTTGTGCTATAGTTGATGGAGTGTTTGCAGCCCGCCATATTGTGAGTATCTGGCTGTCATAACTAAAATATACTGAAGGTCTAAATAGCCTAAAGTGCAAACTTTCTTTTATCAAAAGCCATCCACAACATTTAATGGTTGTAGGTTGTAACTAGATATTGGGAAATGGGGGATCCAGCATTATCGAACTTTATTGCATTCAATGCAATCTTCCAGGGGGGTTGCTATGCTGCTAGCCTTTCAAAAGGATTTCCAATGAAGGGGAATTGTGTGACATGCTGTGTAGTGGGTGTGGTCAAATAATGAGCCTAACTTACTGTATGTCACAATAATAATAAGGCTAGCTGTCCCCTGCGTAGCTAATAGGTAGCATATCTCACACATAGAACTTAGGTAGCAAATCCCCCATTTAGCAATAGGCACTATATTCTCCTCATAACAGTAAAGCAGCATATCCCCTACCTAGCAGTTAGAAAGCATATACCCCATATAGTAATAAGGTGACACATCAACTCCATGTTTCCCATATAGAAATTATATAAATTCACATGTAAAATAGGCAGCAGCCAGCAGGTCAAAAGTTGGTCAGAAAAAAATGCATTTGCGCCTGTGGGTGGGTGAGGATGTGTGACTCCCTTCCCTGTACAGCTAAGAAAAAAATCACTTAGTGTAATTTTTGTCCAGGTTACTGTGGCCATAATCTCTGCTCACTTTCCTGTGGGCATCTGTCCTGATGTATCATTCACAAATGAGCCAGCCCTAAGAGCCCATGCTTTGAATCGAACGAGATGAGTCGATGCCTGTCGAGCTCAGCCGAAGCTTCAGCCACTCCTGCTCAGCTCTGGTGTTTGCACTGAAGAGGGGTGGGGTGTATATCTGCAGGGGAGGGGGTGCTGGCAGGTATTTGGGAGGTGCAGAAGGAGAGCAGAGGGCAGAGTATAGTTACCTCATATCCTGAAGGTGGAGCTGGTAGTGAAGAGCATGATTTCTATCTAGCCTAAGAGCAGTGGGCAGGGCTGTGCAGTAGTAATAAAGGAGGTTTGGCTGGCTGTGCTGCGATGAGGAGGTAGGGCTGGCCTCACACAGAGGAGGAGTCAGGGCAAGAAGCCACAAATATAAGCATCCAAGTGATAATAAACAAAGAGCCATTCAGGAGCCGTAAGAGCCGACTCTTTATCTTTAAAGGGAGCCGATCCAAAACAGCCGAAGCTTTGAAAGGAGCCAGAGTTCCCATCACTACTTTCTCCTCCTAGAAGTCACACTCACTAGAGATGGGAAGTTCGGATCTTTTCAATGATCCGGATGATTCGAATCGGATCATTGAAGAGATCCGGATCTTTGATCCGAATCTCGGATCATTTTACTACCGGAAGCATTCGGGGGTGAAATGAACAGCAGGACAGGTCTGTGGACAGGAGAAGGGGAGGGGGGTGGGCACACAGAGAAGGGGAGAAGATGGACAGAGGGCAGGGAGTGGACAGAGATGGGAGGAGGGACGAGCAGAGAGCAGAAATGTTTGCACACAATACCCACATGCTGCAATCATATACTTTACATGTATTTCACCTATATGTTCATCTGTACACTTTGAAAGAAAAGGTCGCACAGTGAAAGAAAGCATTCCCAGAAGATAAGTGCAGCTGTGCCGAGTGCTGGAGGATTATATTGCCTTTCAATCACAGTGTCTGCAAAGTTACTGAGCTATGCTGAGCCAAAAGCTTCCAATGTGATCACTATGCACAACTACGGAACAGACAGCCTATAATGGGCAGCACGTTATAGCCAGTATGTGTGCTCTACACATATCTGGCAGTGGCACCCATGTCCCCTCTCTCTCATCTACCTGTCCCTGCAAGGCTGGCTCCCCTCCAACTCAGCGATCCATCCCTGCTCTGCTTCCAGGACCCCGCTGCCCGCTGAGGAGGGGCGTGTCGCTCCTGGCCCCGCCCCTTTTGCGATCCGAATCGTTCATTTTGATGATTCGGATGATCGACTCATAAAATAGATTCGGATCAAAGATCCGAATCGTTCATGATCCGGACAACACTAACACTCACTACATATTCTTCCCTGCTTGCTTCCCTCCTCCCTGCCAGCATCCCCTCTCTCTGGTGTCTGTTATCACACTTCCCCATCTGCACTTTTATATGCTGGTGGTGTGAGGGAAGGGGAGGTGTAGAAATACTTACAGGCACTGCTGATTTCTCCCCTACAGCATCATCCAGCACACATTCCTGCAGCCTCCTCGTCTTCTTCAATGCCACGAGGAGCATTTCAAACAGCTGCGTCATCTCCACTGTGCGGTCCCTCCACATCTCCATCCCTCAACTGTGCGGTCAGCTGAAAGCTGTATCATTCCGCTATGCCGATCTATAGAGTTCAAGAGGACTAGTGTAAATAAATGGCAGTAGAGACTATTTTGTGCTGTAGTAGTGCACAAGCGGTTCAGGACACAACGGGGAGGAACCGAGGCATGTGCTATGAATGATTTGAGCTAACGACACCACTGCAATCTTCAAACAGATTTCCTCAGCCTTTTTGTATGTTTTGAGGTAGCTGATCGATTTGCAGTACCATATGAAGGTAAGAGGAGCAGTTTTATAAGTATGCTGTCCATTTACTGCTCCCATTCCTGGAAGCAGTGGATTGGATAGACATGGAATTGCTACCTTGAAAACACAAAAAAGTAAAGAAGAAGAGAGCTAGGGATTTGTAAGAGCCTTGATAGGGCGGTGTGTGGTTAACATCCCAACAGATCAGGGGTGTCAAACTCGAATGCAAAGTGGGTGGAAATTTAGCTCTGGGATCAAGTCACAAGCTAACCTCAATGTCAGTGGCCACATCTCTCCATATTAAAGTTCCATGGTGTCTACTAGCACCCACCCCTCCATCCCCTATACAGTTCCCTGAATTTTAGTGGTCCCCCTCCCTCCTCTATACAATTCCCTGATGTTTAGTGGTCCTTCCTCTCCTACACAGTTCCCTGGTATCTAGTGCTGTCCCCCTCCCCATATGGCTTGCCTGTTGATCTAGGGCTTACCTTCCAATATAGCTTCTCTGTCTGAAGGAGTAGCATGAAGGTTTTTTGTTTTTTTTTCATTGTTAAGCGCTATTCTACTGTTACTGTAGTATTAGGCAAAACTAATAGATTATGTTAATGTTTTGGGTCTATGTAAGTACTAGGGAGTTTTCAAGGATAGGCTAAAAAAGTCACAGTTTGTGTTGAGCTTCTATTATTAGAAAAGTTATAGTTAGTGTTATCAAGAAACTGGTTAAGGTTAGTGTTAGGCATAATCATCAAGTTTAGGGTCTATTTCCACTACATGCAGATTGGATGTAGAACTGATGCAGAATGAATGCAGAAAAACTGACTCCAATGAATGTCTATGGAAAAATCTGCATCAGAAAAATCGCGTTTAGTGGAAACAGGCCCATAGGCATTAATTTGAGTCAGTTTTTCTGCATCCAATCAGCGTGTAGTGGAAATAGGTCCTAAGTGTTAGTGTTCGTAACAGTTTGGAGCTTAGGGTTAGTGTTCGTGTTAGGGTTGAGGAACAGAGGTAAAAGTGTATTCTGTAGATACTATTTATTGGTGCTGCCATCTCTCTACCAAAATCCATCTGTTGCTTTGATTTTAGAGTTGTGAACTGGTGTATTTTAACCTCAGTTCATTTAATTCTGTCACTGAACCTATCCACAAGTGTCTAGGTACGGACCCAAAAATAAGCAAAGAGGAGATGTGTTTACAATGGCTCATATATCCTGTTTTCGTATGTCCAGCTCAAGTCAGTTTCAGAGTTTCCAGTATAGTTTTCTTTGTTTTTGTTTCTGTTATGTAGGTTGCCAGAAACATCTGTCAGGAAGAAAATATCATTCTCATTATCTGCCTAGCAGCTGTTTTTACATCTCCCCCTGAGTCTTATCTCTTTATTTCACACTTCAATGTTACAAAGAAACTAACCGGTAACATAAATATAAAAAGACTTCAGTCCCTTTGTGCCCCTTCTCTGTGAGATAAAGGTCTTGTCTAAATACAGCCTAATAAATCAAGTTCATCATGTTCCAAATGCATTACTAATTCTTCCTTATCTCCATCACTGGAATGTCCATTCCCACTACATCTTGTGAATGCATAAAATGAGAAAAAAATATTAGTGTTCTAAAAAAAGGCAGTGTGTGGGCTCCTTAACATGCACGCCGGTCAGAAGACATGAACTATTGTCCTTTTACCAGTCAGGTACCTATAGGTGTCTATGGGACACCTGATTTGTGGAGAGACTATGGACCTGCTATATAAACAGTGGATACACAGGACAAAAGGGTCTCATTATTATGTTTGTTTATGTTTATGGGGTGTTGGAGGAAACCAGAGGTCCCAGAGGATACCCACACAGACATGGGGAGAACAAACAAACTCAGTGTACATAGTGCATTGCCATTTTTACTCTGTGCTGGCCTGCAACAACTTCTCTCCACATCATGGTATATGCCAAAGTGAGTCAAGTCAAGTCAAGTGTGGTCCAGTGTTAGTCAAGGAGCAGAAATGAAGACATCAAACCAACAACAAACGTTGATACCTTTAATGACTAACTGTACATGGTTTATTGCAGGATTTAGAAACGTTAAAGAGACTCCGTAACAAAAATTGCATCCTGTTTTTTATCATCCTACAAGTTCCAAAAGCTATTCTAATGTGTTCTGGTTTACTGCAGCACGTTCTACTATCACAGTCTCTGTAATAAATCAACTTATCTCTCTCTTGTCAGACTTGTCGGCCTGTGTCTGGAAGGCTGCCAAGTTCTTCAGTGTTGTGGTTCTGTGATGCATCTGCCCCCTCCAGGCCCCTCTCTGCACACTGCCTGTGAATTATTTAGATTAGGGCAGCTTCTCTCTTCTCTCTTATCTTTTACAAGCTGGATAAATCCTCCTCTGAGCTGGCTGGGCTTTCACATACTGAGGAATTACATACAGGCAGAGCTGTCTGCACTCTGCAGGAAGAAACAGCCTGACACTTCAGTGGAAGATAGCTGCAGGGGGAAAAAAACACACAAATGATCTCTTGAGATTTAAAAGGAAGGCTGTATACAGCCTGATTGTGTATGAATGTATTTTCTGTGTGTGGACATACTGTACATCAACCTACTTCCTGTTTTGGCGGCCATTTTGTTTGTTTATAAACAAACTTTTAAAAACTGTTTTTAACCACTTTTAATGCGGCGGGGAGCAGCGAAATTGTGTCAGAGGGTAATAGGAGATGTCCCCTAACGCACTGGTATGTTTACTTTTGTGCGATTTTAACAATACAGATTCTCTTGAAGTTTCTTCTTCAGGCATTATACAGAACCGTACTGATCCAGTTCTGTATAATGCCTGAAGAAGAAACTTAACATTTCTAAATCCTGCAATAAACTATGTACAGTTAGTCATTAAAGGTATTACCAGAATCAACATGTGTTGGATTTGATGTTTGCATTTCAAAGTAGGTAAAATATTAATACTAACTTCCTGGGCTATTGTACCTGCCAAAACTGCTGCATGATGTGATAATTTGCTTTAGGGTTCAAAAAATAGACAGTAACTGTATGTTATTATTAGCAAATATATTTTAACACTGTTTACCACTTTTACTAATTCCTAAATGTGCCTTTTAGGCCAGGTGTGGCTAAACATCTGCATACAGCTATATGTATTGTGTGTGTGTGCGTGTGCGTGTGCGTGTGCGTGTGTGTGTGTGTACACACCGGTTCAAGTCTTGGTAAGTTAATTAACTCCCCCTCTCAAAATTGGCCTTAAAGCTCGTACACACGCTCTACTTTCAGGAAAGATGGGTCCGTCAAACCCTCGGGCGTTCCAGCGACAGTAGAGAATGTGTACAGTCTGTCAGGCAGACTGATAAGGCTGTTTCTGAACCATCCGCTAAACGGACCAGTTTTTCCTGAAAGTAGAACGTGTGTACGAGCCTTTAGACTATGATAGGACTATGACTATGGTAGTAGGGATTAGGTTGTGAGCGCCTCTGAGGACAGTTAGTGACATGAATATGTACTCTGTAAGCTCTGAAAAATAGGTCAGTGCTGTAGAAACACAATAGTTATTATGAAAAGATTGTAGATGAGACACTTTATCTGGTTGTGCCAAGTCTTACTCATGTAACGCTAACTTTTTTTTCCAACTTTCTATTTGTATTTTTTACAATTTAAAAAAGGAAAAAACAAAGTATAGAGCAAAATAGTATATAACATGAGATATATGTAAAAAAGAATCCTTCAATGCCATAGCAATGTACCAATTATACATAAGGCATCACACAAAAGGCAACAATCTGAGAAAGGCAAATATACAGTATAAGACAAGGTACTAGAGTTCCAGTAAAGGGACCTAACCATGGGGTATGGAGTGCTGCCAATGCTAACCAGGGATCCCAAATCTTATAAAACCTTGTCTCTGACTCTCTAAGGTATGCTGTGCACCATGTTTTAGCCAGCAGGGCTTTTGCTGCCTCACAAAAGTGGCCTACTAAGATGTTCTGATGTTTGCTCAGTGATGGAATTGGTTTATGAAAAAGGGACATCAGTGGGTCAGGGTGGACCGGCACTTCCAGGATATAGGAGGCCAAAGTTAAGCAGACTATCCAGAACTGACGATACCTCCAACAGTTAACTTAGCCAGCAGACAATCTGGCACCCATGGAAACAAAATGTCACTTGAGAGTAAACCCCATCTGAACATCTGTTTAGGGGTTCTAAGCCAGTTAAACAAGGTTCTATAGCTTCTCTACTTGAGGTCACAGTTAATTAAAAGATCTGCTCAGGGCAGTGAATAATTCTAAACACTATTCCTCGACCCACTGAATATCGAGTCCATCCTGCCATTTAGCCATTGCAGGGGAGAGACTAGGGTGTTTCTGGTACCAGACTTCATAGCATGCCAGAAAAACAAGGCCTTCTTGGAGTTTAGGTGAGGAACAACATTAACTTTAAAGAGAATCTGTACTGTGAAAATCTTACATAAATAAAAGTACCAGCCTGTTTGTTGTTTTCTCCTAGCCCCCTCTGTGACATTTTCGGCGCTCCTGCTACTTTCCTGGTGATAAAAATCACTGTTTTATTCATTGTTTTTGTAAACAATGAAAATGGCCTCCAAACAGCTTATACAGCATCAGAGCAGGTGCCTTTGCAGAAGCTCCTCTCAAATGTGACTTGGTTGCTGTAATGTTTCTCCCACGTTTCCTTAGCTGCTTGTCTGAGCTCTGCACTGATCTCTCTGCATTCACAGCTGTTTGAAATGTCTCAGCTCCACGAGCCTTGCAAAGATGCTGGCTGTGAGCAGAGACAAGCCTGTGACTCCTACACACACAGGAGAGCCTGCAGTTCATAACTTCTCCCTATCACAGCAGAGAGAGTGCATTCCTCTTTGTCTCGACAAGGCTTGACAAGAAAAGAAGATTAGATCTATTACAGAGACAGTGCAACTAGGAAAGGCTGCAGTAATCCAGACCACACTAGAACGGGTATAGGAACAAGAATTAAGGCTGAAAATTTTATAAAACACTATTATGGAGGCAGTATATGACAAAGAGCTATGGGGGAGGCACTATAAGGAGGACACCATAAAGAGAGATGCAGGGGCGCCTCAAGCCATTTTGTCACTCGAGGCGAGAGAACCCCCCCCCCCATAAAAATAATCATAATGCGGCAGTGTTTCACTAGAAAATAATCATAATGCGGCAGTATTTCATCAGAAAATAATCGTAATGTGGCAATATTTTACCAGAAAATAATCATAATGCAGCAACGTTTCACCAGAAATAACACTTATTGCAGCAGCGTTTCACCAAAAAATACATGTAAATGTGGCAGAGTTTCACCAGAAAAAACACATAGGCAGGGCTCCTCTTCCCCCCCCCCCCTCCTTCCCATTATTTCCCCCTAATAGCCCTGATACCTGCCTGCACCGATAAGAAAGAAAAAAACATTTACTCACCAGCAGAAGACTCCTTTCCCGGCCTCCCTTTGCTGCGCAGCAGCTCCCCCGATGATCTTCGTGCAGCAACTCCGGCTGCAAAACTCCAGTGTTGACAGGCAGAGCAGGGCTACAGGAAAATTGCGCCTGAAGCCCTGCACTGGAGGCACAAATAGTCTCCAGTGCAGGGGTTCGGACGCGATTTTCCCGTAGCCCTGCTCTGCCTGCTGGAACCCACAGACTCCGCAAGCTGCAGAAGTGATCTTACAGGTTGCGGCCAGTGAAGTAGCGCAGAGTCTATTAGACGCCGCAAGCCAGATCACCACCTGGGGACACACCGTCTGGTGCGGAGGGGTTCCGCGGTCCCCTGTGCGCCTCCCCTCCCCCCGCACAGCACTTGTGACCGCCTGGTCGGCCTGGTGGACCAGGCGCCTCTGCAAAAGGGTCAGAAGGAGGCTCAAAGGGAGACACAAGGAGTCACAAAGGTGGGCAGAAGGGAGGCACAAGAGTCAGAAGAAGTCACAAAGGAGGACAGAAGGAGGAACAAGGGGACAGAAGGAGGAACATGGGTACAGAATGAGGCACAAAGGAGGACAGAAGAAGGTACTCAGAGTGGCAGCGGGAGGAACAGGGGAACAGAATAAAGCATGAGGGACAGAAGGAGGCACAAAAGAGGACAGAAGGAGGCACATGGGGGGGGGGGAGAAGGAGGCAAAAAGTGGGGCAGACGGAGGCACAAAGGGGGGCAGAAGGAGGCACAATGAGGGACAAAAGGAGGCACAGGAGGAAAGAAGGAGGCACAGGGGGACTGAAGAAGGCACACAGGGGACAGAAGGAGGCACAATGGGGACAGAAAAAAGCACAAAGGGGGGCAGGAGGCGGCACAGGGAGACAGTGGGAGGCACAAAGGGGGAAAGTATGCACAAAAGGGTACAGAAGGAGGCACAAAAGGGGGACAGACGATGGGAGAGGAGGATGTAAGGCGGCACAGGGAGACAGAAGGAGGCAGAGGGGGACAGACAGATCCACAGGGAGACAGAAGAAGGCACAAAGGGGCACAGAAGGAGGCACAGGGGGACAGAGTAAGGCAGAGGGACAGAGGTGGCAAATGGGGACATAAGAGGCACATGGAGACAGCAGGAGCCACAAAGGGAGGCAGAAGGAGGCAGGTTTGGGATGAAGGAGGAGAAGGGGGCAGAGGTAGCACAAGGGGACAAAGAAATGCAAAAGGGATATAAGGAGGCACAGGGGAACAGAAGGAGGCACAAAGGGGCACAGAGGAGGCAGAGGTGGCACGGGGGGACTAAAGGAGGCACATGGAGAAAGAAGGAAGCACAAAGGGACACAGAAGGACAAACAGGGGGTCAGACATGGCACAAGGGACTGAAGGAGGAGGCACAAGGAGACAGAAGGAGGCACAAAAGGGACAAAAGGAGGCACAAAAGGGACAAAAGGAGGCACAAAAGGGGAAAGAATAATGCACAAGGCACAGAGGTGGCAGCTGCTTGCAACTTAAACTAAGTAGATTCAGTAGAAGCAACTAGTAGAACACCTGTGGGGTGGGGCTTAGCCCAGGGGCTGGGCTTCATTTTGGGGAGGGGCTTATGCCAGCAATATGCCTGTACTGCCTATGCCTAAAGGCTCCCCTGAAGAGATGGCTTATAAGGGGAAGCACTCTTGGAAGGGGAAGTATGGTAAGGGGAGGCTCTACAAGGAGGGCACTCTAAGGGGAGGAACTATAAGAAGGATGAACTAAGGGGCAGTACTGTAAGGGCTCATTTCCACTATCGCGAATTCGCATGCGTTTTTCGCATGCAAATTCGCATAGCAATACAAGTGAATGGGACTGTTTCCACTTGTCAGGATTCCTTTGCGTTTTTCTGTGCAGAAAAAATTTGCATGGCAGAGTCATCAGAATTCGCATGCCGCATACCGCTATGCGAATCGCATACAATGTATTTAATAGGAAATTCGCATGAGGTTTGGGTATGCGAATTTTCATGCGAATTTTCATGCGAATTCGCATAGAAACAATGGAAAAGCACACCAGCACTGCCATGGTTAAATTCGCATGCATCATCATCCATGCGAATTCGTGTGCGAATTCGCATGAAAATTCGTATGGACCCGCATGCGAATTTCCCAGCCGCATGAGAATTTTTTCCGCGGCGATTCGCACCGCACAAGTGGAAATGCAGCCTTAGGGGAAATACTACATGGATTGCACTATTATTATTAGTATGCATTCCTCTCTCTAGACCACTTACAGGTAAACATAAAAGTAGGGTGTTTGGTATTAGCTTTCTCTACCATTTAAACAAACAATTGAGCAGACCCTTTCCACAAAAAAAAGGTCATCCGTGAATCTGTAATTATGGTACATAAAATGTTTTGCCTGTAGTTGACGTTTTGCGAGACAAAACCTTCCAAATCTATAAATTTGTAAAAGTAGGCACAACAGGGATACCCATACTTGTGTCCTGCTGCTACACAAAACAATTCTCTACAGAATTCAAAGTAAATGTGCCAAAATACCACGTTAAGGAAATCCAACAAGAATATTACAGCCTGTTCCCCATGTTCGTTTCCAATAACTAATAATGAAGTGAAGAGACTCTGCGTGTCCTTTGTGCAGAACACTACATCCTCATCAATCTCACCCACTTCGGACAACCTTGTAAAAAAAATAAAATCTGTGGTATCTTTTAAGCATGTAGCTACATTCAAACCTATTTCTGCAGAAACCCATCCAAACATGTGGACTCAGAATACAGAACAGAGCCTATACGTAAGACTATTGGTCTCCCCTGAGGTTTTTTCTTACATTTACTGCAGGGAGAAATACATGCGGGAACTCTATGGCTCATCAGTTATCATAGTTTGTTTTGTCAAGGATTCCTCCAATCACAGATCAGTGTACTTTAAAGAGACACTGAAGCGAGAAAAAAAATGATGATATTATGATTTGTATGTGTAGCACAGCTAAGAAATAAAACATTAAGATCAGATACATCAGTGTAATTGTTTCCAGTACAGGAAGAGTTGAGAAACTCCAGTTGTTATCTCTATGCAAACAAGCCATTAAGCTCTCTGACTAAGTTAGTCCTGGAGAGGGCTGTTATCTGACTTTTATTATCTCAACTGTTCCTGGACTATTTACTTTTCCTCTGCTAGAGGAGAGGTCATTACTTCACAGACTGCTCTGAAAGACTCATTTTGAATGCTGAGTGTTGTGTAATCTGCACATATTATAGAATGATGCAATGTTAGAAAAAACACTATATACCTGAAAATAAAAGTATGAGAATATTTTCTTTGCTGCTAATCTTCTAGTAATTATTCATAGTACACAACCAATTCACTATATCATATTTTTTTTTTTCGCTTCAGTGTCTCTTTAAAGGAAGAAATGTAAAGCAACCTAATGACGGGGTTATTTATTTAAAAACTCTTTAGGAAGTAAATGTCACCATAAAAAACATTAGTAGTCTGATCCTGAAGCAGATAAATCTGTATACATTAGAAACATGACATGTTTCTAGTAATGTGAAACTTTCTGGTGAGGGGTTCATGTTTCTCTATTAGCTAGTTCTGGTAACACTCATTGTTTAGTTCGTATAAAAAACAAAAATGTAATTTATTTACTCAACGGACTTACATAAGTTATAAATATTTTGGTTATAAAATATCACATTGACCAGATTTTAAGAATATATCCCAAGTAAAACCACAATTCTGTTTGACCTAGTTATCAGTCCTCTTTTCTAATCAAAACTCGTTCTATAAATGTTTACAGATACATCATATTAACAATCGGTAATGAGACCCTGCTGCTTAAAGGAC
This sequence comes from Hyperolius riggenbachi, assembly GCF_040937935.1. Classification (NCBI taxonomy): domain Eukaryota; kingdom Metazoa; phylum Chordata; class Amphibia; order Anura; family Hyperoliidae; genus Hyperolius; species Hyperolius riggenbachi. The sequence continues at coordinate 222,549,981 of NC_090647.1, forward strand.
AACTTTCAAAGAAACTGTCATTCTGCAAACCACAAATGCATAGGGTATACTATAGAATTTTTAGCCAGTAAGAATGGAAGACTTTTTCTGCATCTTTTATGACAGCCTATGTAAAGAAATGCCTCCTACATCAGCTTTCTGAATCAGTGACAGATTGCAGGACTGTACCATATAGATAGGTGCCTCTTCTCTGTTTTATTCATAGAGGAATGATTTACTGTTTATTTCTGCCCTGCCCACACATACTGCTTTCTCACAGATCATATGAGAACAGACAACTGATTTTTCAACCACAGAGCAGCTTTTAAAGAGGAGTCTTACTTTACTCCTGTTCTTGTATGCATTTACTATAGTAAGGAAAGAAAGAGGAGGTTTCCTATTGTACTTATTATTTACATTATTATGCATTTTTACCTTATTTATCCTGAACCAGGATCATGCCTGGGATAAGTAGGAGAACGTTGCCTTTTGAATTAGCTCTGAAAGGGTCATAGACACCTTTGTGAGAGCCATTTCTGTTGAGTATGCAAATTTAAAAGCCAGTGTGAAGACAGCTGGGTAGCAAGCTAGAGTTTAGAAATTATGTTAATTGTAATAGCAGCCAAGTATTTTTAGAAGTAGAGAATAGGTCATTGGTTAGAGAGTATGGAGGGGTGTGGGGAAGATCAATAATCAATGGGCAACTGTATATTTCAAGGCTAAGGGCAAAATAACAGCTCAGTTAGAGCAAGTTTCAAGTTGGAGTAGCAGGCATGGAATAAAGCTATCCACATATGAAATATTAATTTTTGATTATTTTAGGTGGCAATCTAAAGTGTTTACAGAATTTCAGCAAAGTTGCTGGCCTTCCTGCAGCAGATCTGACAGATATCTATCCCCTGGCTGACATCTATTCTTCCCAGAGCCGGGACAAGGTCCTCCAGCACCCAAGGCTGAGACAGCAAAGTGCGCCCCTCCATCCCTGCCTCCCCAGCCGCCACACACTGATTGCTATTAGACTAAGAGGTGCCACAGGGCCCACAACCTCCCCAACACCTTAATATCTAGTTATCTGGCTTGCAGTCACTGCCATGTATCCCCTTTTCTTATTTATTTCTGCTTCAAACACAATTAGGAATGACAGCTGAATGAATTCTGCGCCCCCTCCTACACTGCGCCCTGAGGCTGGAGCCTCTCCAGCCTATGCCTCGGCCCGGCCCCGATTCTTCCTATAGAAATTTCAAAAGACGCTCCCTCAACACGCAGTGCAGTTTGTAGGCCCTACTCTATGTTTTAAAGTTTTAAATATTTACATAGCTTTAGTCGGGGATAAGTTCGAGTGGACAGGTAGTGGAGAAGAGGGACAACTTGATCTAAACTAACAGGGCTGAAGGTAAGGGAGGATGCCTTGGTAGTAGGTGGCCATGTCTTGTTTGGAGAAGATGCAGTAGAGGAAGGGGGCATGAGACTGAGGGAGTCAACTATGGCAAAAGAGATGGCGTGATTGAGATGTTTGGGTGTGTTTGCTGCTGCTTATATCTTCACAAACAGCCTACTAATAACTGGCTCACCGCAAATCACTGATTGTGGCCACTGTAACCATCTCAAGAACTGGGCCTGCAGCAAATACATAAAGCTGTATGGTTTATGGCGATTATTAGTCTGCAAAGCCTGACAGACTGAAAATTAACCAAAGGAAGTGAATACATAGTTTTAAAATAAGATTTCTGAAAGAAGCAGGTGAATTTGGGAAGATCAACTTAGAATAGTTTCAAGGCTGAATAGACAAATATGGCCTTACAGTATAAAGATGTAATACTTTTTTGAAATGGAAAATGTTAATAAAATAAAAAAAATGTAAAAACACACATTGACTGAATCACTTCTTGCATAATAATAGTAAAAAAAAAAAAAAAAAAAAAGGCACAAGAAAGTACAGTAAACTAGATGCCCCTTTTATTTTGAGCTTAAAGCCGGGTATTTGAATTGTATCCAGTTCCATTCAGTTTTCTTGGTTTCCTTGACTGTGAAGAAGGTCACAGCAAGTGGTGTGATGAATGGACGATATTAATCTGCCTGTCGCTGTTCTTGCCTAGCTGAGCATTCGCTCTGATTACTTGGTGGGATTATAAAGATTTATAGAGTTCACTAGTCATTACAAAATAGGTGTAAAGGAAGAAAGATCACTATTAAACTGTCCAGTGGTTTCTGAACTAAGATTCACATTTTCAGTTCTAGACTCATTTTGGTTTAATTAATCGAAAGCTATTACATCAGCTACTAAATTAGCTCCAAAACCTTTTTAGAAGATATGCTAAATATAAAGAAGACAAAGACAGATTCAAAGAACTGTTATATATCTACTTTATGGCAAAAAAACAAACAAACCATGAACTGTACACCTGGAACTCTGTGTACTTTCTGTTGACATGCTGGTAACATCAGATGGTTAGAGGAAGGACCAGACGTCCTTAATCTCTCAGTCTTCACAGTGACTGATGCCATTGGAGAGATCATTTTCTCTTGCATCATCCTTACTTTTACTAGCATTAATCATGTTCTAATTGTTATAACAGTTATTTTTTAACACACTATTCAGGTTTATTGAGTAACACTACAAAATTACTTTTCATGACAATTGACAACACAAATATGCAGTTGCAAGAAACAATAGGGTAGGGAGTCCTGCCCTTTTGAGCTATCTATGCTGTATAATGACATTCTTGATTTGTAATCACTGTGTTGCAATGTTGGAGCATCTGTCACTGCAAAACGTTAAAGCAGATCTGAACTCAGAATGTCCTCTCTGCTCTAAGAGATACGCAACAGCATACTAACCTTTAAACAAAAACAAACAATTTCTTTGTTACACCTGATATAAATCCTACAATAAATCTACAGTGTTTCTACTTCCTGAGTCATGGAAGCAGACATATTGTTAACCACCTGTGCTTTCAATTGGCCTTATCTGCCATAGGCAGTCATGTGACACGGGGGAGATCAATTCACAGTTTGTGAGAAGACACAAATGAGGGGGAATTAAACAGGATAAACTCTCTAAATACATACACGGTGCATTTCTCTATGAATTTCTTCAGTACTGTGCAAGAGTTCAGGACCACTTTAAGAGAACAGTTGCACTGTTAATCTTAATTGTATTTATTTATGGTTATTCTAAAAAGAAGAAAAAGTATGATTGGTAGGGTTTTGCCTTTCATACATAGGGACTAGATGTGTATATGTAACTTTTAATACATTTACTTTTTTCTGTGGACTCTTTATAGCCCCTCAAAAGTCTCATTCTATGACCTATTATTTCTTTTGAGTTTACAGCAGGAACCAAGAGGTAAGCTGACTGTAGCATCTTCCCTGCTGAATTGCTGAGTCCAGCACATGCCTACTTTCCTTTACATACATCAACACTGCTGAAGGATTTCAAGTATTGCCCAGAAATTCAGAGTAAACACAGATATTGGATAAACACCTGTGATTTTCCTCCTGAAATAAGTGGCATGGCGATAATCTGATATCTACAAAGATCTGCACACAGTAATGTCTAAAAAAACATCCATTTATTATACATTCCTAATGGTTTTGGTCACCCTGAGCCGATTGGTTACTCTGTTCCTACATGAGTAAACCCTTCACCGGCAATTATTTCAGGGCCACTGGGGACCCCTTTGTCTAGGCACAGGGCAGAAGACAATACACTATCAGCACACTTGTCTCCGACTTCTACTTTACCTCCCATTATATTTAGTCTGAAAAGCGGAGCCTGTTCTCAGAAAGCTGAAATGTGAACCATGCCATCTAATGTCTTATATCTACAGGGACCCTTAGTCTAATGTGTAATATTTTTTAGGAGCCAAGACCTCTGTATACCGGGAGATGCAACTTTTATGCAAGTGGATCAGGGCTTGCTTATGACACTCAACAGGAAGAAGTAAGTACCGTATACATCAATAAAGAACTACCGTATACAAATATCAGTAGTTATTTATATTTTATTCATTTACAGAAAACACATTTGTTAACCTAAAGCTGTTGAGCAAAAAAAATATATGAAGAAAAGTTTCTTTACACCCCACCATATAGTGGGCATGGTGTGATTTTTAAATCTACTTTATCTGATGATGTGGAATGTTTGTTATTTTTATGATTTTATTTTCCTCAAAGAGGTGAGGTAGTCACAGTCCTGGAGAAGCTGGTGGTACTAAAGATCTAGTTTAAATCTCACCTGTTGGAGCACCAATGTGAAAACATGATTGCTATTACATCTTTTTGTGAAAATGAAAAAAAATCTTTATTTTGCAATGATGACAGAAGTCTCTCAGAAACTCCTATACTGATGCAGATTATCAGTACCTGATAAAAAAAAAGAAGCATAATCCTGCTCTATCAGGAGAGGCCGCTATTTCACAGACTTCTGATATGCTCTTTTGTCAAAAAGTTCAGCGTCCTTCTGCTGCCCATGACTGCCATTTGGGTGCAATTAAAATAAAGCTGAATGGCAGTGGTTGTAGCCCCACACGTGTTAAACTCTGACACATGGCAGCATTGGCATGTGGCAAAAAAACATCGCGCTCAGATGCAACTCCGTGGGGGGGGGGGGGGGGGGGGCGTGCCTGTGCCACGAAGATGTTATGTATACTAGGGAATAGCTAGGAAATATTTGCTCTTAACTGGCCAATCAAAGCAAAGGATTCTAGTTCATGGTTATTATGGCTGAAAACCACCTGTAGTAGTCCACTGTTTCTCTTTTTTCTCTTTTTTGGTTTGCTAAATCTTCACTGTGATTTGTACATTTCGTTAAAGGTGCCCATTAACAGTACCATTTTTCCTTCAGATTTGACCTTTTCGATGCGAAATATGATCAAATTGTATAGAAAACTGTGCTGTCTGTGGCACAAATTGATGTGAAACGATTCTTTGGTCGATTGGAAAAGGAAAAAATATCCATCCGAAAGTTGGATTTTATAATCGAAACAGAATGTAAAACCTTCTTAAATCGTTCCATTAATGGGAACAATCGATAAATCAGAGGCAAAGAATCACTGCCTCATCCATCCTCCACCCCCTTACCTAGTGTGTCCCCCACTACCCATTAGATTGTAAGCTCGCAAGGGCAGGGTCATCCTCCTAATGTTTACTGTCTTTGTAACAATATTTGTGCTGCTTGGAACTCTGCTGTATATTTGTTAGTTGTATCAATGTTCCCCTTGTCGTCTTATTGTGCTTTGTAAAGCGCTGCGGAATATGTTGGCGCTATATAAATAAAAAATAATAATAAATAATAATAATAATTCCTTCCAATCAGTTTCCGATTAGTTTTGATTTATGCCCGTCTATGGGCACCTTAATACTTTCTGTTTTTGATTAGATCAATCATAGGGATATATTCACATAACTGTGATAAGACTGCAGTGCAGAGGCAGTGCGCAGCAATTGTACCGGTACTTATATAGCACATGTTGCGCATATACCTAGTTAGCACAATATGCACTAAGTAACTCTTATAGGTACAGGTAAAATTTCCGTGTCCTGATTGCGCATGGCAATCTTATCACAGTTACACTATGTGAACATACCTCACAGAATCTTTTGGAACATTGCTCACAAAACACATCATTCAGATTTTGTTCTCAATTTACAGCTGTCCCTTTAGCAGCAAGTGACATTAGCAAAAGAAGTAAAGAGACACACAGGATTTCTTATTATTTCAGTACTTAATGTTTCATTTACTTTTTTGTACCCTCCAGGTAACATGTGCTACTTCAAGCAGCGAGTGTAAGATGAGGGTTAGAACCCATACGTGTTATTGCTGCGATCTCTATGACTGCGTTAAGTATGCCATTTTTTGTTATTTTCTTATATTTTGGGTGTGTTGATGGTTGCTCTAAGGAAGCCTGGGATTAAAGGAGGAAATGTGGCCTTACTTTTTTTTATCAGCACCTGACTTTAGAAATCTACATGGATGCTCGAAAAGGGTCACCCAAAATGATGGTTTGTGAACTTTTCAGTTGACAGTTTAGGAACAATCTCAGTACTGACATTGTTTGGTTCCCGGTGTATTTGTGTGTGTGTAGTATAGAAAGTTAAGACTGGTTAAATAAAATATTGTGCACCTTTTACTAGATTTGATATGAAGATTAAGCAGCAAAAGTGGTAGTTGAACTGTGTGGCCAAAAACCTTCAGATGACAGCAGTCAAACTAGTAAAAAAACAAAAAACTAAAACATGATTACCTGGGAAATGGCTGAGAGTGAAATTTTGGGGAACAAAAATTGGGTTTATTCACAAAACTCTGTTAAAACTGCCATGTGCAAACAGCGCACATTGATTTTATGGGGTATTTACTCCATGCACAACACGCATTAACTACTCTAAGACCGCTCCACGCCAACGGGCGTGGCCGCGGCGGCAGCCCCTGGACCGCCTAACGCCAATTGGCTTCAGGTCCTGGAGCCGGCTACTGAAGGAGATCGCGGGCAGGGTGTGCGCGCATCTCCTTCTCGGGGGGGGCGGAGCTCTGCCCCCTCTTCAGTCTCGGAGCGGCTATTGCCATTCGGGAGACTGCGTGATCGCCGTCTATTTACATGTACAGCGCTGCGATCAGCAGCAGCGCTGTACTGGGGACAAGAGAGCGTTCGGTTCACATAGGGTGAAGCCTATGAGAGCTGATCGCTATGATTGGCTGGCTGGGGGGGAGGGAAAGTTTTAAAAAACAAATTAATAAAAATATATATATTTATAAAAAAAAAAAAAAAAAAAAAAAAAAAAAGATCAGACCCCACCAACAGAGAGCTCTATTGGTGGGGAGAAAAGGGGGGGGGGGGAAATCACTCATGTGCTGTGTTGTGCGGCCCTGCAGCTTGGCCTTAAAGCTGCAGTGGCCAATTATGAAAATAACAGCCTTGTCTTTAGGGGGGTTTACCACTGTGGTCCTCAAGTGGTTGAACGAGCAAGCCGCATTATGTTCACAACACATGGGTTGCTCCTGTAATGCGGGTTATATGAGCACGTGTTGCACAATATGTGCAGCACACATAGCATTGATGCATAAACACCTATACAATGTTACAGGGGTTTTGTGAGCCAAGCCTATGGATTGACACACTGGATAAATGAAGGCAAAAAACTGGATACACAGAACGATTAGAACAGTATTTTCATGTTAAGGACATTTCTGTAGGAACCATGTGGCAGTTTTTGCTCAGTGGGATAAGGGAAAAACAAAGACTTGTGCAGGCCTGAGGCCATACACACATAAACCACTTAGCAACTTCTGCCACGCTTTTCTACGTCCTTGTTTACAAACACCTATAAACACATGTAAATATTTGGTTCCGTTTTCTATTTTTAGAAACTGAGTATGTATAGCATCATCTTGTGGCCCAAAAGTAAAACTACTTCCAAATACACCTTTATTCACTTACCATAGAAAAATGAATTACATTTTCATTATTTTTGAAACTCCTTCACCCATAATCCAAAATAAAATATCACCATACTTTGTACTAGGGACACAATTTAAACATTGTAATAACCGGGACAAATGGGCAAATAAAATGTGTCTATTTTATCTACAATAGCACATTGTATTTTTAAACTACAATGGCTGAAAGCTGAGAAATGGTGATTTTTCTTCATTTTTTTTTCTTCTTCTTCCCTGCCAAATGCATATAAAATAATATAGTTCTTAGCATAAAGTACTGCCCAAAGAAAGCCTATTTTTCCCCGCAAAAAATAATGTATAGATCATTTCAGTGTGATAATTAGTGATAAAGTTATTACCGAATGAATGGAAAGAGCGTTTGAAGGGGTAAAAACATGTGGTAGAGAAGTGGTTAAATGGCCTTAATCCACTAAGCTTTATCTAACACTTTATCAAACGTTTGATAATTTACCTCATGAGTAAAATCTTATTTTGAATCCACTAAAGTATTATAGGTTTATTGAACATTTTATAGATAAAACATTCGATAAGTCTATAACACCTTAGTGAATTCAAAATAAGATTTTACTCATGAGGTAAATTATCAAACGTTTGATAAAGCGTTCGATAAAGCTTAGTGAATTGAGGCCAAAATTGGATGTGTGTATGGCCACAGGACTGCGCAAGTCTTTATCGAACACTTTATCGAACGTTTGATAATTTACCTCATGAGTAAAATCTTATTTTGAATTCAATAAGGCGGTATAGTTTTATTGAAGGTTTCATCTATAAAATGTTCAATAAAACCATAACACCTTAGTGAATTCAAAATTAGATTTTACTCATGATCGATAAAGCTAAGTGAATTGAGGTCATATGCTTTCCTGTTCCATTCTCTAGAAATACTGTCCGAATAGAAGGTATTTCTAGAAATGGCAGGTGAGGCCTGGTGAACAATAATGAATCTATCTAATCAGTTGTCAGGCAGAGAAGTAGGCACTGGAGTAGGAAAGAGAAGTATGGTCAGTTGAGCCAATCTTGGTGAGTGAAAAGACCAAGGTTGACTTAATGACAACTTAAGTCAATCTTGAACAGATAGCCATTACACTTGAACATATGTGACTGCCAGTGGGAACACGCTTACATGAAACCCCATCTATGTGCTATATGGTAAATCTATGGTCAGGAGAGCCCATACACTTGCACAGACAGAATTCCCAGCCATACCATGGGCATTGGTTACTTAGGTGTGTATAAAAAGAATACTGCAACTTAAACGACAACTGTAGTGAGAGGGATATGGAGGCTGCCATATTTATTTCCATTTAAAGAGAATCTGTAACGTCAAAACGTCCCCTGGGGGGTACTCACCTCGGGTGGGGGAAGCCTCAGGATCCTAATGAAACTTCCCACGCCGTCCTCCGTCCCTCAGCGGTCTCGTTGCAGCCCTCCGTACAAGAGGACGTCAATATTTACCTTCCCGGCTCCTGCGCAGGCGCTCTGACGGCTGTCGGCTCCGAAGTAGGCGGAAATACCCGATCGCCGTCGGGTCTGCTCTACTGCGCAGGCGCACGTTTCCGGCGCCTGCACAGTAGAGCGGACCCGACTGAGATCGGGTATTTCCATCTACTTCGGAGCCGAAAGCAGCCACAGCGCCCCCGCTGGAGCCAGCAAAGGTAAATATTGAATTGACAGTCGTCTCTGTCGCCGGCTGTTCTGAGGGCTGCAGCGAGACCCCCGTGGGAAGCCTCATTAGGATCCCGAGGCTTCCCCCACCCGAGGTGAGTACCCCCCAGGGGATGTTTTTGATGTTACAGAGTCTCTTTAAGTAATATCAGTTGCATGGCTATCTTGCTGATTCTCTGCCTCTAGGACGTTCAACCATAAATCCTGAACAAGCATGCAGCAGATCAGATGTTTCTGACATTATTGTCAGATCTGACAAGATTAGCTGCATATTTCTTTCTGGTGTGCTCCAGACACTACTGCAGCCAAATAGATCAGCAGGGCTGCCAGGCAACTGGTATTGCTTAAAAGGAAAAAGATATGGCAGCTTCCATATACACCTCACTACAGTTGTGAGAAAATATGCATGGTGTGCTAAATAATACTAGCACATGCAAAATTTGCATTTAAGTGTGAATTATACCATTGACTTACATTGGTTGTAAGTTCTAATGCGATTTCGCATGCAGGAAAACGTATCCAAAAATGTCAAGTCTGAACCCTGCCTTAACCACTGAGAGGTTTTTCCCCTTTAGGACCAGAGCAATTTTCACCTTTCAGTGCTCCTTACTTTCTTTCGCCAATAACTTACTACTAATCACAACAAAATGATCTAAATTTTGTTTTTGTCCTCATCAATTAGGCTTTCTTTGTGTGGTACACTACGCTAAGAATTATTTTATTCTAAATGCATTTTAAGGGGAATTATAACAAAAAAATTGAAAAAAAAATAATTTCTCAGTTTTCAGTCATTATAGTTTTCAAATAAAATGTTCTAGTGTGGATAAAAGGCACACATTTTATTTGCCCATTTGTCCCGGTTATTACAACATTTAAAATATTTCTCTAGTACAATATATGGTGCAAAAATTTTATTTGGAAATAAAGGTGCATTTTTTTTTAGTTTTGTGTCTATCATCAATTACAAGCCCATAAATAAAAAATAACAGCAATATACCCTCTTGACATACACATTATAAAAGTTAAATCCCTAAGGTAACTATTTATGTATTTTTTTTAATTGTCTTTTTTTTTGCAAAGTTTTATTTGGGTAACTATGGGAGAATGTGGAAGGTAAGGGGTTCATTTTAAATGTATGTGTAGGTTTTTGTTTTTTTTAATAAAAAAAAAAAAGTTGTGTTTAGGTGTAATTTTACTATTCGGCTATAAGATGTCCTCGCACATTGTATTCCTGTACATACTACTATTAGGCTAACAGGAAGTAATGGGTGCAAGTGTAACAGTTTTTCACAATGACCGCAGTCATCTCTTTGATTCCGGCGATCATTGACACGGGAACTGCATTCCTGTTCATTGATCTCCCCTCTAATGATTGGCAGCGATGACGCGTGCAGGAGCAAGTGCGGGAGCTAGCCAGTGTACGCGGCTGCAATAGACTAGTATCTATATATCTATATCCCTGGGACTTCAGATGAAATTTCCAAGGCATAGATATATTGCACAAGGTGCAGTAAGTAGTTAATGTCTTGGCTCCTCGCTGCTTTTTAGTCAATGAACTGGATGTGTTTCAGGGAGGGATCACACTTGCATTCTCTGTAGAAAATGTTTCATTTGTAATGCACATATTTTTGTGCACGTTAACCGTTGTTGGCAATAGGAATTGTTTGGAAAAGTAGTGAAAGCAGCAAAGGGGTCCTGTCACACAAAAGGTGAAAAAGCAAAATAAGCAAGCCAAGAAAATCTAAAATGTAAAAGTCACTGAACAATGACTGACATCGCATGGTTAATTTTAAGAGGAATTGTAAAAATAAAATGATGATCAGGACTGCTGTGTGTGAGACAGTGAGCTGGGGAATAAAGCTGTATGGAATGCATTTAAACCACTTCCACAATGTCTCATATGTGACCTGACAAGCGTTTTTCCTTTTCTTTGGCAGCTCAGATGAGTCTGGAAGCTACTATGAATTTGTTGGTGTAAATGGATGCCAGGATGTGGTTCACTTGTACCGACTGCTGTGGACATGCACTGTCCTGAATATTGTGGGCTTGTTCCTTGGCAGTATTACTGCAGCTGTCCTTGGAGCCTTTAAAGATATGGTAGTATTAAATTCCTAACATATTACATCAGGTTACATCAGGAATTGTAGTAAAGCAGTAAATGGTCTGGCTAATTCAACATGGAGGATTTACTAAACTTGAGTTCACTTCAAAAAATGAGTCAGGTGTTAACTTTCTATGCTTAATGCATGAGTAAGGCCACATACACACATCAGACCATAGTCTTTTGAAAATGAAAGATCACAGACCAATCTTACCACCCTTCATGTAGTATAAGAGCCATACTCTACACAGTCTTTTCTATGGAGCTGAACTCCACATCAGAAAAAAAATCTTTGCAAGATGCTGCACACACAGATGCTGTACAGACACAAAAGATCAGTATCTGCCAAAGATCTGTTACTGCCAAAAATCCATTCCTGAAAATTGCAATGATAGTCTATGAGATCTGCAGATCATCATACACACATGATTTAACTGACATTCATCTGCAGATCAGATCCACCAGGATGGATTTTCAGATCTGCGGATGATTGCTTGATCTGCAGATGAATGTCTGTTAAATCATGTGTGTATGATGATCTGCAGATCTCATAGACCATCATTGCAATTTGCAGGAATGGATTTTTGGCAGGAACAGATCTTTGGCAGATACTGATCTTTTGTGTCTGTACAGCATCTGTGTGTTCAGCATCTTGCAAAGATTTTTTTCTGATGTGGAGTTCTGATGTGGAGTTCAGCAGTATAGGAACTCCACAAATGACCCCATTTTAGAAAGAAGACACCCCAAGGTATTCAGTTAGTAGTACGGTGAGTTCATAGAATTTATTTTTTGTCACAAGTTAGCGGAAAATGACACTTTGTGAAAAAAAACAATTAAAATCAATTTCCGCTAACTTGTGACAAAAAAATAAAAACTTCTATGAACTCACCATACTCCTAACGGAATACCTTGGGGTGTCTTCTTTCTAAAATGGGCTCATTAGTGGGGTTCCTATACTGCCCTGGCATTTTAGGGGCCCTAAACCGTGAGGAGTAGTCTTGAAACAAAAATGACCTGTGAAATCCTAAAGGTACTCATTGGACTTTGGGCCCCTTAGTGCAGTTAGGGTGCAAAAAAGTGCCACACATGTGGTATCGCCGTACTCGGGAGAAGTAGTACAATGTGTTTTGAGGTGTATTTTTACACATACCCATGCTGGGTGGGAGAAATACCTCTGTAAATGACAATCTTTTGATTTTTTTACACACAATTGTCCATTTACAGAGTTATTTCTCCCACCCAGCATGGGTATGTGTAAAAATACACCCCAAAACACATTGTACTACTTCTCCCGAGTACGGCGATACCACATGTGTGGCACTTTTTTGCACCCTAACTGCGCTAAGGGGCCCAAAGTCCAATGAGTACCTTTAGGATTTCACAGGTCATTTTGAGAAATTTTGTTTCAAGACTACTCCTCACGGTTTAGGGCCCCTAAAATGCCAGGACAGTATAGGAACCCCACAAATGACTCCATTTTAGAAAGAAGACACCCCAAGGTATTCTGTTAGTAGTACGGTGAGTTCATAGAAGATTTTATTTTTTGTCACAAGTTAGCGGAAATTGATTTTTATTGTTTTTTTTCACAAAGTGTAATTTTCCGCTAACTTGTGACAAAAAATAAATTCTATGAACTCACCGTACTACTAACTAAATACCTTGGGGTGTCTTCTTTCTAAAATGGGGTCATTTGTGGGGTTCCTATACTATCCTGGCATTTTAGGGGCCCTAAACCGTGAGGAGTAGTCTTGAAACGAAATTTCTCAAAATGACCTGTGAAATCCTAAAGGTACTCATTGGACTTTGGGCCCCTTAGCGCAGTTAGGGTGCAAAAAGTGCCACACATGTGGTATCGCCGTACTCAGGAGAAGTAGTATAATGTGTTTTGGGGTGTATTTGTACACATACCCATGCTGAGTGGTAGAAATATCTCTGTAAATGGACAATTGTGTGTAAAAAAAATTAAAAAAAAAATTGTCATTTACAGAGATATTTCTCCCACCCAGCATCGGTATGTGTAAAAATACACCCCAAAACACATTATACTACTTCTCCTGAGTCAGGCAATACCACATGTGTGGCACTTTTTTGCAGCCTAACTGCGCTAAGGGGCCCAAAGTCCAATGAGCATCTTTAGGCTTTACAGGGGTGCTTACAAATTAGCACCCCCCAAAATGCGAGGACAGTAAACACACCCCACAAATGACCCCATTTTGGAAAGTAGACACTTCAAGGTATTCAGAGAGGGGCATGGTGAGTCCGTGGCAGATTTCATTTGTTTTTGTCGCAAGTTAGAAGAAATGGAAACTTTTTTTTTTTTTTTTTGTCACAAAGTGTCATTTTTCGCTTACTTGTGACAAAAATTAATATCTTCTATGAACTCACTATGCCACTCAGTGAATACTTTGGGATGTCTTCTTTCCAAAATGGGGTCATTTGGGGGGTATTTATACTATCCTGAAATTCTAGCCCCTCATGAAACATGACAGGGGGTCAGAAAAGTCATAGATGCTTGAAAATGGGAAAATTCACTTTTTGCACCATAGTTTGTAAACGCTATAACTTTTACCCAAACCAATAAATATACACTGAATGGGTTTTTTTTTATCAAAAACATGTTTGTCCACATTTTTCGCGCTGCATGTATACAGAAATTTTACTTTATTTGAAAAATGTCAGCACAGAAAGTTAAAAAAATCATTTTTTTGCCAAAATTCATGTCTTTTTTGATGAATATAATAAAAAGTAAAAATCGCAGGAGCAATCAAATAGCACCAAAAGAAAGCTTTATTAATGACAAGAAAAGGAGCCAACATTCATTTAGGTGGTAGGTTGTATGAGCGAGCAATAAACCGTGAAAGCTGCAGTGGTCTGAATGGAAAAAAGTGGCCGGTCCTTAACCACCCTGGCGTTCTGATTAAATCGCCAGGGTGGCTGCGGGAGGGTTTTTTTTAAATAAAAAAAAAACTATTTCATGCAGCCAACTGAAAGTTGGCTGCATGAAAGCCCACTAGAGGGCGCTCCGGAGGCGATCTTCCGATCGCCTCCGGCGCCCAGAATAAACAAGGAAGGCCGCAATGAGCGGCCTTCCTTGTTTTGCTTATATCGTCGCCATAGCGACGAGCGGAGTGACGTCATCGACGTCAGCCGACGTCCTGACGTCAGCCGCCTCCGATCCAGCCCTTAGCGCTGGCCGGAACTTTTTGTTCCGGCTACGCTGGGCTCAGGCGGCTGGGGGGACCCTCTTTCGCCGCTGCTCGCGGCGAATCGCTGCAGAGCGGCGGCGATCAGGCAGCACACGCGGCTGGCAAAGTGCCGGCTGCGTGTGCTGCTTTTTGTTTCATTAAAATCGGCCCAGCAGGGCCTGAGCGGCAGCCGCTGGCGGTGTTGGACGAGCTGAGCTCGTCCAGACCGCTCAGCTGGTTAAGGGGTAGAAAGCCCTAGGTCCTCAAGTGGTTAACGTGCAGCGTTAGACACCAACGCAACGTGTGCACTGTGAATGGAGCATTGATTTTTCATTACAGTGAGTTATTCTGCGTTAAATGTTTTAACGTGCAACTTTAACGTCGCACTGTGAAAGAGGCCTAAAGGAAAACTGTAATGAGAGGTATATGGAGGCTGTCATATTTATTTCCTTTTAAACACCAGTTGCCTAACCATCCTGCTGATCCTCTGCCTGTAATACTTTTAGCCATAAACCCTGAACAAGCATGGGATGAGGTGTTTCCGACATTATTGTCAGATCTGACAAGATTAGCTGCATACTTGATTCTGGTGTTATTCAAACACTACTGCAGGCAAATAGATCAGCAGGGCTGCCAGGCAACTAGTATTGTTTAATAGGAAATAAATATGGCAGCCTCCATATTCTTCTCACTACAACTTTCCTTTAACCTACTTGGCGGTAATCCCGGGCTAAGGTCGGGGAGAAAAACGCAGCTCAACCTGTGCTCGGGGTAGCTGCTGGAGGCTGTATGCAGAGCTATGCGCGCAGCGGTCGTTTCAACATACCTCCCAGGAGATCCTGGCGTCAGCAGCCATTCTTCTTCCGCTCCTACCGAGGCTCTGCTTCCCCCTGGTGAGATCGCCGACTGTAGTCATGAGGACAGCCGGAAATCTCACTTTAGGGTTGCAGCGCCACCAGGAGGATGGAGGGAAAACTGCAGCACTGGAGCCAGGGAGGCGAGTAAACGCTGGAACTGCTCCAGATCTCTTTGGCAGTATGATTTTTTCCAGGTTTTAGGGTCTGAAAGGGTGCAAAAAAAATTGCACCGCTTTTAGACCCTAATATCTGGAAAGAATCAGAACGGCAAGGGGGTTAACCTGGCACTGAACAGACAAGTGCGTTACTTTGCTAATCCAATCCCTAACCATCCTATTCTTAAATTAGTAGGGCAATGTGTACCCCTCGGGGCTGTGGTGAGTGTTGGTAGCATAGCTTAAAGAGAAACTCCAACCTAGAATTGAACTTTATCCCAATAAGTAGCTGATACCCCCTTTTACATGAGAAATATAATGCTTTTCACAAACAGACCATCAGGGGGCGCTGTATGACTGATTTTGTGCTGAAACCCCTCCCACAAGAAGCTCCGAGTACCGCGGTACTCTGGGCAAACTGCCACAATGTTCACAGACAGGAATTAGCTGTTTACAGCTGTCTCTAACAGCCAAAACAGCTAGGAGCAGCTACATAACCTGCCCACAGTAAAAATGTCACCATGTAATAAATGTCAGAATGTAAATCGGGGAGAGGAAAGATTTTACAATGAGCAAACACTGACTAAATCATTTATACATAATTATGGTAAAAAATGAAGCACTTTTTTTACTACATTATTTTCACTGGAGTTCCTCTTTAAAGGAGAACTGTAGAGAGAGAGGTATATGAAGGCTGCCATATTTATTTCCATTTAAGCAATACCAGTTACCTGGCTGTTCTGCTGCTCCTCTGCCTCTAATACTTTCAGCCATAGGCCCTGAACAAGCATGCAGCAGATCAGGTTTTTCTGTCAATTTTGACAGATATGATAAGATTAGCTGCATGCTTGTTTCTGGTGTTATTCAGCCACTACTTCAGCCAAATAGATCAGCAGAGCTGCCAGGCAACTGGTATTGGTTAAAAGGAAATAAATATGGCAGCCTCCATATACCTCTCACTACAGTTCTCCTTTAAGCTCACATATCCACTGGCTCACTCCACCTCACCGCTGGGCACCTGTACCCAGTGACCTGATGGCATGTACGAGCTCATGGGGTACAAGCGTCCTCAGCTCCGCTGCAACACTCACCTGAGTAGAACACATTACATGGGGGAGACCTGGGGACCGGGTGGAGGCGACTGCACAGGTTTTCAATAGATTTTATGCTGAAATCTGTTGGAAGTCTGTGTACATTATGCTGGCAGCAATAGAACCCTCTCTGATCAGATTCGATCAGAGAGGGATCTATCTGATGGTTGAATTTGGCAGACATCTGCCATTGTATGGGCACCTTAAAGCCTGGTAGACGCGTTTAATTTTCATTGGCCAATGTCTGGCCAATTTTACCACTTCCATGTACTATGAGAGCCAACAGATTTTGGCCCGTATGCAATTCATTTTTTCACCTGAGTTATCTCCTAGGAGATAATTTTCATCTTCTCTTTAAACTAAATTTTCAGCATTTTACAATTGAAAAAGTACCCAAAAGTTGGTGAAAAAGTACTATCAAATCTATTTAGAGTATTTTCTTGCTTGCTGGTATCTTAAAAAGCATTTTATGACAGGTTGTGAAAATATCACCTAGGAGAAAACTCAGGAGAAAAATATGAATTGCATACGAGCCTTTGAATACTATGAACAAATTGTGTAGGTGAGCTCTCGTACAAAATGAAAGCAGTATAATTGGCCAATCATTGGCGAATGAAAAGTGAAGGTGTGAACCAAGCTTCAGGTGCATTATGAACGTTATCACACAGCTGCTGCAGACTGTGGCTGTGGTAAAATTACATATGTAAAACTAGCAAGGGTATAAATAAAAATAAGTAGCATTTCACATCTAGGGGAAAGTTAGGGTTAAGTAAAATGTTTGTGTATTGCCAGAAAAAAGGTTTAAGTATTTGTGTGCAAAGCTATGGCACTTGGTAACAATAGACCATGTGTCAGAGACTCAAAATGAAGCAGTAAATATGCAAATTACAAGGCAAGTCTCTGCTATCTTATCAGTAAGGATGGTGAACGAGATGCAAATTGTTCCAAGATGCTAAAGATTATGCAGATCTTACATGCAAATTTACGTGGCTTAAAAATGCACCAAATTTCAAGCTGCATACATTTGCATGCAAGATCTGCATAATCCTGTATCAACTGAGAACAATTTGCATCTTATTGGCCATTGTTCATTATCAGATTAAGGCCTCAGTCACACCTAAAATCGAAAAAGCAAACACAATTGTGTGCTTTACCACCACTGCGTTTCTGGTAAAAGCGCGCTTCTAAGCGCTTTTCCAGAGCGGTTTGTCATTCACTCCCTGGCACAAGTCAGGAAGTGAACGATTTGTATTTATTTTGGTACTTATCCGTTAGCCGGGCGCATCCGGCAGGTGGCGCTAATTACTATTCCCCCTCCAGGTCGCCATGGATAGTAGGGAAAGATGTAACTCTGGTGGAGTTTTGTCGCCACCTGCCAGATGCGCCCGGGTAACGGATAAGTACCTTTATTTTTTTCCAGGTCAATGTATTTATTCTAAAAAACGCAAACGCCGCGTTTTGTGAGCGTTTAGCGCTCTTCCTATACCTTCCATTAAATGGTACAGGCACCGCTTTGCCGCACGCACAGCATATGAACTATGCTGATATGAACCTTCTCATAGAGATTCATAAAACAAGCATTTTGTGGGCGATTTTAAAAATCGCCTGCGCTTGAAAAAAGGCAGAAAACGCCCCGTGCGAATGAGCCCTCACAGCATTGAAACTGAGAATATCTGTTTTTTGGGGAATTCAAATCAAGTTGGTGTGGGCACGGAATTGTGGCTGTTTTGTTTAAAGTTCAGTCTAATCTAATCTGGGTTTCCAGTCAGCTAATACAGTATGTGGATCTGCAATAATGGCAATCAGAAGCTGAGGGGATTGGTTCACTCATAGAAGTCATGAAGTATGCCTATAGTGTAGAATGGGGTTAGGGCTTCACATTAATGGTAGCTGGCAGTTTAAGGCCTCTTTTGCAAGGGAGGTAGAACTGCAAGCTTGTCTGGTGGTTCAGCCTCCCAGCTGCCTGCCACAAGTGCCATTTAGCTGCAGTTTCATGAAACTGAGCTGAATGGCAGCGTTTGGTAACACTGCACGTCATGTCTGACAGGCAGCAGCCTTACCTGGCGGCAAAAAAGTCTCAGGTCTCATCTGTGGATGGCAACCACCATCAGGGGCGTCTGAGTCACTAGGCAACTATAAATTTTTGCCTATGGCGCCGTGGGTCTAAGTGGGCGCCTTCTCGCCAAGTCGCCGCTCTGTGCGTTTGTTTAATTTTTTTTTTCTTCTTTCAGCCAGCCAGGTCGGCGCCGGCTGTGACAGGCAGCTCAGCCTGTGCCCGGCGCCGCCTACTGGTCCGCCCCCTTCCTCTCCTGAGTCTCTGAGCAAGCAGCACGCACATTAGTTCATATGTGCGGTGCCGCCGCCTACTGGTCCGCCCCCTCTCCCCGCCCCCTCTCCCTCTCTGTGCAGACTAGCGTGCGGCCTCCGCACGCTAGTTCGTTTACACGTCGGTGCCGCCCCTAACTCCGCCCCCCGCCTGTCACACGTGTTGCGACGCAGGGACCAGTCACCAGTGCTACCGCCGGCTGGCTACACCTGACTGCGCAGTGTGCGCACAAACTATCAGAGGCAACACACCTCACAGTGAGTGCCAAGATCTGCAGATCTGCTGCTCATGATGATTTTTTTATATGCATCCGGATTCCTGGCTAGCCCTGATTCCGAGGGGCACCTGTCGCTATCTAACCTGGGGGGGTCCCTGTCGCTATCTAACCTGGGGGGGTCCCTGTCGCTATCTAACCTGGGGGGGTCCCTGTCGCTATCTAACCTGGGGGGGTCCCTGTCGCTATCTAACCTGGGGGGGTCCCTGTCACTATCTAACCTGGGGGGGTCCCTGTCACTATCTAACCTGGGGGGGTCCCTGTCACTATCTAACCTGGGGGGGTCCCTGTCTCTAACCTGGGGGGTCACTGTCTCTATCTAACCTGGGGGTCCCTGTCACTATCTAACCTGGGGGGTCCCTGTCACTATCTAACCTGGGGGTTGCTGTCTCTAACCTGGGGGTCGCTGTCACTATCTAACCTGGGGGTCGCTGTCTCTAACCTGGGGGTCGCTGTCACTATCTAACCTGGGGGTCGCTGTCACTATCTAACCTGGGGGTCGCTGTCTCTCTAACCTGGGGGTCCCTATCACTATCTAACCTGGGGGGGTCCCTGTCACTATCTAACCTGGGGGGGTCCCTGTCACTATCTAACCTGGGGGGGTCCCTGTCACTATCTAACCTGGGGGGGTCCCTGTCACTATCTAACCTGGGGGGGTCCCTGTCACTATCTAACCTGGGGGGGTCCCTGTCACTATCTAACCTGGGGGGGTCCCTGTCACTATCTAACCTGGGGGTCGCTGTCTCTAACCTGGGGGGTCACTGTCTCTATCTAACCTGGGGGTCCCTGTCACTATCTAACCTGGGGGGTCCCTGTCTCTATCTAACCTGGGGGTTGCTGTCTCTAACCTGGGGGTCGCTGTCACTATCTAACCTGGGGGTCGCTGTCTCTAACCTGGGGGTCGCTGTCACTATCTAACCTGGGGGTCGCTGTTACTATCTAACCTGGGGGTCGCTGTCTCTATCTAACCTGGGGGGGTCCCTGTCACTATCTAACCTGGGGGGGTCCCTGTCACTATCTAACCTGGGGGGGTCCCTGTCACTATCTAACCTGGGGGGTCCCTGTCACTATCTAACCTGGGGGTTGCTGTCTCTAACCTGGGGGTCGCTGTCACTATCTAACCTGGGGGTCGCTGTCACTATCTAACCTGGGGGTCGCTGTCTCTAACCTGGGGGTCGCTGTCACTATCTAACCTGGGGGTCGCTGTCACTATCTAACCTGGGGGTCGCTGTCTCTATCTAACCTGGGGGTCGCTGTCTCTATCTAACCTGGGGGTCGCTGTCTCTATCTAACCTGGGGGTCCCTGTCACTATCTAACCTGGGGGGTCCCTGTCACTATCTAACCTGGGGGTTGCTGTCTCTAACCTGGGGGTCGCTGTCACTATCTAACCTGGGGGTCGCTGTCACTATCTAACCTGGGGGTCGTTGTCACTATCTAACCTGGGGGTCGCTGTCACTATCTAACCTGGGGGTCGCTGTCACTATCTAACCTGGGGGTCCCGGTCTCTATCTAACCTGGGGGTCCCTGTCTCTATCTAACCTGGGGGGGTCCCTGTCACTATCTAACCTGGGGGGGTCCCTGTCACTATCTAACCTGGGGGTCCCTGTCTCTAACCTGGGGGGTCCCTGTCACTATCTAACCTGGGGGTCGCTGTCATTATCTAACCTGGGGGTCGCTGTCACTATCTAATCTGGGGGTCGCTGTCACTATCTAACCTGGGGGTCGCTGTCACTATCTAACCTGGGGGTCGCTGTCACTATCTAACCTGGGGGTCGCTGTCACTATCTAACCGGGGGGTCGCTGTCACTATCTAACCGGGGGGTCCCTGTCACTATCTAAACTGGGGGTCCCTGTCACTATCTAAACTGGGGGTTCATGTCACTACACACACTGGGGGTCGCCAGTCACTAACTGAACTGGGGGGTACCTGTCACTACCTAAACTGGGGGCTCCTGTCACTACCTAAACTGGGGGGCACCTGTCACTACATACACTGGGGGCTCCTGTCACTACCTAAACTGGGGGGTACCTGTCACTACCTAAACTGGGGGGCTCCTGGCACTACCTAAACTAGGGGGCACCTCTCACTACCTAAACTATCTAGGCCAACCAGCCCAGAATCACTGGCAAAAAGGCCACAGCATCACCACCAGTCAGGCCAGCATTTACTTCAACCAGCCAGCCCAGCCACAGCTTCGCCGCCAGCCAGCCCAGCCACAGCATCACCGCCAGTCAGGCCACAGCAGGCCTTCCAGCCCACACATCATCCCCAATCCAGACAAAAATAGTATTGCCAGCCAGGCACAGCAGCCAGTAGAGGAGAATTCAGAAGCCAGGTGAGAGGTGTCTACCATATTAAGGGGGCATTCTGCCCATTTATGTGAAATGCTGTCTATTTATGTGCCTCATGACTGCTGAATTTGTCTTGTTGGGGGCCTCATGGTTACTGGATTTGTCTTGTTGGTGGCCTCATGATTGCTGAATTTGTCTTGTTGGGGGCCTCATGATTTGTTGGGGGCCTTAAGATTGCTGAATTTGTCTTGCTCGGGGCCTCATGATTGCTGAATTTGTCTTGTTGGTGGCCTCATGATTGCTGAATTTGTCTTGTTGGGGGCCTCATGATTTGTTGAGGGCCTCAAGATTGCTGAATTTGTCTTGTTGGGGGCCTCATGATTGCTAACTGCGAGACTATGGGAAAAGCAGAATCATCATCATATGAGACAATAGCATTAAACCTACTTTTTTTTAGCTTTTTAAAACAGAAAATAAAACTGGGGGGGTTCTAAAAAAAATACATTTTTCAGGAGTAGGATGGATGAAATTGTTTATCTTCACAGTTTATTTTCAACTTGGATTTTCCATAATGTTCATGTATGAGTTAAAATGTTTGTATTTAGTTTAAATTGCTGTTGGCACTTTGCGATTCATAAGTGACTTTTCGCCACCACTGTCCTAATCTAATGTCCCACCATTGCTAAGTTCATGTAAACTTGTCTCCACCCGTGACCACACCCACATTTTGGTCTATGACCACACACATTTTTCGCGCAACGAAGCCCCAATTATTGGGGGGGGGGGGGTGACTGTGGATAATCAGCACCGGGTGCCAAATACCCTAGGTACGCCACTGCCTCATAGTGAGTGGCGTGCCCCCTCTTGATATTATATGCCCCACTCTCCCCTGGCTGGCCCTGAGATTTGAGTGTGGAGGGGGGGGGGGGGGGGGGCGCCACAGGTTTTCTTGCCTGGAGTGACAAAGTGGCTAGAAACACCCCTGACCACCATGCCCAGATGCAACTTCATGGTGGGCTGCCTGTCCTCCCATCATGTCGAGCACTAGCTAGTGCCCGGCTGGAGAACAGGAGCAACTGATGGGGTGAATTCGCTGCACTCAGCTGCTTGTGCAAAAGAGGCCTAAATGTTTACCAATGTGTCTGTCCTATAACAGTTACAGTATATAAAATAGATTACACAGCAAATGTTATTCTCTAGTGATAGTCCAATATTGCTGTTTTTTATAAAGATGATAAACTGGACACATTGTCATGCACAGTATGTAAAATTATATATTTTTTTCTTACAGTAAAGCTGAATAAGATACATGAAATGACGCATGAAATTCAGCAACATTCTTTGATTTTCAGGCACCAACTTCCCACCTCAACTTTAACTCGCCTCCTCCTCAGATACTGTACAACCCAGCACAACAGATCCTGACCTACACAGGGTTCTGCTCCCCAACCTCCTCCCTTCCCTCCTATGCATCATTCCCGCTACCACTGCAGGTAACTTCTAAACAATGACGCTTACTATTGGATGGATTTGACAAGTAGCTTTTTTGCTATGTGCAAATCAATCCAAAAACATTTACCATATATACTCGACTAGAAATCTTAAAATTTAGGTTTGGACTAACTAAATAAAAGTATACGGGTCGACCTATACACGAGTCACGAGCAACACCGAGCTGTACTATTTATTGGTGACATTCCCATTTGCAGCTATTTACCCAGTGGCAAGAAACACTTTCTTGATGAAGGAAATGCCAAGAAAACACAGGTCTGAAAGTCCTGGCCACAGCAATTAACAAGGAAATGGGCAGGGTAAAAACAGATACTGGGCTGCAGGAAGGGGACGGAATAATTGCGGCACTTGTGGGCCTGGAGGAGTTATTGGCTGCAATTTAGAGACAGGAGGGGTTAATTTAATAAAGTCTTCCCGAATAGAGCGTGACACATAAAAGACTTTTACGGTAGCACATGTTATTCTGCTTAACGTGAACCAGAGACGAAGCACCCCCTGGTGTATTTTACCATATAGATCAGTGGGAACATTAGAGAAAACACCTACCCTGCTCTCTGTTTCTAATCTGCCCTGATAAAATCCCCGACTGAGCATTCATTCTGGCTTTGCTCAGTCATTATAGTCTGGCTTTGCTCATTCAAAGCAAGAAGGGGGCAGAGTAGGGCTTGAAAAGACATCAGAGAAGACAGACTCCGATATAATGATTCCAGAGCAAAGCCAGACTGAATGCTCAGTCGGGGATTTTATCAGGGCTGGTAACAAGCAGGCTGAGCAGTGAAGAATGAAACAGAGAGCAGGGTAGGTGTTTTCTCTAATGTTCCCACTGATATACAGTATATGGTAAAATACATGAGGGTGCTTCGTCTCTGGTTCTCTTTAAAGGGATCCTAAAGGCAAGGGGAAAAAATGAGAAGCCCCAGGTAAGTGAAACTACCAGCCCCCTGCAGCCGTCCCTGTGCCCTCGCCGGTCTTCAACGATCCTTCGTTCCCCACCGTGAGTTAGTTTAATTTTTGCCGACTCGGAGTCGGCAGGCCACTGCCCCTACACAGCTCTGTCCACACGTATCCTTCTTCGCACTCCCGTCCCCAATAGCTATTGCGGACGGGAATGCGAAGAAGGATACACGTGAACAGAGCTGTGCAAGCGCAGTGGCCCACCGACTCCCAAGTCGGCAAAAACAAAACTAACCCATGCCAGGAGAATAGAGCATTGGTGAATGGCTACAGGACGGCTGCAGAGAACTGGTAGAAGCCCCAGGTAAGTGAAACATTTTTTTTCCTTGCCTTTAGACACTCCATTGGTTCTTATTTAAGTTTTCTCCTACGAGATAATTTTTCATCCACTTTTTTCAGCTGAAAAGTCATAAAAAGTTGTTTTTAAAAGTACCAAAAAAGGAAGGGAAAAAAGTAATAACATTTTTAGTATTTTGGTGGCCTTAAATGCATTTTATTGACACAGTGTGAAATATCACCTAGCAGAAAACTCACAAGAAAAAGTCAATTGAATAGGGGCCATTGCCTTGCTGCATAGTGCACATAGGGCCCGTTTCCATTACAGCGATTTCGCATGCGTTGTCTGCATACGGATTCGCATAACCAATACAAGTGGATGGCCCTGTTTCCACTTGTCAGTTTTTTGGTGCGTTTTTCTGTGCAGGATTTTTCTGCACGGTAGAGCCTGCAGAATTCGCCTGCGTGTGGAATGCAGGCGATTCGCAGGCAATGTATTTAATAGGGGAAATCGCACATGCGTTTTTTGCCGCGATTTCGCACCAAAAGTAATCTAAACTGAACCAGGCAGTGACATGCAAAAAACGCACGCGGAATCGCATCTGCGTGTGATTTTGTCAGCGGTGGAATCCCGGCGATTCGCACCGCACTAGTGGAAACGAGCCCATACAATTCAAGGTGATCAGAAACTTGAGCAGAGTGCAAGCTTCTTACCACCTGACATTGCTCAGTATTTACTGCTCAGGGAGCTGCAGTTATATTCAACTTGCTGTTCCAATGCTTCATTTTTCATAAAGAAAACGCTGCTCTATAAACACTTAGGCCTTGTTCACATTATAAAATCTTCAGTGCCATTGCAAGCGCTGAGCGATTTTGAAAGTGATTTTCTAAGTGCTTTCGGGGAGATTTGCACTTAGAAGAATGCATTTTTAAGCGCTTTTGTGTAGTGATGCTTATTTTCACTTCCTGACATTAGTCAGGAAGTGAACTCTTTGCCCCGGAGATGAATAAATACAATGTATTTATTTATTGAAAGCACTTGGGAAAATCGCTTACCAAAGAGCTTTTTTCAAGCGCTTTTTTCAAGCACAATTTCCCTATCCTTTCTATTGAATCGCAAATGCTCAGAAAATGGTGCAGGAGCCGCGTTTGCGAGTGGATAGAAAGCTTATTGCTTGTGTGAGAACACTCACATAAGTTAACTTTGCACTAACACTTTTAAGGTGATTTTTAAAATAGCCAGTGCTAAAAACCCCTGAAATCGCTGCTAATGTGAAAGCCCTTAAAACACTTGCGTAGCTCCCTGCTGCTGTCACCTGCTGTCCGCCACTAGAGCCTCTAAACTCCCTGTCACTCACCCAGTGCTCGCCGTTCTATACTGGCACTCAACGGCAGCGTCATCTGAATCACCGGACCTGCTGCCGCTTTCCTTCCCACTTCTGACTGGTTATAGAGAACTCTTAAAGGGGAACTGAAGAGAGAGGTATATGGAGCCTGTCATGTTTATTTCCTTTTAGACAATACCAGTTGCCTGGCAGCCCTGCTGATCCTCTGCCTCTAATACTATTAGCCATAGCCCCTGAACAAGCATGCAGCAGATCAGGTGTTTCAGTGGTTCAGACTTATAAGTCTGATCTGACAAGACTAGCTGCATGCTTGTTTCTGGTTTTAATCAGATACTACTGCAGAGAAATAGACCAGCAGGGCTGCCAGGCAACTGGTATTGATTAAAAGGAAATAAACATGACAGCCTCCATATACCTCTCTCTTCAGTTCCCCTTTAAGCGCAGAATGCTCCTGGATGTGGGGGCAAGACAGGGGGTATGTGCGGCCAGGCAGGCTAAGAAGAGCACGACTGGCCGTGACGGTCAAAATTGACACCTCAATATATTGAGGTGACCACAAGACTGCGGAGAGGCTGGAGAGAATGGCAAGGGAGCCCACAAACCACATGGGGCTGGAGAAAGCCCCAGGTAAGTATAAATACTGCTGCTATTAACATCTCAGGTTTACATCCCTAGCGTTCTGGATGAGCTAGGCTCGTCCAGAGACGCCGGAGGTCACCGCTCAGGCCCCGCTGGGCCGATTTGAATTTTTTTTTAAACACGCAGCAAGCACTTTGCTTGTTGCGTGCCTTACATGATCGCCGCCGCTCGCCGCTTATCCGCCACGATACAGGGCTCCCCCCAGCAGAGACCCCGTGCGCTGCCTGGCCAATCAGTGCCAGGCAGCGCTGAGGGGTGGATCGGGTCTCCCTGTGACGTCACGACGTCGCTGACGTCGAGACGTTCGTTGCCATGGCGAAGGGGGAAGCCCTCAAGGAAATCACGTTCAGAACGGGATTTCCGGACGGGCCATTGCGCTGGCGGCGATTGGAGGGCAGGGAGGGACGCCGCAGGGAGGGGGAATCATGTAGCTAGCGCTAGGCTAGCTACATAAAAAAAAAAAAAAAAAGAAAGTGCAAAAAACTTTCCCGCGGCCGCAGGAATCAGAACGCCAGGCAGGTTTTAATGACACACACACACAAAAAGCTCTAGGTGAGCCCACAGCTCTGTTAATTATAGTGAAAGTTTTTTTGTTGTTTTTTTACATTTTTACACTATACAGCACAGTGGTTTTTGGATTATGGAATGAATCATCTGAGCTTCCATTAATCTTTATGGGGAAATTTGCCTTGATAAATGAGTGCTTTCACTTACAAGCATGTCTCCAGAACTAATTTTTGCTCGCAAACCAAGGTTCCACTGTACAAGGAAAACTGGAGAATCACTCTGAGGGCTGGAACCCACAGGAGCGCTTTTGGCAGCGTTTTGGCAGCACTGCGATACGCTAGCAGTTTGCCAAAACGCTGGGCTAATGTTAATGGATGGGGCAACTTCCACAGGAGCGTTTGCGTTTCTCAGAAACGCAAACGCAGGACATGCAGCATTTTGGGAGCGTTAGCGCTTCAATGCAAAGTATTGAAACGCTAGCAGAAACGCTCAGCAAAACCTAAACTGAGCGGTTCTGCTAGCGTTTTGCGGTTCAGCACACTGTAACAAAATTAAAAATTATTCACAGGACCAATCAGGATAAAAACGCGAAACGCAAAACGCTACACAACCGCTGAGGAAAAAAATACACTGTTGCAAAACGCGACCGAAAACTCGCATGAATCAGCTTGCAAACCGCTCAGGCAAAACGCTAGCGGTTGCGTTTAGCGTTTGCGGTTTGCAGTGGGTTCCAGGCCTCAGGGTCTGCTTTCGTTTGCTCCAGTTTTGTGTGTACAATTTTTGATTAATCTGCCTCTGGCCTGGACCAAACCCTAAGTGCCAAAGGCCGGGTTTGCCCTAATGCCACTGTTACAAGCAGTGCTTTGTAACAATGCTCCAGTCACATATATTGAATGGGGCAACTCCACACACAACACCATCATAGGCTGCAAACCACAATTAACAGAAAGTATTAATAGAATTATAAAGGCAAATTTATAGAATGTATGATGTTCCTTCAAAGACTTTATTTTGTGTTAGTAAAATTATATTTGGAGACTCTTATTAAAAGGATTCATAAAAGCCTGTATTCATGTGTTGCTTCTCTGTACTGCAGCATTAGCAACTGCAACATAAAATCTTTATGAAAAGCAACATATGCAGACCTCTTTTTTGCAGTTCATTTTATGACTGTTTTGTCTCATACTATGAATGTGTACTCTACAGGAAATTTAACATAACATATTACTATTTTGCAGCCTTCAGGTTCCTATCCGGCTACCTCCTCTGCAGAGATCTCTTTGTCAGAAGACATCCAGCATCCATCCCACTCCAACTCTATGAATGGACTGGCTGCAAACCCACATTCACAGTATGCTTCCACCATAGCCTTACCTGTTGAGAAGCCGCCTCCATACGTTCCTTAGTGAGGCTCAGTAATCTAATGTAATGCCCATGTGTACAGGAAACCAAGGATTAAAAAGGACTTTCCGCAGAAATTGTGAACCATTTCTTCCAACCTCCAAAATGTTCACACCACGAGAAAGATTACCAGGTTAACAGTCTAGACAACATAGATTTACACTAAACAGTTTACTATGTGTTGCTGGCTGTGCTGAGTCCCTTTATACTTTATCATACATACTTAAATATTCTTGTACTGAGTGGATCCTGACATGCATAAAACATATGAGAAAGACGTGCTACAAACCACACTGATCAGATGTGCTTAAAGATTTCAGTGTTTGGAGGAAGAACAGATTTTTTACTTATGTTATTCCACTTTTACAAGTGCCATTACACTTAATCATTCATGTGATATGGAAAAAAATCAGGTCTGATGTCGTGCGTGTCGGCTTCCTGCACGCGTTTCCAAAACGCGACTGGAAACGCGTGCAGTCTGAACGGGCCCTAACAAGAGGCAGACACTGCAAGGTGGTGATGACTGGCCGATTCTGTATCTTAAGCAGGATTACGTAGAGGCCTATAGGTACAAACATCTCAATGCCTTAAACACCTTCTCTCAAATGACATCTTATATCATGACCTTTGCATGTGACCACACCAGCCCCTCACTAGGACACAGGCACAGGTTACTAATAAAGCCAGGGAACAGAGGTGGCAGCTCAGACGCATCTTGATGGCAAAAGCTGAGCCAGCTCCCAGCGATGCTTGGGACAGTAGGAACCAGCCACGTCTGCAGCACTGACACCTTTAGGCCCATTCCCAGTGATAAATCCAGTTCTGGGCCTCAGTACATTTAGGTGCAACTCTCTAGCTCCTGAACAAAATATGTATTTATTGTCCAGTGTGGCGTAATATGTTAGCTCTTTATAAATAAAATAATAATAATTTAGGACTTTATTTCTCTCCTAATCAGATATCTAAAACCAAAGCCTGAAGTCAGTAGAGGCTCTGATCATCCAAAGGCAGGGTTCAGCTGTGCTCTGGTGAGGATCTGTGGTAGAGAAGTTGAGGCATGGAAAATGTAGGCATCAGAGATTGCAAAACTACATTGAGTATTTGAAGCAAATCTGAACTGACCCCCCCCCCCCCCCAAACTTGTATAATAACAATACTATATGGAACGTCACTGCAGTCTCATTTTTATTTTTAATTTAAGGGGTTACATTTTAATTCTATAGATTGCACAGCAGCAATTTCAGTATTGACATGTAATTTAGTTCAATCAGCTGCTGGCAATAAGTAATAATGAACATTTCAACTTTTCAGCTCTATTTTGTTGTCAGTAGTGTTTGCTCATTCAGATAAAACTAATTTGCTTCGGTTTACTCCTCAGGGCAGCTGCAGCTATGTTCAACTTGCTGTTCCAATGCTTCATTTTGCATACAGAAAACACTGCTATATAAACACTCAAAATGTGTTCCCACTTGAGCTGAGAATAAACATTCGTCTGTTCTCCACTCTTCGCAAAACATACAGTGAACGGCTCCTATTTTATATATATGAGCCATGCACACTTGTCAGTCTGCAATGAAGCCATTGGATCCGTTAAGGTAAGCAGGCGGCACTTCTGTGCAGTCTCCGGTAATCCCGGGCAGGTGGGTGTATCCCCCATAAAGCCTATGGTGGCAACACATCCAGCCCCAGGCTCCAGCCAGACTACAGCGGACCATCAGAGCAGACATCACACTGTGCGCTCCCCTGGCTGCAGGTGGTCTGACAGCAGATGGGAACCCAGCCTTATAAGAATAATAATACAGTAATTTAAAAAAAAAAAAAAAAAACTGTACCCACGTTTATCTCATCATATCAGCTCAGGTACACTATAGAGCGGACTTGAACGCATAACTTCCTCTCTGCCCCAAAAACATACGTAACAGCATAATAACCTTTAACCACTTAAGTACCAGCGGTCTCAGCCACCTTACGGACAGGCACCGCTGGTACAGAAATGCGCAATCATGGCGGAATCCCGATAAATTGCCGCACATACCATCGCAACCGACGCACAGCGGGATCCTGGGCCACCCACTCTGCCGGCTCCAGGCTGCTTAGGTGCTCCTCGAGTCAGGGGCTCGAGTCAGACCGTTTAACCTCATGACAGTCTGAAAATGTGAGGCACCCCATTCAATATTGCCCAGGGCCCCATTTTTCCTGTGTTTTTTAAGAAAGCCTGTATTGCCAAGAAGAATAATTAAGGAGATGCAAATCATTCTGAGGCATTGAACTAAGGCTGGGTTCACATCTGCAAAAAGAGCCAAAAGGATCCGGTGAGCAGATCCGGTCTCCGTTTCACCGGATCAGGATGGCTCAGTCCGTGGCTCGGTTCACATATGAAAATGGATCTGATCAATGATTGATCGGATCAGTTTTATTCAGCAAATACATACCTTATCCTCTGCAGCAGCCAGTGGTAGAGGGTTCCTCTTCTTCCGCTGTGACTACACAGCACGTCATGTGACTAGTCACATGACGCGTCAAATGTAGTCACATGACGCGGAAGAAGACGGAAGCCTCTACCGCCAGCTGCTGCAGAAGATGAGGTATGTATAAACCCACCCTAGCCCACCTTCTGCACCCCCCCCCCCCCCCTCACCCTCCCGCCCCATCCCCTAGTGTGAAGAAACGTTCTGTTTCCCATTGCCCCCAACGCTGCTGCATTTTTGTCCGGATCCGTTCCGCTAAGCTGAACGGTCCGTAAAGTTAGGGCCTGCAGCAATTTTTCGTTCGGCGACTGGAACGTACGGAATGTATCCGTACCAACGGACGCATGTGAATGGATCCATAGGTTAACATTGGATCCATTCTCATCCGTTCCGGTTCTACAGTATACGTTCCGGTAAAAAACGCTAATGTGAACCGGGCCTTAACCCTGTATTAGCAAGCTCTTGGGCCTCTTGCCTCCTTCACAGGCAGTGTATGCACAAGGCCCCAGCAGTAGAGGCTGTCAATGTGTACTGCTAGAGAACTAGAATGCTTCTTTCATGTACATTCTGTGCACAGAGACCTTAAACAACAACTGAAGTGAGAAGAATATGGAGGCTGAAATATTTATTTCCTTTTAAACAATACCAGTTACCTGGCAGCCCTGCTGATCTATTTGGCTGCAGTAGTGTCTGAATCACAGCAGGAACAAGCATGCAGCTAATCTTGTCAGATCTGACAATGTCAGAAACACCTAAATATGCTTGTTCAGAGTCTAAAGCTGAGTACACACGTACGATAACGATCGTTCAAAAACGAACGATAACGACAATTGGACCGATAATCGTGCGCTCCAAATTTTCCAACGATCGTTTTTTGGGACGATAACGACCGTTATCGTTCAATCCGACCAATCCAACCTGGCGGATTTTTTCAAAAGATAATCGTTCAATCGTTGCAGTGTGTACAAAGATCGTCCGATAACGCATGTTCTTATTGCCTGTCATAACGTCACTTCCGTTTGCGCACGCATTTTTTAATCGTTCGTCGTTCAGTACTTTATACTTCTATCGTTCACGTGTGTACACAATCGTTCATTACGAACGATCTTTTCCGTCTAATTTGAATATTGTGTAAACGTCACGAATCGTTCGTAACGAACGATCTTTATCGGACGTGTATACGAACCTTAAAGCTAAAAGTATTAGAGGCAAAGGAGCAGTAGGATAGGCAGGCAACTGGTATTCCTTAAAATTAAAAATGTATGGCAGCTTCCACATACCTCTTGCTACAGTTGTCCTTTAGCTTTAAGTCACCTACTCGGCACATTTATAAAGTAAGAGGGTGTGTGTTCCTGTTTTAGGCATGTAAGGTGTGAAACTTCGGGTACTGCTACAACACTAAAATAGAACAGCTCTAAAATAAATAGTAAAATACTGTAGTAAGTTTGTTTGTTTTTCTTTAATTTTCCTTAGTTGTTACCTTAAAAAACAAAAAAAAGCAGTGTTTGCTATTAAAAAATATATATAACACGTTTCCAGTTCTCCATATCTTGCCCACATAAACATCGGCACAGCTCTCAGCTGCTTTCTGACAAAATCCTGAAGCAATTGCTGCATGTTTTTGGTAATTAACATTAGTGTTCGCGCATATTTACAATATATTACAATCTTTAAATCCCAGTTCCAGGGGAAATGATTATAGCTTTGAATAGGTTGAAAAAAGACTTATTTCTGTTTGTGACACCAACAGAGAGATTTCCTCACTTCCTGTTCTAATGACTTTAATGGAATTTTGCTAATGTAATATAGAAGAGCTTTGCAATTTTGGCCACTGTTCCCACCCCCCCTGACAAGTGTGATTGCAATAACTTCCATACCAATAAGTTGCATGGCATCTTCCAGCCATCTCCCTTCCTCTCCTAGGACCTCCCTCCATAACTCCTGCTCATTGCGATCTGCCCCACCATATGAACAGAAGTACAGCAGTGGTTCTGGACTTTTCCACTATCCACCCCCCTCTACTGACCAAGACCAATCCTGATGCAGTGAAAAGCCAGACGACAGACTGGGGACCCAATGTAGGTGGAAGCAACCTCTATCCCCCCCCTCTATCCAAAGCTAAAAAACTTTTTCCCTAGAAGTGGGCTTTAAATGAAAGGGCATTGATCATGCAGCACAATAGCTCTGGGAGAAACTTCAGATGGAAGCAGCAATTCTGACACCTGAGCTACACATTATTCTCAGGAAAGTGGTGCTACTTACAGTAACTCTAAAAAGGTTTAGTATAATAGTTCTGGCACACATTGCTGTAGAGGTTGAAGATTCCATCGTGGGATTCTCACAAAGTTATTTTGGTTCAAGACAAATTCCCTTAGGCAAACAAAGAAAAGGAGGTTGGCGCTGTCAAACTGTTTCACATGGGGTAAAAAAAAAAAAAAATCAGTAGATTTTACATAATTTCAGTGTTTTACGAAACTATACACACAATACTGCAAAGTCATAATAATTTATACATATATATAAAAGATATTTGGTTAAAAAGGGAGCAGGATGAATCTATTTGGTAGACTTAACAGGAGGACAGGAGTGGGAGGTGATGTCATTGTGTTTGTGAACTGCTTCATCCAAGTCCAGAGTCCTCTGCTGCACACTTATAGTCATACAGCCATGGTAGTATGCAGTGACTGGAGTCTGAGTGACATGCACATCTAAGGAAACAAAATCATGAACACCATCAGTAAAACATTTACTAGATCACTATTATACTGTCACTTTTGACTTTCAAGCCAAGCTAAACGCAAAAGTGAAACTGTGAGGGATGCACTTGGCAAACCCATCATTTTAAATGTGACCATTCACACTGTGCGCTCCACAAAACAAACACGTAATTTTGAAACACTGCTGCTTGCAATTTTTGCAAAGTGACTTAACAGACCACCTTATGCAGTGCACAGTGTGAATGTGCGAATAGCAATCAAGTGTATATAACCAGTATGTAGAGGCAAAGGGATAGAGCAGATTGAATACTACATATGTCATGGTACAAATATAATTAGGTCCATTGTGGATTGTTCACGCAGAAGTGGCCCTACATAATATTTTACTTGCTCTCCTACATTTGAGAAATAGCACGAGTACAATGGACCACTTACCAGTTCACAAATGCTCGTTGCCTCTATATACAAAATATAACGTCTTAAAGAGAGTCTGAAGCCATATTAAAAATGGCTTTTTAGCATCTATTCAGCAGGGGCATGTTTGCCCCTGCTAAAACGCCTCTATCCCGCGGCATAACGAGGGGTCTTTACCCTCCAAATCCCCCCTGCAAAATCCACTACTTTCTTGGTCGTGGATTTTGCTGCCCCTGTGCGCTTCCGTGTGAGGCAGGGCTATGAGCTGCAGCCCTGCCTCACACGCGTCTGTCAGCGCGTATCTCCGCCTCTCCCCCGCCCCTCTCAGCGAAGGAAGACAGAGGGGCGGGGGAGAGGCGGAGATCCGCCGCTGACAGACGCGTGTGAGGCAGGGCTGCAGCCCATAGCCCTGCTTCACACGGAAGCGCTCCCCGGAGGTAGCAGGGGGGATTTGAGGGGTAAAGAGCCCTCGTTATGCCGCGAGACAGCGGCGGTTTAGCAGGGGAAAACATGCCCCTGCTGAATATAAGGTAAAAAGCCATTTTTATTATGGCTTCAGACTCTCTTCCTCAAATCACAGCTGTCATGTGACGGCAGAGCATTCATCATCCTGACTCTACTGACTGGTCTTATGCTATTGATGCTGACAAATCACATGAACATAAACCTCAAATGCAAAAAATAAAGGTTTTGATATAAACTGGTCAGCAGGGCATTATCTGAATCTAGTTTTACAGGGGGCTCAGGGACCACCAAGCAGGCCTGGAACATTACACTGCATGGGGCCCTGGCTGTGCCTTGCAGTGTACTTTGTATGAGGCTCACAAAGGCCTCGATTCATAAAGCATTACCACATGCGGTAATGCTGAAAACAGACGACTTTCCCAAGCACTTGAAAATGTCAATTTATAAAAGCTGTTATCGCATGAAAACCTGAAATTCCCGAGCAATGAGCTAAATTACCGACTTGTGCGGTAATTACCTCAACACGTCAGTAAATATCAATTCATAAAGATTAGAGCAAGCGGTAATGGCACGGAACATACCGCCTGCTTTGAAGAGGTGATAAGAGAGCAATAAGAGAGAGGGACTGTGTGATGTTAATGGAGACTCAGCAGAAGCAGTGAGATCTCCCCCAAGCCAGCAGCAGAGCAATCGGAAAAAACAAGGCTTCCCCTGTCAATCACCCCCTGTCACTGCTACCCTTCAGATCAGACCCCTATCTGCCCCTAGGGCACCCAATCACCCGCCCACAACCTCAGAACGCCCTCAGACCCCAGCCCTGATCACCTCGCCAGTGCATTGCTTGCATCTATTCCCCCTTCTAATCACACCTTGAGACACCCATCAATCACCTCCTGTCACCACCTGTCACCACCTGTCACCCCCTAGCACACCTACCCATCAGATCAGGCCCTAATTTGCCCCGTGTGGGCTCCTGCTCACTCGGCCAAACCCTCGGATCCCCCTCAGACCCCCTTCCGATCACCTCCCCAGTGCACTAATTGCATCTATTTTCCCCTCTAATCACCCCCTGAGACACCCATCAATCACCTCCTGTCACCCCCCCAGCACTCCTATCCATCAGATCAGGCCCAATACAACCTGTCATCTAAGAGGCCACCCTGCTTATGACCGGTTCCACAAAATTCGCCCCCTCATAGACCACCTGTCATCAAAATTTGCAGATGCTTATACCCCTGAACAGTCATTTTGAGGCATTTGGTGTCCATAATACTCCTCACGGTTTTGGGCCCCTAAAATGCCAGGGCAGTACAGGAACCCCACAAGTGACCCCATTTTAGAAAAAAAGACACCCCAAGGTATTCCGTTAGGTGTATGACGAGTTCATAGAAGATTTTACTTTTTGTCAAAAGTTAGCAGAAATTGATTTTTATTGTTTTTTTCACAAAGTGTCACTTTCCACTAACTTGTGACAAAAAATAAAATCTTCTATGAACTCACCATACACCTAACGGAATACCTTGGGGTGTCTTCTTTCTAAAATGGGGTCATTTGTGGGGTTCCTATACTGCCCTGGCATTTTAGGGGCCCTAAACCGTGAGGAGTAGTCTTGAAACCAAATGGCTCAAAATGACCTGTGAAATCATAAAGGTACTCATTGGACTTTGGGCCCCTTAGCGCAGTTAGGGTGCAAAAAAGTGCCACACGTGGTATTGCCGTACTCAGGAGAAGTAGTATAATGTGTTTTAGGGTGTATTTTTACACATACCCATGCTGGGTGAGAGAAATATCTCTGTAAATGGACAATTGTGTGTAAAAGAAAAAAAAAATTGTCATTTACAGAGATATTTCTCCCACCCAGCATGGGTATGTGTAAAAATACACCCCAAAACACATTATACTACTTCTCCTGAGTACGGCAATACCACATGTGTGCCACTTTTTTGCAGCCTAACTGCGCTAACGGGCCCAAAGTCTAATGAGCACCTTTAGGATTTACAGGGGTGGCTACAATTTAGCACCCCCCAAAATGCCACGACAGTAAACACAAACCACAAATGACCCCATTTTGGAAAGTATTTTTTTTTTTTTGTCTCAAA
The DNA here is from genome assembly GCF_040937935.1 of Hyperolius riggenbachi. Lineage (NCBI taxonomy): Eukaryota > Metazoa > Chordata > Amphibia > Anura > Hyperoliidae > Hyperolius > Hyperolius riggenbachi. The sequence goes on from NC_090647.1 coordinate 222,586,161, forward strand.
GTGTCATTTTCCGCTAACTTGTGACAAAAAATAAAATCTTCTATGGACTCACCATGCCTCTCAGTGAATACTTTGGGATGTCTTCTTTCCAAAATGGGGTCATTTGGGGGGTATTTATACTATCCTGGAATTTTAGCACCTCATGAAACATGACAGGTGCTCAGAAAAGTCAGAGATGCTTCAAAATGGGAAAATTTACTTTTTGCACCATAGGTTGTAAACGCTATAACTTTTACCCAAACCAATAAATATACACTGAATTGTTTTTTTTTTTCATCAAAGACATGTAGCACAATACATTTGGACAAAAATGTATACAGAAATTTTACTTTATTTGAAAAATGTCAGCACAGAATGTAAAAAAAATCATTTTTTTGACAAAATTCATGTCTTTTTTGATGAATATAATAAAAACTAAAACTCGCAGCAGCAATCAAATAGCACCAAAACAAAGCTGTATTAGTGACAAGAAAAGGAGGGAAAATTAATTTAGATGGTAGGTTGTATGACCGAGCAATAAACCGTGAAAGCTGCAGTGGTCTGAATGGGAAAAAAAGGCTCTGGTCCTTAACCACTTGAGGACCACAGTCTTTCTACCAGAGCCTTTTTCTCCATTCAGACCACTGCAGCTTTCACGGTTTATTGCTCAGTCATACAACCTACCACCTAAATGAATTTTACCTCCTTTTCTTGTCACTAATACAGCTTTCTTTTGGTGCTATTTGATTGCTGCTGCGAGTTTTAGTTTTTATTATATTCATCAAAAAAGACATGAATTTTGTCAAAAAAAATGACTTTTTTAACTTTCTGTGCTGACATTTTTCAAATAAAGTAAAATTTCCTATACATTTGAGCACGAAAGTTATTCTGCTACATGTCTTTGATAAAAAAACAAAACCATGCAGTGTATATTTATTGGATTGGGTAAAAGTTATAGCGTTTACAAACTATGGTGCCAAAAGTGAATTTTCCCATTTTGAAGCATCACTGACTTTTCTGACCACCTGTCCTGTTTCATGAGGTGCTAAAATTCCAAGATAATATAAATACCCCCCAAATGACCCCATTTTGTAAAGAAGACATCCCAAAGTATTCACTGAGAGGCATGGCGAGTTCATAGAAGATTTTATTTTTTGTCACTAGTTAACGGAAAATGACACTGACAAAAAAAAAAAAAAAAAAAAAAAAAAAAAATGGAAAAAAGTTTCCATTTCTTCTAACTTGCGACAAAAAAAAAAAAAGAAATCTGCCACGGACTCACTATGCTCCTCTCTGAATACCTTGAAGGGTCTACTTTCCAAAATGGGGTCGTTTGTGGGGTGTGTTTACTGTCCTGGCATTTTGGGGGGTGCTAAATTGTAAGCACCCCTGTAAAGCCTAAAGGTGCTCATTGGACTTTGGGCCCCTTAGCGCAGTTAGGCTGCAAAAAAGTGCCACACATGTGGTATTGCCGTACTCAGGAGAAGTAGTATAATGTGTTTTGGGGTGTATTTTACACATACCCATGCTGGGTGGGAGAAATATCTCTGTAAATGACAATTGTTTGATTTTTTTTTTTTACACACAAGTGTCCATTTACAGAGATATTTCTCCCACTCAGAATGGGTATGTGTAAAAATACACCCCAAAACACATTATACTACTTCTCCTGACTACGGCGATACCACGTGTGGCATTTTTTGCACCCTAACTACGCTAAGGGGCCCAAAGTCCAATGAGTACCTTTAGGATTTCACAGTTCATTTTGCAACATTTGGTTTCAAGACTACTCCTCACGGTTTAGGGCCCCTAAAATGCCAGGGCAGTACAGGAACCCCACAAATGACCCCATTTTAGAAAGAAGACACCCCAAGGTATTCCATTAGGAGTATGGTGAATTCATAGAAGATTTTATTTTTTGTCACAAGTAAGCGGAAATTGATTTTAATTGGTTTTTTTTCACAAAGTGTCATTTTCCGCTAACTTGTGACAAAAAATAAAATCTTCTATGAACTCACCATACTCCTAACAGAATACCTTTGGGTGTCTTCTTTCTAAAATGGGGTAATTTGTAGGGTTTCTATACTGCCCTGGCATTTTACGGGCCCAAAACCGTGAGTAGTCTGGAAACCAAATGTCTCAAAATGACTGTTCAGGGGTATAAGCATCTGCAAATTTTGATGACAGGTGGTCTATGAGGGGGCGAATTTTGTAGAACCGGTCATAAGCAGGGTGGCGTTTTAGATGACAGGTTGTATTGGGCCTGATCTGATGGATAGGAGTGCTAGGGGGGTGAGAGGAGGTGATTGATGGGTGTCTCAGGGGGTGGTTAGAGGGGAAAATAGATGCAATCGATGCACTGGGGAGGTGATCGGAAGGGGGTCTGAGGGGGATCTGAGGGTTTGGCCGAGTGATCAGGAGCCCACACGGGGCAAATTAGGGCCTGATCTGATGGGTAGGTGTGCTAGGGGGTGACAGGTGGTGACAGGAGGTGATTGATGGGTGTCTCAAGGTGTGATTAGTGGGGAGAATAGATGCAAGCAATGCATTGGCGAGGTGATCAGGGCTGGGGTCTGAGGGTGTGGGCGGGTGATTGGGTGCCCTAGGGGCACATAGGGGTCTAATCTGATGGGTAGCAGTGACAGGGGGTGATTGATGGGTAATTAGTGGGTGTTTAGAGGAGAGAACAGATGCAATGCACTTGGGAGGTGATCTGACGGCAGGTCTGCAGGCGATCGGATGGTGTGGGTGGGTGATCAGATTGCCCGCAAGGGGCAGGTTAGGGGCTGATTGATGGGTGGCAGTGACAGGGGGTGATTGATGGGTGGCAGTGACAGGGGGTGATTGATGGGTGATTGACAGGTGATCAGTGGGTTATTACAGGGAAGAACAGATGTAAATAATGCACTGGCGAATTGATAAGGGGGGGGTCTGCGGGCAATCTGAGCGTGTGGGCGGGTGATTGGGTGCCCGTAAGGGGCAGATTAGGGTCTGATCTGATAGGTAACAGTGACAGGTGGTGATAGGGGGTGATTGATCGGTAATTAGTGGGTGTTTAGAGAAGAGAACAGATGTAAACAACACACGTGGGAGGCGATTTAACGGCGGGTTTGCGGGCGATCTAATGGTGTGGGTGGGTGATCAGATTGCCCACAAGCGGCAGGTTAGGGGCTGATTGATGGGTGGCAGTGACAGGGGGTGATTGATGGGTGATTGACAGGTGATCAGGGGGGATAGATGCATACAGTACACAGGGGGGGGGGGGGGGTCTGGGGAGAATCTGAGGGGTGGGGGGTGATCAGGAGTCCCCAGGGGGCAGTTTAGGGAATTTAAAAAAAAATAGCGTTGACAGATCGTGACAGGGAGTGATTGATGGGTTATTAGGGGGGTGATTGGGTGCAAACCGGGGTCTGAGGGGTGCTGTGGGCGATCACGGGGCGGGCAGATCCCTCGGACACTGGGACCACCAGGGCAGGAAGCAGCCTGTATAATACACTTTGTATACATTACAAAGTGTATTATACACTTTGTATCGGCGATCGCGGGGTTAACAACCCGCCAGCGCTTCCGAACGGCCGGCGGGTTGTCATCGCGGGTGGGCGGAGCCAGTTGCCGGGGGAATCGCGCGTCATAAATGATGCGATCGCTCCCCCAGCATGCCGAAAGGACGCAACGCCCTTGGGCGTATTGCGGTCCTTTCGGCGTCCACTTTGCCGCCGCCCATCGGCTGTGGGCGGTCGGCAAGTGGTTAAAGTGAACCTCCGGACTAAAAATCTACTCAGCAGAACTGAAAAGGCTTGGTGTTTGTTTAACCACTTGCCGACCGCACGCTTATACCGTGCGTCGGCAAAGTGGCAGCTGCAGGACCAGCGACGCAGTACTGCGTCGCCAGCTGCAGCTTAATTAATCAAGAAGCAGCCGCTCGCGCGAGCGGCTGCTTCTTGTCAAATCACGGCGGGGGGCTCCGTGAATAGCCTGCGGGCCGCCGATGGCGGCTCGCAGGCTAGATGTAAACACAAGCGGAAATAATCCGCTTTGTTTACATTTGTACGGCGCTGCTGCGCAGCAGCGCCGTAAGGCAGATCGGCGATCCCCGGCCAATCAGCGGCCGGGGATCGCCGCCATGTGACAGAAGACAGCCTGTCACTGGCTGCACAGGACGGATAGCGTCCTGTGCAGCCCAGATCTCCGGGGGGAGCAGGTAGGAGAGGGAGGGGGGAGAATGTCGCCGCGGGGGGGGGCTTTGAGGTGCCCCCCCCGCAACATGCCTGCAGGTAGGAGCGATCAGACCCCCCCTGCACATCATCCCCCTAGTGGGGAAAAAAGGGGGGCGATCTGATCGCTCTGTGTGGCCGCGGATCTGTGCTGGGGGCTGCAGAGCCCACCCAGCACAGATCCAAACAAACAGCGCTGGTCCTTAAGGGGGGGTAAAGGGTGGGTCCTCAAGTGGTTAACAGTTTCACAGCATCAGAACTTTGTTTTTCTTACCAAAGCATCATTTTTAGCTGCATTTTTAGCTAAGCTCCATCCATCAAAGAAAAAAAGCCCGGGCTTCTTTTCCCTGATGCTGTGCAGAGCATGATGGGATTTCCTATGTTGTTAATTACGTTGCCTAGCAACTGGGAGAGGTGCTCAGGACACAGGACAGTTGGAACTGTGTCTCATGCTCCCCTGTCATCTCCTTTCAACCAAAAAGATGGCTGCCATCATGAAATCAAACATTTGCCTGTTCTTTTAAAACAGTGTGGGTAAGAGATTATATTACCTATCTATTTTAATTAACATAACTAATGTAACTTAATGACAGTATATTTGTTTAGGCTGGAGTTCCTCTTTAAGGGGCGAAAAGACTGTTGTCCTCAAGTGGTTAATGCCCCGTTATCGTTGCATACAGTAGAACATACAGGCAATGGAATGTATGCTTCCAAGTCATTACTGAGCATGTGCAAACAGTCTAACGCAGCTAATAACGTGTATAACGCACAGCTTGCAGTACTTTCACTTAACGTGCAGCGTAAGACACCAACGCAACGTGTGCACTGTGAATGGAGCATTGATTTTTCATTGCAGTGAGTTATTCTGCGGTAAATGTTGTTTTAACCACTTGAAGACTGCAGTGCTAAACCCCCCTAAAGACCAGGCCATTTTTTACAATTCAGACCACTGCAGTTATAACCAGGGCTGTGGAGTCGGAGTCGTGGAGTCGGAGTCGTGGAGTCGGGCAATTTGGGGTGCCTGGAGTCGGAGTCGGGAAAAAAGGCACCGACTCCGACTCCTAATGAATTTGTAACTGTAATTAAAATAGAAAATATGATAAAATGTTCTATTTCTCAGATAATAGTCATTAAAAATAATGTATATATACAGCATATATACAGTAATAGCTGTGCTTAGTCCACAAAAATGAAATAAACCAATCAAAATTAGTTACTTGTGCTGCTTCAATAAAGCAGTCCCCGTATTTTTAAGGTCAGATATACATATCTGATTGTGACTGTATATATAATGTGTACACAGGAATCTCTTATATATACTAAATAACATCTATGCTGTAAGAATAAAGCCTGATGTGTAGCTGTGTCACTAATAGAGATGGTCAACGAGATGGAAATAATTCTGCATTGATGCAGATTTATGCAAATGTATGCACTCCCTTTGCTGATGAAATCAAATAATTTGATATGTTATTAAAATTTGGTTTGGTGACTACAAATTAAAGGGTAACTGAGCCGGATGAAAAGTAAAATTTTTTTTATACATTCCTGGGGCTTCCTCCAGCCCCCTTCAGGCTAATCAGTCCCTCGCTGTCCTCCACCACCCGGATCTTCTGCTATGAGTCCTGGTAATTCAGCCAGTCAGCGCTGTCCGGCCGCATGCCGCTCCCACAGCCAGGAACATTCTGCACCTGCGCAATAGTGCTGCACAGGTGTAGTATGCTCCTGGCGGCGGAGTGTGTGCATGCGCATTACGCCTGACTGGCTCAAGTACCTGGACTCCTAGCAGAAGATCCAGGTGGTGGAGGAGGACAACGAGGGACTGATTATCCTGAAGGCGGCTGGAGGAAGCCCCAGGTATGTATAAAACTTTAATTTCATCTGTCTCAGGTTTACTTTGTTACACAGTAGTACTATACTCTACATATGCACTCCCCACAGAGCTGCAGGGAATCCACTGAGAATGCTGTGCACATTGAACACAGAGGTGTTGTCTGTTTACAATCTCCTCATTCCCCTGCAGAGTACCTGCACATCATTCTTACATGTACCCACACTTACATTGCCTAGGGCCTGATAGATGTTCTTTGTTCCGGTTTGTACCTTTTACAAGTACTCTTACCAAGGACTAGTTTCAGTCTAAAGGGAATAAATATAGTAGTCTACATATCCTTCTCACTTCAGTTGTCTTGTAAAATTCCTAAGCGTTGGCAGTTAACCTCCTTGCCGGTTATCCCGAGCTCAGCTCGGGGTAACCTGCGCAGGAGGATATCTCAGGCCCCGCTGGGCCGATTTGCATAATTTTTTTTTTGTTACAAGCAGCTAGCACTTTGCTAGCTGCTTGTAACTTCCGATCGCCGCCGCTCGCCGCCGATCCGCCGCAATCCGCCGCGCCGAGTCGCTCCCCCCCGCCCCAGAGCCCTGCGCTGCCTGGCCAATCAGTGCCAGGCAGCGTTGAGGGGCGGATCGGGATTCCCTATGACGTCCCGACGTCCATGACGTCGGTGACGTCATCCCGCCCCGTCGCCATGGCGACCGGGGAAGCCCTGCATGAAATCCCGTTCTCAACGGGATTCCCTGCATACTCTGATCGCCGAAGGCGATCGGAGTGGGTGGGGGGATGCCGCCGCTTAGCGGCTATCATGTAGCGAGCCCTTGGCTCGCTACATGATTTTAAAAAAAAAAAATTAAAAAAATGTGCGGCGCTGCCTCCTTGCCGGATTTTTTAGACCGGGAAGGAGGTTAAGAGACGAATTTCATGTTACATACTTTTAATCAACAAAATTGTAATATGCAAATTAGAGGAGTCGGAGTCGTGGAGTCGGAGTCGGTGGAATCCTAAACTGAGGAGTCGGAGTCGGTGGATTTTTGGACCGACTCCACAGCCCTGGTTATAACTGTTTATTGCTCGGTTATACAACTTACCACCCAAACAAATTTTACCTCCTTTTCTTGTCACTAAAAAAGCTTTCTTTTGGTGCTATTTGATTGCTGCTGCGATTTGTACTTTTTATTATATTCATCAAAAAAGACATGAATTTTGTCAAAAAAATGTTTTTTTTAACTTTCTGTGCTGACATTTTTCAAATAAAGTAAAATTTCTGTATACATGCAGCGTGAAAAATGTGGACAAACATGTTTTTGATTAAAAAAACCCCATTCAGCCTATATTTATTGGTTTGGGTAAAAGTTATAGCGTTTACAAACTATGGTGCAAAAAGTGAATTTTCCCATTTTCCAGCATCTCTGATTTTTCTGACCCCCTGTCATGTTTCATGAGGGGCTAAAATTCCAGGATAGAATAAATACCCCCCAAATGACCCCATTTTGGAAAGAAGACATCCCAAAGTATTCACTAAGAGGCATGGTGAGTTCATAGAAGATTTTATTTTTTGTCACAAGTTAGCGGAAAATGACACTTTGTGACAAAAAAAATTAATAATAAAAAGTTTCCATTTCTGCTAACTTGTGACAAAAAAAAAGGAAATCTGCCACAGACTCACCATGCCCCTCTCTGAACACTTTGGGATGTCTACTTTCCAAAATGGGGTCATTTGTGGGGTGTGTTTACTGTCCTGGCATTTTGGGGGGTGCTAAATTGTAAGCACCCCTGTAAAGCCTAAAGGCTGCTTATAGGACTTTGGGCCCCTTAGCGCACCTAGGCTGCAAAAAAAGTGTCACACATGTGGTATCGCCGTACTCAGGAGAAGTAGTATAATGTGTTTTGGGGTGTATTTTTACACATACCCATGCTGGGTGGGAGAAATATCTCTGTAAATGGACAATTGAATTGTGTGTAAAAAAATGGAAAAAGTTGTCATTTACAGAGATATTTTTCCCACCCAGCATGGGTATGTGTGAAAAGACACCCCAAAACACATTATACTACTTCTCCTGAGTACGGGGATACCACATGTGTGACACGTTCTTGCAGCCTAGCTGTGCAAAGGGGCCCACAGTCTAATGAGTACCTTTAGGATTTCACAGGTCAATTTTACTCATTTGTTTTCCAGACTACACCTCACGGTTTTGGGCCCCTAAAATGCCAGGGAAGTATAGGAACCCCACAAGTGATCCCATTTTGGAAAGAAGACACCCCAAGGTATTCCATGAGGGGTATGATGAGTTCATAGAATATTTTATTTTTTGACACAAGTTAGTGGAAATGGATTTTTTAGGTTTTTTTCTCACAAAGTGTCATTTTCCACTAACTTGTGACAAAAAATAAAATCTTCTATGAACTCACCATACCCCTCATGGAATACCTTGGGGTGTCTTCTTTCCAAAATGGGGTCACTTGTGGGGTTCCTATACTGCCTTGGCATTTTAGGGGCCCTAAACTGAGGAGTAGTCTGGAAACCAAATAATTAAAATTGACCTGTGAAATTCTAAAGGTACTCATTGGACTTTGGGCCCCTTTGCACAGCTAGGCTGCAAAAAAAAGTGTCACACGTGTGGTATCGCTGTACTCAGGAATAGTAGTATAATGTGTTTTGGGGTGTATTTCACACATAACCAATCCTGTGTGTGAGAAATATCTCTGTAAATGACAATTTTTTCCATTTGTTTACACTAAATTGTCATTTACAGAGATATTTCTCCCACCCAGCATGGGTATGTGTGGAAAGACACCCCAAAACACATTATACTACTTCTCTTGAGAATGGCAATACCACATATGTGACACTTTTTTGCAGGCTAGCTGCTCAAACTTGCCCAAAGTCCAATGAGCACCTTTAGGCTTTACAAGGGTGCTCACAATTTAGGCCCCCACCAAACAATTCCAGGACAGTAAAACACCCCAGAAATGACCCCATTTTGGAAAGAAGAGACCCCAAGGTATTCCACGAGGGGCATAGTGAGTTCATATAACTTTTTTTTTGTTATAAGTTAGCGGAAAATGACACTTCGTGGGAAAAAAAATAAAAAAATCCATTTCTGCTAACTTATGACAAAAAATAAAATCTTCTATGAACTCACCATGCCCCTCAGCTAATACCTTGGGGTGTCTTCTTTCTAAAATGGGGTCACTTGTGGGGGTCTGTCCTGGCATTTTAGCGTCTCCACAATCATTACATGTATGGCCAGTATTAGGAGTTTCTGCTATACTCCTTATATTGCGCATACGGGTGATGCACTTTTTTCTTCATAAAAGGAAAAATGAACGGCAAAGATTCTCACATTCGCATTGATCAATGTGGATGAAAAAATATCTGCCGAAATATGTGAAAAAAGAGGGGGGCATGGCGTTTGCCAGGACATAGGAGCACCGCCCACAAAATTTTCCAAACCCACTTTGCTCCTATGCCCTGGCAAACCAGATTAATCCATTCACATCGATCGATGTGGATGAAAAAAACCTTTGCCAGTTTTGATACAAAGTGCTTGCCAAAGCATAGGAGCTCCAACACCACCCCTCAGCTCATATGCCTTGACAAACGTATCTTACTGCGGAGGAGAAATCTCGTCCTGCAGCGCTGCATGCACCGACTTGTGTGTAATCTGACAGACGCGCAATGCTTCTGTCAGGATGCACCATCAGTGCTGCAGCTGGTTGGTCGATCAGTCGTTCGCTCGGTCCACCTGGAAGGGTAAAGGAAGGAAAAAGAGAGAGAAAAAAACATACAAAAAAAACAAGCAAGCAGCAATGCAAGAAATTCATTAACATTAACTTTCGTAAACTTTATTAAACCTTTTTAACCAAACAACAACATTTGGAACTTTTGCTTACCTGTTTTTTTTTTGTTTGTTTTTAACTTACCTTCCGAGGACAAACTTCTCCTTCCCCATGGGACAGTGTGCAAAGCGCAAATCGCACAGAGATGTAGCAAAGTACACTATGCACTTTGTCCCAAGTGAAAGGAGAGGTTTCTGGCAGCCCTGTGTATTTGGGTCTCTCAAAAGCAGAGGTCTGGTTTCACACACAGGAGTCGCGCAGTAGCGTAGGTATGCAGTAGCTTTAAGTCGAACACTTCCGGCGTCAGGGGGGACTGCAAAGTGGGACTTTCGCTAGGCAATTTGCTGCAACCATCACTCCAATGTATTTGGGTCTCTCAAAAGCAGATGTCTGGTTTCACACACAGGAGCCGCGCAGTAGCGTAGGTATGCACTAGCTTTAAGTCAACCACTTCCGGCGTAAGGGGGGACCGCAAAGTGGGACTTTCGCTAGGCAATATGCTGCAACACATCGCTCCAGTGTGAAAGAGCCTTGAGAGACTACTACTGTGTCTCACGTTCCCTACTCCAATAGCGAATGTGTTCGTGGAACTTTTCAAAACACTCCCCTATGCATAGGGCAGGCTGGTCAGGACAGTAGGGACAATAAAAAGTGGTGTCACGCCTCATTCCATCCCTCTTACAGACACGACAATGTTTTCTTGGGGTGCATTGACCTGGGGTACTCGGAAAGACATAAGCATAGTGTCTTTCATGTAGCCGGCTAACTACATTAGGGGGATTGGCCACGGCCCCTCCTGGATACAGGAGTTCCGAAATGATCTCTTCCTGAAATTTAAGGAAGGATCCTGTTCTCCCAGCCTTACTGTAGAGAACAAAGCTGTTGTACATTGCCAATTGAATCAAGTAAATAGCCACTTTCTTATACCAGCGGCTGGTCCTTCGGGAAACTAAATAGGGAGCCAACATCTGGTCATTGAAGTCCACCCCTCCCATGTTTAAATTATAGTCGTGGACGGCGAGGGGTTTCTCAACAACCTCAGTTGCTCGCTGAATTTGGACTGTCGTGTCTCCGTGAATGGTCGACAGAAGGTAAACGTCCCTCTTGTCCTTCCATTTCACTGCAAGAAGGTCGTCATTACACAAGGCAGCCCTCTCCCCCCGTGCAAGTCGGGTAGCAGTAAGATATTGGGGGAAGCCCCGGCGACTAGGCCGCACGGTGCCACAGCAGGGAATTCCAAGTATCTTCAAATGCTGATAGAGGGCCACACTTGTGTAGTAGTTGTCCACATAGAGATGGTACCCCTTGTGGAATAAGGGTGACACCAAGTCCCACACAATCTTGCCACTGCACCCCAGGTAGTCAGGGCATCCGACCGGCTCCAATTTTGTGTCTTTTCCCTCATAGACCCTAAAGCGATATGTATAGCCTGTGGCCCTTTCACAGAGCTTATACAGCTTGACCCCATACCGGGCGCGCTTGGTTGGGATGTACTGCTTAATGCCAAGGCGCCCGGTAAAATGTACGAGGGACTCGTCTATACAGATGTTCTGTTCAGGGGTGTAAGCATCTGCAAATTTGGATGACAGGTGGTCTATGAGGGGTCGAAATTTGTGGAGCCGGTCATAGTCAGCGTGGCCTCTTTCATGACAGGTTGTATCATCATTAAAGTGCAGGAAGCACAGGATGTCCTCAAAACGTGACCTGGACATGGCAGCAGAGTACATGGGCATGTGATGTATTGGGTGCGTAGACCAATAGGACCGCAATACATTTTAAGGAGAAGGCCCAAGAAGATTTTAAATTCGAAAACTGTGACCTGTTTCCACCGAAAAGGCTGGGCATGGGAGCTGTTCGGATTGTCGGTGATAAATTGTGTGGCCTTACGGTTGGTCTCTGCCACGACTAAGTCGTAGAGATCCTCGGTGAAGATCAGATGAAAAGCGTCTAGGGCCGATCCTAGATGATCTGTCTCCACCTGGACTCCAGACTGGGCGGTGAAAGGGGGCACTACGGGTGCGGCGGAATTAGGGAACTTCCAATGAGGGTTTGCCAGCACCTCTGGGAGCCTAGGGGTACTACGGGCCCGTGTTTCTGGTGGCTGCGACTGGGGTCTTACTGCACGTACCACCGAACCAGTTTCAACTGCCATGATGGTGCTCGCCACTTCACCAGGGTCTACGGCAGTACTGGTTTCAAGTCCAGGATGTGCTGCGCTGTTGGTGCATGCCTCACCATCAAAATCTGGATCAGCGCTAGCACCACTCTGCTGGCCTTGAGGTTGATCCTGCGCAACCTGTGGTCCACTGACATGGGGTCGGGAACGCCTGGCGCTAGCAGGGACCACAACCTCGTCATCAGAACTATCGGTCAGAGAGTCACTGTCCTCTACAGGTTCATATTCTGAGCCGGATGATTCGTCGGATGAGAAGTTCCAATCACTCTCACCCGACTCGGCCATAATACTGTAGGCCTCTTGCAGGGAATACATCTTTTTTGCCATTTTGGGCTGCTAAATTTAGGGGGTATTCCTCTGAGACCACCCAGGAAAAAATGCACCTGTCTAGCAAATGGGAGTATTTGTTAAGTAAAGAGCTGCGATCGCTCAGTTTTGATTTTAAAAAAAAAATCAAAACTGATCTTTATAGCGTCGCAGCTATTGTGTTTTTTTGCAGTGATCAGAAAACAAAAATTTCTTTCACTTGGTGGGGAGGGCTGAACGCAAGTGCGGCAGAACGATCAGGCCTGATCGGGCAAACACTGCGTTTTTAGTGGAGCCTACTCTAAGGTGACCCTAACGTACTTATATAGATCTGACTGTGATCAGTACTGATCACTTACAGATACTATATAGTACCAATGCAGATTAGCGACAGTGATGACGCTAATCAGCGACTTATAGTGATTGCGGTGTAGTGGGCTGGGCGCTAACTACCTAACAAAAGGGGCCTAGCTAACTCACTGGCCAAAAAAACAGTGCACAGGCAATAGATGTCACTCAGACCTCGATCAGAGCTGTGACAGGCGACCAGATATCAATCACAGTGCCGCTGTCAGATTCCAACAAATGTAAACAGCAATTGGAATCACAGGGAAATCACAGATGATCAAAAACCAATCACTAATCAATCAATCAGATGTCAAAAATCAGTACACAGACAATAGATGTCACTCAGATCTCACTCAGACCTCGATCAGAGCTGTGACAGGCGACCAGATATCAATCACAGTGCCACTGTCAGATGCCAACCAATGTAAACGGCAATTGAAATCTCAGGCAATCAGATGATCAAATACCAATCACTAATCAATCAATCAATCGTCAAAAATCAGTGCACAGACAATAGATGTCACTCAGACCTCGATCAGAGCTGTGACAGGCGACCAGATATCAATCACAGCGCCGCTGTCAGATGCCAACCAATGTAAACAATAATTGAAATCTCAGGCAATCACAGATGATCAAATACCAATCACTAATCAATCAATCAATCAATCGTCAAAAAAATCAGTGCACAGACAATAGATCTCACTCAGACCTCGATCAGAGCTGTGACAAGCGACCAGATATCAATCACAGTGCAGCTGTCAGATGCCAACCAATGTATACAGCAATTGAAAAAACAGGGCAATCACAGATTATCAATAATCACAACGCAATCGATCAATCAATCAATCAGAAGTCAAAACACTGTGCACAGGCAATGATGTCACTCACATGTCACACAGACCTCGATCAGAGCTGTGACAGGCGACCAGATGACACTCAGACCTCAGTCAGACGCCTTGGCAGGGCAAGCGGGGAAACGTGTGTGGCTTACTAAGCAGGGCTGCCGTCCTCTCTCCTGGTGGTCCGGGCGCGCTGTGACCAGGTGAGGAGGAGGCAGCCAGTATAACACACGTTTACATAACAACGTGTATTATACACTTGGGATAGGGCTATTTGAAAGATCGCAGCCCGCCGGCGCTGCTAATTGGCCGGCGGGCTGATGACACAGGGGGGCAGCAAGTCATGCCGGGCGATGTGCGCGCGCATGCGCGCGCGATCGCCTGCATTTCTGTTTGACAGGACCTTCCGCCAATCGGCGTTAGGCGGTCCTGGGGCTGCCGCCACGGCCACGCCTACTGGCGTGACGCGGGCGGCAGGTGGTTAATGTGCGACTTTAACATTGCACTGTGAAAGAGGCCTTAATGTTCGTGGATTCTGATTGCTCTAAGATGATGCTCCAGTTCTGAAGTGAGACGTCTGATAAGGACAATGGCCTCAATTCACTAAGCTTATCTCCTGTCTTTAATAACTCTTTTAGAGTTGTTACCATGGTGATAAGGCATGTAGTATTCAGGAAACATTTTACCTCAGGCAAACCTAAAGTTAACTCTTCTGTCTTTAAGTTAACTCTTTAATCCTTAAAATAACTCCAGAGTTAAAGACAGGCTGTTCATTAACTGCGTGTGAAAATAACTACAGAGGAGGTAAATTAACTACAGAGGAGGTAAATTAACTACAGAAGAGGTAACGTAAGGAATGAAGAGATAAGATAACTCTCTTACTGTGTGGAGGTAAGTTTTCTCTTGCCTTATTATCTCCAGCATAATCTTAGTGAATTGAGGCCATTGACATTCCAAATATCTCTCACTGTAACATGCTGTGTGTGTTGGTGAGGGGACATTCTGGATATACCACTAATGAATGGCTCATCTCCCTAATGAAGGGCTCATCTCCCCAATGAGGACACTTAACTAAAATAGAGGTGCTAAAGGGGCGTGGCCAAACAGCAAAGTCAGTTAACCCTTTGCACACACACCCAAATACTCATTCAACCAAAGGTTTTACTTGGCAAACAATGCATTATTGTGCAAAGTCACATGCACTGCGTAGAGGTTCCTCTTGTTACTCTGTGTCCCAACTCTATCCCTATAACATGCATAATGCAGCATGCAAGCATACAGTGCATCAACATAACAGATTAGGATCACATATTCTTATTGCTCCTCTCATAGGGCACATCAAGACTAAACTCTCAAGGGCCATGACTTTCAATTAGCAGTAGAGATAGCCGTCATTGGCCCATATGCAATTAACTTTTTCACCTGAGTTATCTCCTAGGAGATCATTTTAATCTCTTTAAATTAAATTTTCAGCATTTTACAACTGAAAAAGTACCCAAAAGTAAGTAAAAAAGTAATATCAAATTTATTTTGAATATTTTCTTGCTTGCTGGTGGCCTAAACAGCATTTTATGACGAATTGCAAAAATATCACCTAGAAGAAAATTCAGGAGAAAAGATGACTTGCATAGGGGCCATTGTGTTTGAATGAATATTTTCTTTCACTTTGTATTATTGCAATAAGAAAAATTCCACACATTACAAACATAATGTTGGCAATCCACGGAATCATAGCTACCATATTTTTCGGACTATAAGACGCTCCGGACTATAAGACGCACCTAGGTTTACAGGGTAAAAACCAGGGAAAAAATATATACTAAACCTGGTGCATCCATGGTCAAGAAGAGTCTTGTAGATGTTCTCCCCCACTTATTGTCCTCCTCCTTTCCCCCTCAGTGTCCTTGTGTCTTCCTCCTGTTCCCTTGGTGTCCTCCACTCCCTCTAGTTTCCTCCTCCTGTCTTCCCAGTTTCCTCCTGTCCCCCAGCATCCTCATTCTGTCCTAATGCTGTCCTGCTTGTGTTCTCTTCGGTGTCCTACTCCAGTTCCTCTTGTGTCCTCCTCCTGTCCCCCCAATGTCATTATATGGTCCACCAGTGTCATAATGCTATTGCCCTCAGTGTCCTCCTTGTGTCTTCCTCCAGTTGCCTTTGTTGTCCTGCTCCTGTCCCCCAGTGTCCTTCTCCTGTCCTCCCAGTGTCCTCATGCTGTTCCCCGTGCCTTCTTACTGTCCCCCAGTGTTCTATTCCTGTCCCCCAGTGCCTGCCTATGTGCCCCTTAGTTGCACTGTGCATGCAGTAATTAGCCGCATTAAAATCACTCACCGTTATCTGTCTGCTGATGCCTCCTTTTGTCCACTCGCATTGTCGGGTCCCCATTGCTGCACTGTGTCACTCTCTATACCGATCGTTCCCGCGATGAGCAACGGCTCCTCTTTTACTCACTCCTTCCTTGAGCCAGTCACGTGCATAATGACGCGGCCACGCACGCGACCAGGAAGTGTGGCTCCAGGGGAAAGGAGTGTGTAAGAGGAGCCGCTGCTCCTCTTACACACGGGCACGATCGGTATAGTGAATGACACAGCAGGGACCCGACAATGCGAGCGGACAAAAGGAGGCAGCGGCAGAGGCCGTTGAGTGATTTTAATGCGGCTAATTACTGCACGCACAGCGCAATTAGGGGGCACATAAGCGGACAAAAGGAGGCAGAGGCGGGCACAGATGCCAGTGAATGATGCTAATGCGGCAAATTACAGCAAGGACAAGGCACACCAACGGGGCCCCGACACAATGCGGGTGGTCACAAGGTAGGCGGACACAGGCAATAGTGAGCAATACAAGCGGCTGCCGCCGCCAATTGCAACATGCAGAGGCACAGCAACGGGCCCGACACAATGCGGGCGGACGGACACAGATGCTTTGATTGATATTCGGACTATAAGACGCAGGGACTTTTTCTCACACCTTTTGGGGGAGAAAAAGTGTGTCTTATAGTCCGAAAAATACGGTATATAATAACAATCAAAGCTGAATATAATATAACAATTAAAGAAGTTAAAAAACAAAAAACAGCATGTCCGTCATATACAGGAACAAGAGCATATAAAAACTAATATATAGCTTCAATAATAAAAGTTTGCATAATATTATGAATATTCTTGCAAGACAATTCAGGAGGTGTTGAGTCCAAAATTTTGTGCGGAGTCTAAAGAAATAGAAGTCCAACTTTCCCATTCTGTATGATATTTCAAAGTAGAATGGTGTAGAACATGACATAAATCGTCCATGAAACGGATTTCCTCTATTCGAGTGGCTACCATGGTAAAAGGAACTACAATTTGCTTCCATTGGCGTGCTATAGCCCAAAGAATTGAGCATATAAATGCATAATAAATTCTTCTGAATTTCTTAGGGACACTTTTGTTAGGAGCGAACAGCAGTGCGTGTTTGGCCTCAATTGAATGAATATTTTATGTAAGTATGCACAGGGTTAAGTGACTTTCCTGCTAACGAATCACACATTTCCAGCTTTGTAAGTCAGAGTTGTACCCTTTCCTCGATTCTCAATGTATAAACGTAGCACCTGACCAAACTACAGTAGCTGGATTAGATGTATCCCTTATAAATACTGTATTTGAAAATCTTCTCTTTATATGTTATGTGTACAACACATGAATTGTATAACAATATATATATGTACAATAGCAAATGTTCACCTGGTAATCCTCCAATATAAGTCATAACTTTTTTCTGCAAATACTCATTTAGGACAGAGAGGACGTTCTGTAGCTCTGATCCTTGAATCTCCGTTTGTCCAGGTTCCTCATCAAAGGAAAGCGTTATGTGATTTTTGCTTGCAGAGACTTCCACAACATGCTCTTTATCACAGACATCTACCTCTAATCGACATACAACAATGTTTCCCACGGACAGGATGATGAACTGCAGAACAGGATTAAGGCAACAAATCAACTGTCGGCACTGAATGAGAAGCGTATCCTCAGATAACCTACTTCACTTTCAATGCATCATTAGTCTCTAGGTTACTATAGAACAGTCAGCTTGGAGAGAACTGTGCAAGGCTTATTTACCACTGTTCTAGCTGAACTGCATGCTTCCTCACATGCCATAGTTACAGATTGCCCAGCAGGCTCGTGGTGAACCAGATCTAGTAGTAGTGCATAGCATTTTAGTAAGAGGGCTTTGTGGTCCTTTTAGCCCCTTACACGCTACTAGGGGTTCTGGTCCACCATGTGCATGCTGGACAATCTGTAACTCTAGGTGTTGGAAGTCCAACCTCATTGAGCATATTAATCCATGTCATGCACAGATGAGGACCAACCAGTCCGAAACAGTGTGTATGCATGTTGGATTAAGGTGGGTACACACATCAGATAAAAGTCTTTGGAAAATGAAATATTGAGCTGAACTCCCAATCAGATAAAAATCTTTGCAAAATGCTGAAAACAAGGATGTTGTACACATGCAACAGATCAGTTCCTGCAAAAGATCAGTTCCTGCAAATTGCATTCATATGTCTATATCTGCAGATCTCATACACACATCATTTAACTGACATTCATCTGCAGATCAGATCCAACAGGATGGATTTTCAGATCTGCAGATAATTGTCTGATCTGCAGATGAATGTCTGTTAAACAAAGGGTGTATGAGATCTGAAGATATCATAGACTATGGCCTTAGGCCTGGTGCACACCAAAAACCGCTAGCAGATCCGCAAAATGCTAGCAGATTTTGAAACGCTTTTTCTTATTTTTCTGTAGCGTTTCACCTAGCATTTTGCAGTTTTGGTGTTATGATCGCTTCTGCAGCGTTTACTGCTGACTGCAGTGGTATTGCAAACCAAGCAGTTCTAATGTCATTACATGCATTTGCTTGCATAGTTTGGTTTGCACTTAAACTAGTTGCTGATTCCATCTGCAGTCGCTCTGAAGTTAATGACAGTTTAATATGCTTTTGTGTAAACAAACATTGTCTGCTGCAATGGAGGGGCAATCCCTTTCCTGCAGGCTGCATATCATTGTCTGCCTTTTCCTGCTATCAGCCTGTGATTAATTACCATTCACTTGTGTGGGAATCTGCAGGTCTGCTCCCATTGGATGACCTCAGTATAAAGAACTGCTTCCTGCAATGCCTCATGGGCTACCATAGTCTCAGATCCTGTCTGTTACTCTGCCCGTGCCCCACCTCGTTCCTAGTCCGTGTGGACTGCGCTGACTCCTGCGAAGGGGTCAGCGAGTCCTCCTAGTTCTGCTCTTGTTTCTAGAAGTTGTTACTTTGCTTGTCTTGTGTCATATATTGGTTCATCGCCAATATATACGCATACTTGCACGTTTATTATTTTCCTTGTATTCGTGTTACGTTGATACATCAGTGTCGCTGATATATATACGTACACGAACTGTTTATATCCTGTGTTCCGTTAGTCAGCGTTCCAGCACGCTGAGCTAGTTATCCTGTTCCTGGTCCTGTTTGTGGATTGCGTTCATCTCTGTGAAGAGATAGCGAATCCTTCTGAGTCCTGTTCCCTGTATTACTCCAGTCTTAGTCAGAGTTCCTGCTTATGTCATATATCGGTTCATTGCCGATATATACATATGTTAGTCAGACGTTACAAATAGTTTCATTGATAGCTGTAATTGTAATACGCTAGGAAATCATACTTATTGTATATTTATCTGTGTTACGTTCATCTATCTTGATCCTGCTATTTCCTGACTATCCTGTCCTGTCTTGGTGAGGCACGCCATCGCTGCAAACGCATTGGCTACCTCATTCCAGTCTGTTTTATTGTGGACGCTTGCTGTCACTAAGTAGTGGCTAGTTAAGCAAGCGTTCATTCTGTCTACCTGTCCTGATCTCCTCAGTCCTGGTTTATGCGTCTCAGCACTACTTGCGCTGAGACGTTATTACGAAAGTGTTGTTTGTGGCTGTTCGGATCTGCACCGGCTCTGTGCACCACAATCTCCTATTGGAGTCAGTCCTCTCCTCCACTAAACTGGGGATATCCTGATTCCTTGTGCTGGTGTGTGTACCTCCTTCACGTCAGCTTATGTGTTGCATGCTGACGGTGGAGATTACACCTCCAAACTTAACATTATGGTAGCCCCATTACCAATCCCCATTGTGGGGGGGGGGGGGGGGGGGGGTTCCCAGCAAAAATGACACTGTTTGTTATGGTTCCTGTTCCTTTAAGAAATTTGAGAAACTCAATTCTGAAACAGAAAATGAGTTTTTTTCTGAATGTACCAGGTTCCTGGCCAATCCCGAGCTCCAGGCTACTCCTGTTTCAACGTGGGCCCCCCAGCTAGTTTATGTTTTATTTAAGGGAAGATTGTTTCAGTGGGCCTACGATGTCTCTGATCATACCAATTTAAAAGAGAGACCACTGGAATTTCTAGCGTTTGTGATCCATAACTGGCTGCGCAAAACTGATTTGCCTAGCCCTTTTGATAAGCTCCTGGCAGCTTGTCAATCAGCTGCTCCTTCTACTGCCTACAAAAATAATCAGCAAGCAGATAATTGTTCTGATAACTTTTCTTCTGCTAAGGCAGTTGGGTCTAAAGCCAAACGTAAACGCTCCAAAAGAAAAGCGTTACAATCAGCGGAGTCGTTGCCCTTGGCGACTGCGCATCAGATCTGTAATGAGACTCCGCCAGTAGCAGATAATGAAATTCAGTCACCATTCAGGGGAGTCAAATGGACCTATGAAACTACTATTGAACTTTCATTGCTAGCCAGGGAAAATAAAAGTTCTTGTTTAAATGAATTATCTGAATATGATTATGAAGATATATTACAGAGTATTGAACAGATCAATTTATTGGTGCAGCAAGGGAAATTTGCATACACTACAGTTCAACACTTGCTACAGATATTGGAGATCCTTAGGAATAAGAAATCGGCCAATCATCTGCTAAATAACCCAATGTATGTTTCTGCCACTAACACATTTGCAAACTCTGATCAGCCGGAATGCTCAGCTGTTAAATATGCATGGGATCCTCCATTTGAGAAAGGAGAGATGGAAGCCCTGGTCTATGAATGGAAGAAAGATGCAAGTTCATTTTGTCAGTTTTACAGTGCAAAAAGTGAATTAGTATTGAATGCATGCATTAAGTCTGCCTATAACCTAATAAAAACTGGTGTGTGTGGGTATGACTTTGTGGCTCCATTGATCGATGTGTGGAAGATGATTTTGGATGATTTTTATGCGATTCAATCAGTTGATACCAGGGAAGACACACTGTCAATTGGAGACTGTCCCACTTCTCCAGTTACTGAGTCCCTGCCATGTCTTGTGAATGTTCCTGTAACTCCACCCTGTACCATGGATAACTCAGTGTTACTTCCCAGTAAAACAGAAGCCACTGATACTTTCTTAACTTTGCCCTGCACAAATTTCTCAGCAGAGAATCCAGAGGTCCTGCTGACTTCTGAGTCCAGCCTAGCCAGTACTCATGAGTCTTTGTTCAGTGAAACAGACATTAGAAAATCTTTGCCTGCCTCTGTAAACACTTCTGTAGAATTTACCTGTGTTAATAAAGTTCAACTCCTGTCTGATCCAGCAGATGCCAATAGATGCACTACATTAGTTTCTGAGTCCCAGCAATCCTGTCTAGAAACCTCAGAACCCCAGCATCTGAATTTTCCAATTTTACAATTGAATAGTGCTTCAGATGCACAAACTTTGTGTCTTGATCTTCCTGTCTCTACACCTCGCTCTAGTTTCGTGAATAGCTCAGAGCATCTGCTATGTGAACCTGAAATCGTAGAATTATTACCTTGTTCAGAAAATGTTCCAGTGAATTTGCCCTGTACCATGAATTGTGCAGTAGATTTCTCCAATGAAACTCAGGTCACAGAATCATTATGCTGTCCAGCAGGTGCTTCCATGGTTTTGCCCTGCAATATGGACTGTTCAGTGATCCTGTCCAGTGAAGCTGTGGTCGCAGAGTCTTATGCTTCACCCAGTACTTTGGATACTTCAAACCCTCTAGCAGAGGAGTCTGAGGCACTGCTTACCTCAGTTTGTGTTGCAGTAATATTCACTTGTCTAGCAGCTGTTTTGGAATTACAGTCTGCTCTAATAAAACTTGATGAATTTCTGCCCAGCAAAGCAGAAGCCATTGAAATATTGTCCTCGTCAGCAAGTGTGTTAGATACCTTGCCCTGTACACAGTCTGATTTAACCAATATTGTTGAGTCCCTCTCCAGTGTTGTAACAGCCGAGGAACTCCAGCCCTGTCCTCTGAATGTTTCAGAAGTCTTGCCCTGTAACATGGATAATTCTGACTCGCTGGAAAAAATAGTAGAAATCTCAGAATTTCAGTCCGGGTTAATGAGTGTTTCTGAAACCCAGCCCTGTATCCTGGAAAATTCTGGTTTTCTGCCCGGTGTGGCAGTAGTTCCAGAGTCCCCTTCCTGTCCAGTGAGTTTCTCAGTTTTGCCTAGTTCAGTGGGGATTGCTGCAATATTGACTTGTTTTGCAGCCCTTCATGAGCTCCAGTCCAGTGTATTTGATGAGTCTCTGTCTAGTCCAGAAGAAGCTATGGGAACCCTGTCTAGTTCAGTGCATACATCAGAAGATTTGCCCTGTCTTGTAAATGCCCCTGAACATGATTTGTTAATAACCCTGCTGGAATCAGCGACATCTAAGTCTGATCCTGCAGTTTTTAGTGAGAATCCAGTAACTGTGAAGTCTAGTCAAGATGATTTTTTTTTTGCCCAGTTCTGGTTTCGGTCCTGTCTTGACTGACTTTGAGGTTCGCAGTTCCTTGACATGCCCAGAGGTTTCTCTTGTGCCGGTGTGCCCAGATGTGCTTCGTATGCCAGAGTGCCCAGATGTGTCTGTGTTAGCGTGCTCACGTGCTTCCCTAGTGGAGACATGTTCTGATGTTGCCGGTTGGCCTGCATGCCCGGAGATGGTTCTGGTCCCTAAAAGCCCTGATCTTGATGTTTGTCCTTGTGACCCTGACTCTGGAGTTGCCCTGGGTTCCATAGGGGTTCTTGATAGTTCTCCATGTGAGCCTAAGGGGCGTTCTGACCTGTGGGGATCTCTTTGGAGTTTCCAAGTGTTCTGGGAGATCTCTGAGGAAACTTGTCCTGGTACCTTGGACTGGTTCAACAGTGGGTTTTGTGTTGGTAAGGACAGTTCCGGTGGGCATTGCAAAGGCTTTGGCGTTTTTGGATAGTCCTTGGAAGGCGGTGGGTATCGCTCAGAGAGTTTCTTGGGGTTGTTTTCTGGAAGTCGTGGTTCTGATGGGTGTCACACTGAGGCTTGTAGTGCTGACGGGCATGGTTCGGTAGGTTCTGGTTCCAATTGGTCTAGTTTTGATGAGACTGATTCGGGAATTTGGTTTTGTCGGGCTGATCCGACCTTCATGAATTTTCAGTCAGATCAGTTTGCTGGATTTCCCACTTCTGATTTTTTGGTTTGGGTGGTTCAGGAGAAATATGTCAGTTTTCATAGGCGTCCAGAGGCCGCGTTTAAGGGAGGGGGTACTGTTATGATCGCTTCTGCAGCGTTTACTGCTGACTGCAGTGGTATTGCAAACCAAGCAGTTCTAATGTCATTACATGCATTTGCTTGCATAGTTTGGTTTGCACTTAAACTAGTTGCTGATTCCATCTGCAGTCGCTCTGAAGTTAATGACAGTTTAATATGCTTTTGTGTAAACAAACATTGTCTGCTGCAATGGAGGGGCAATCCCTTTCCTGCAGGCTGCATATCATTGTCTGCCTTTTCCTGCTATCAGCCTGTGATTAATTACCATTCACTTGTGTGGGAATCTGCAGGTCTGCTCCCATTGGATGACCTCAGTATAAAGAACTGCTTCCTGCAATGCCTCATGGGCTACCATAGTCTCAGATCCTGTCTGTTACTCTGCCCGTGCCCCACCTCGTTCCTAGTCCGTGTGGACTGCGCTGACTCCTGCGAAGGGGTCAGCGAGTCCTCCTAGTTCTGCTCTTGTTTCTAGAAGTTGTTACTTTGCTTGTCTTGTGTCATATATTGGTTCATCGCCAATATATACGCATACTTGCACGTTTATTATTTTCCTTGTATTCGTGTTACGTTGATACATCAGTGTCGCTGATATATACGTACACGAACTGTTTATATCCTGTGTTCCGTTAGTCAGCGTTCCAGCACGCTGAGCTAGTTATCCTGTTCCTGGTCCTGTTTGTGGATTGTGTTCATCTCTGCGAAGAGATAGCGAATCCTTCTGAGTCCTGTTCCCTGTATTACTCCAGTCTTAGTCAGAGTTCCTGCTTATGTCATATATCGGTTCATTGCCGATATATACATATGTTAGTCAGACGTTACAAATAGTTTCATTGATAGCTGTAATTGTAATACGCTAGGAAATCATACTTATTGTATATTTATCTGTGTTACGTTCATCTATCTTGATCCTGCTATTTCCTGACTATCCTGTCCTGTCTTGGTGAGGCACGCCATCGCTGCAAACGCATTGGCTACCTCATTCCAGTCTGTTTTATTGTGGACGCTTGCTGTCACTAAGTAGTGGCTAGTTAAGCAAGCGTTCATTCTGTCTACCTGTCCTGATCTCCTCAGTCCTGGTTTATGCGTCTCAGCACTACTTGCGCTGAGACGTTATTACGAAAGTGTTGTTTGTGGCTGTTCGGATCTGCACCGGCTCTGTGCACCACAATCTCCTATTGGAGTCAGTCCTCTCCTCCACTAAACTGGGGATATCCTGATTCCTTGTGCTGGTGTGTGTACCTCCTTCACGTCAGCTTATGTGTTGCATGCTGACGGTGGAGATTACACCTCCAAACTTAACATTTGGGAAGCGTTTTTGGTGTAGTAGATTTCATATATTGTTACAGTAAAACTGTTACTGAACAGCTTCTGTAACAAAAACGCCTGCAAAACCGCTCTGAACTGCCGTTTTTCAGAGCGGTTTGCGTTTTTCCTATACCTTACATTGGAGGCAGAACCGCCTCCGCAATCCAAAAAATGCCTCACCCCGGGAGTATGCGTTTCAGCAAAACGCCTCCCGCTCTGGTGTGAACCACCCCATTGAGATACATTGACCAAGCGTATCCGCAGCCGCAAGCGGCTGCAAAAACGCCAAAAAACCCGCTCGGTGTGCACCAGCCCTTAGAATGCATTTTGCAGGAACTGATTTTTTGCAGGAACTGATCTTTTGCAGATACTGATCTGTTGAATGTCTACAGCATCTTTGTGTGCAGCATCTTGCAAAGATTTTTATCTGATGGGTAGTTCAGCTCAATAGAATAGACTGTGTAGGTATGGCTCTCATACTACATGGAAGGGGGTAAAATTGGTCTGTGATCTTTCATTTTCCAAAGACTTTTATCTGATGTGTGTAGCCACCTTTAGTGTGGCTCTATACAGTTAAAGTGACACATCATTTCATTCCAGTGGTTCTGGAGGGGTGTTTAAATTTCAGGGACAACAAAGGGTCAATTTGCACATTCAGCAGTGATGCATTGTGGGTCACCTCATATGCGCGCTCCAACCTGAATACATTTCTGATTTGCACATTCTGGAGCAAGTACACAGCCAGTGGAGCCACAACAACTGATTCTGCATACTCGTTCTGGGTCAGTGATGCAAAAGGTATTAAAGGATACCCGAGGCGAAAATAAACTAATGAAATAAACAATTGTATCTATCTACCTTCTCTTACAAATTACTTTTTTAGATAGCCCACAGTTTTATTTTATATTTAAATCTACTTTTTAAGTTTTTACTGTTTTATTGTCTTCGCTCAATGACACCTTCATTGAAATATGCCAGAGCTAAAATCTATGAACTATTGACCCTTTTTATCCCTTTCCTGCTCTCAGAAGCAATTTTCTGCTAGGAAAGAGTTTTATAGTTGGAATTTCTTATTAGTGAGGGTCACACTGTAGTCACTTCCTGTCTGAGTCAGCCACTTACATACCTGATATTTAACTCTTTCAGGCAGAGAAAGAAAAAAAGGAACACGGCATAGTTATTTGTGTGCTCGGCACTATACATACACATGTCTAGCTCATCATGTCACATGTCACTTGGGGTATCCTTTAAAGGGAACCTTAAGTGACAAATGACATGTTGGGATAGACATCTATATATACAGTGGCAAGCACACAAATACCTATGGTGTGTTCCTTTTCTTCTTTCTATATGTGAAAGAGTTAATATTCAGCTGTGCAACTGACAATTTCTCTATAGTCGGGACCCAGTCAGACTATAGCAGGGGTGGGCAAACTATGGCCAGCGGGCCACGCCCGCCTGGCTCGCCGATGCAGGGTTGGATGGTACATCCCTTATTGCAGCGTCCCAATTGACGCCGCACCAGTTCACCAGCTGCAGACTGGAGCTCACCTCCTGCTTGCGGGGGTGCGTGGGTTCCGGCAGGCAGAGCAGGGCTACAGGAAAATGGCGTCCTAAGCCCTGCACTGGAGCCTATTTGTGTCTCCAGTACAGGGTTTCAGGCACCATTTTCCTGCAGCCCTGCTCTTTCTGTCAGCGCAGTTGTTTTGCAGCTGGACTTACTACACTGAAGATGATCTGGGTGCTACACTGGAGGCCTAGTGGCCAGGTGAGTAAATGGTTTTTCTGTACAAGTGCACCACTAGCAAAAGGGCTATTAGGCGGCACTAATGGGGGAGGGGAGACATTAAAATGTACTCTTTTAAGGGGGGGGGATGGAACTTGTGTGTATTTTGGGGAAACACTGCCACATTATGTGTATTTTCAGGGAAACACCGCACACTGTGCATTTTTGGGGAACCCTGCCACATTACATCTATGGTCTGGTGAAATGCTGCCGCATTACATGCATTTTCTGGTGAAACACTGCTCCATTATTTGTATTTCCTGGGGAAACGCTGCACCACTAAGTGTATTTTCTGGGGAAATGCTGCACCATTATGTGTATTATCTGGGGAAAAGCTGCGCAACTATGTCTATTTTCTGGTAAAACGGTGCACCATTATGTGTATTTTATGGTGAAACGTTGTCACATTATCTTAATTTTCTGGGTAAACGCTGCGCCATTATCTGTATTTTTTCAGGAAACGCTGCACCATTAGCTGTATTTTCTAGTGAAACGCTGCTCCATTATCTGTATTTTCTAGTGAAACGCTGCACCATTATCTGTAGTTTCTGAGGAAACGCTGCAACATTACATAGATTTTCTGTTGAAATGCTGCTGCATTATGTATATTTTCTGGTGAAACACTGCCGCATTATGTGTATTTTCTGGTGAAAGGTTGCCACAATACATTTCTTACAGTCTGAGGGGGTCTGCCTGCTGTACCTGAGCCTTGTTTGGTGCCAAAGAAGTCTGGCTGCTGCCATTTGCCACTTTGAGGGTGGGGGGGAAATGTTGTATAATTAACTTTAGGGTCACTTTGCCTATGTTTTGGGAGAAAACTTGGGCCCACTGTCTTCACATTACACTGTTACGTTGCAGTTAGCTCCGCCCTCTTCCTACATGGCCACTCCCATTTTTGTCGAGTTTGAGAACCCCATGTGTCTCTCAAATCAATAAGTTTGCTCACCCCTGGACTATAGTGTCCCTGAATGATAAGGAATCGCCGCCATAAAACTCTTTCCTGGCAGCGAACTGGGCTTCTGGGAGCAGGGGATAGATAAAAAGGTCAATAGTTCATATATTTTAGTTCTCAAACAGACTTTGCCATTGAGCTAATAAAATACAATAAATCTTACTTATGCTTAAAAACTTTAAAAATTAAGATAAATTGTGGGCTATCTAAAAGCCATTTTTAGGACCAGGAGGATAGATACAATGCTTTATCTCTGTTTATTTTTATGATTAGTAGGATTGTGGGTGTCTAAAGCAGCTAGCTATGCCCCACAGACATATGATAATTTCCTGATCTCACCACCTGTGGACAGATCACAAAATGATCATTCAGTCTAGTGAACTGTATAGCTCCATATGCTGGCCACACATTTCAGTCTGGTGGTACAATTTGAATGCAGTGTTACCACAACTGTGATGTGTGAGGGTCAGCCAGACTGAATAGATGTTGGTCAGATTGCTCAGGCAGGTCCAGAAAGAATCAGGCTCATGGCCGGATTTCTGGATAGGCACCCAAGACACAGGACTAGGGCGACAGATTTTGCAACATTGTAAAGGGCGGCACACTGCTGAGGAGCTGTGTCCACTCCATTCCTGACCTTACACTGAGGCTGAAGTTACAGTTACTTCACCCTGTTTGGTCCTTAGCAGCCCGCTTTGATCTGCACACTGCAGCGTGTGTGCTGTGCTGCAGGCGGCTAGGCGAGTGTGCAGTTCGGAATCAGGCAGAGAGCAGAGGCAATTAGCAGCTGCAAGATGCCTGTCAGCTGCTGGGAACGGCCACTCGCTCATACAGCCTAGCTCGCTGTCATGGAAACTTGACATGTCCAGCTCCGCCCTCCTGAAAGGTTTCAGCCTATCAAGGGAATGGAGAGGCGGGGAACGCTCTGCAATGCACCTCGGAACTGGCGGGGACTGTAAAAGAAGAAATGTGTGTGCTGCAGCTGCTGCTGATCCAGCATGTGGACTGTGGAGGACAGAGAAGGGACACAAGTTCAGCCTTTGGTAAGGCAACTTGTCCATACCTGTGCTGTTGCTGTATTAGAAATGTGTGTTGCTTATATCTAAAAACACGCACACTGTGTACACACACACACTCTCTCTTTGTCTCCCCCTGCACGCACGCACGCACGCACGCACGCACGCACACACACACACACACACACACACACACACACACACACACACACACACACACACACACACACACACACACACACACACACACACACACACACACACACACACACACAGCCCCCTCCCCCCACCCCCAGTAAACCTTAAAGTGATTCTAAAGTAAAGAAAAAAAAATGATTTGAATTTAGCTGGGGCTTCTTGCAACCCCCCTGGAGTCCACCTGATGTCCTCCAGCCACACCTGCAAAGCTGGCCAGTCGCCGGCTACTGCACATGGGCGGCCCTGGGCCATGCGCACTCTGATCGCACTCCCACTACCATGAGCGCACTGCACATGCGCAGTAGCAATTTTCGTGTACTGCGCAGGATTAGAAAGCTCCTGGCCACAGGATCGTAATCAGGGTGTGCACGGCTTGGGGTCGCACATGCACAGTAGCTGGTGACTGACTAGCTTTGCGGGGGTCGCTACTGCTGGCTGGAGGGAATCAGGACATCGTGGGCTGTCAGGATGACTCCAGGTGGCTGCAAGAAGCCCCAGGTAAGTTCAAATCATTTTTTTTTAACTTTAGAATCAGTTTAAGTGGGTAAAAGTTGAGCGTTACTCACCTGAGGCTTCTTCCAGCTCCCTGTAGTATCTGAGGTCCCTCACTTACCTCCCAGACCCCTCTATTGTGCCGCTGTCACCCTCAATCACGCTTCAGTTGTCAGTAGCGTTCTGCATATGCACAGCTCAGAAAACTTGCCACTGTGTATGCGCAGAACACTCACGGCCAACGTGACATGGACAGCGGATGCGCAGTAGTCTGCAACTGAGCCAGTTGCAGACTTTAGTTGGACTGACAGCAGCACAGTAGAGGGGACCAGAAAGGCACAGATGGACCTCAGATACTACAGAGGGCTGGGTTCCACCCACTTAGCAATTATTTTATAGAAATCCTGTAGCAAATACATTTACAGTATATACAGATACTTACCTCAGTAGTAGGACACCTCTGGATAGTTGAAAGGTTTCCCGTACTTACACCCCACCATTACTGCGATGAGTCAATTTCTGATCGAATACGTTTCTTCAGTGTGTGAGCGCTGCCATGGACGAGCGTGTCCATACTGGTCACGTGTGAGTAAGGACTGTGTATGCCCAGTACAATGAAGGTGCTTGTGCATCGCTTTTTCCCTAATGGATGAGTGTCTTTGTTCTACAGGGCATGCTTAGATTTTACTCATGCCTGCCTAGTTTGGACATGCTCGTCCATTACAGCGCTCACACTCTTAAAAAACCAAGGCACCCTGTGCTGTAATGATGGGCTGCAAGAAGTCCTGGGAAACCTCTGGGCTATCCAGAGTCTTTCCACTAGTAAGGTAAGTATCTTATTTTTATTTGCTTCAGGATAACCAATTCACAAGGCCCCTGAACCAGCAATAAATGACGGTTGTGGCAATCCTCACTCAAGCACTGTCCATTCAAGTGAATGGACAGCGCTTTTTCAAATGTTGGTACCGACTTTTACTTCACGGAGAGCCACACTCAATCACATGATTTTGTCGGCCATACACAGGGCTTTCGTGACAAGTTTGCAGAATGACGTAAACCGATGCCAAATGCTTCTCTGAGAATTTTGTGTGTGCTGGGGTGGAGGGGGCTGTTGGTGACACCGGGCCTAGGGCGATGACAAGTACAAATCCGGCCCTGATCAGGCTACAATGTGTGTGGGCTTCATAAGCTGTAGAGGTGCAATAATCATCACATGTAACATGAATGGGTTACCTGCTGCTTCACTCCAGTCGCTAAATGATAATCAATAAGAGCTAAGGATAGGGGAACGTCTTTGTCCTCTGTGACAAGAGCAAACAGCACGCCAGTATCAGTGGCTGGATTTATCTCTGCATTGATGTCTATTCTCCAAGTTGGTGCATCTTCTTTTATATTAGTGTCATCAGCTGCTGAATAGAAAGAGGAAAATCAGGTTATTAATATTCAACTATTAGTATGCAAAGTGTTTAGTTTAGTTTTAGTGCTGTCAGGTCATACATTCTATATGGTTTAATTCCTAGCAGATTACTGCGTGTTGTACAAACTATACCATGTAAATAACGTCCACTTCCCATCTTTGACTGGAGAGAATTATTCGCTGTCAATCATGGCCACATGGGACGCGGCGAACTTCGCAGGCTGAATACCGATCGTCGAGAGCGGGACAGCGGCGGGGAGAGGAGGTGACAGCGTGGGACAGTCGGCTGCAAGGGGCTGGAGAAAGTCCCAGGTGAGTAAAGCTCATTTCTACTTTTTTCCCTGATAATTCCTTTAAAGAGTAACTGTTAGCCCCAAAAATGAAATTTAAATCTCTATTGCAATGTTTTATTTACTTTTTAAGGGAGCCAAAAAGGCAATGCAGAGGTTAAAAATCAATCTAATTTTTTTTACTATGTAGCCTTTTCCCCAGGATGCAAAGCCGCATAACAGATACTGCTGAGCATGCAGAGCATGCCCATGTCTGCCCGACCCCCCTCTCCCCCACAGGACCAGGTGCCGATATATTCTCACCCCAAACAGCTGACCGCTCTGACACGGAGAGAGAGCGGGAGCACTTCCAGCGCCGCCACCGCAGAGCAGCCGCCGCCGTGCATCTCTCTCCTGCTCGTGATTCTCTCACATGTGACTCGGCGGCGGCTGCTCTGCGGTGGCGGCGCTGGAAGTGTGTAGATGTACTCCGCTCCCGCTCTCTCTCCGTGTCAGCTGTTTGGGGTGAGAATATATCGGCACCTGGTCCTGGGGGGGAGAGGGGGGTCGTGCAGACATGGGCATGCTCTGCATGCTCAGCAGTATCTGTTATGCGGCTTTGCATCCTGGGGAAAAGGCTACATAGTAAAAAAAATTAGATTGATTTTTAACCTCTGCATTGCCTTTTTGGCTCCCTTAAAAAGTAAATAAAACATTGCAATAGAGATTTAAATTTCATTTTTGGGGCTAACAGTTACTCTTTAAGATTGATCTTTGTGTAAAAAACTATCTGCAATACAAATTATGATAAAATTCCTACACTACACATTGCTGGATATTTCCACTACACACGGATTCTGGAAGCAGAAAACGGACTCCAATGAATGCCTATGGGAAATCTGCATCAGAAAAATTGCGTTTAGTGGAAACAGGCCCATAGACATTCATTGGAGTCCGTTTTTCTGCATCCATTATCTGTGTGTAGTGGAAACCGGTCCAGAGAGGAATGTTTCTTTTTCACACACTTTGAGTTTAACTACTAGCCAACTGCGTCACGCCGATGGGCGTGGCGGCAGCCTCAGGACTGCCCAACGCCGATCGGTGTAAAGTCCTGGGGCTCTATTTTGCAGGAGATCGTGCACAGGGTGTGAGCGCATCTCCTGCTTAATGGGCGGAGCTCCGCCTTCAGTCCTTGAGCGGCTATGGCCGCTTGGGAGACTGTTAGACGGCATAACCGGTGTAACGCCATCTAATTATACGTACAGCGCTGCGATCTGCAGCAGCGATGTACTGGGGACAGCCGTGTGAGACGGCTGTCCCCTTCTGAGACACAGAGGTGATCGGTTGTCATAGGCTGAAGCCAATGACAGCTGATCACGGGGATTGGCTGGCGGGGGGAGGGAGGGAGGGATACAGTATTAAAAAAAACAAAAAAACACTTTATTTAAAAAAAACAACAACACATTAACAAACATAAATAATAACACATTAACAAACACAAACAATAACACATTAACAAACACATAAATGGGGAGGAAAGGGGGGGGGGGGGGGGGGATCACCTGTGTACTGTGTTGAGTGGCCCTGCAACTTGGCCTTAAAGCCGCAGTGGCCAATTTAATGCAAAAATGGCCTGGTCTTTAGGGGGGTTTAACACTGAGGTCCTCAAGTGGTTAATACAAGTAAAAGTAATGCACAGATGTACAACATTAGTCTTGCATGCTGAAGGGCAGCTTTGTTAACTTATAAAAAGCTTAAATGAAGTCCACTAATTATTTCAGCTGCAGGTCTGCAAGGGAATGCAAGATGCAGGTGTTATTTATCACTGTAGAGTACCCAGCTCAGGAACATGGTGATAGCCCTGGAAAGCCTGTGTAACATCACCAGGATTATCACATCTATAACACTAAGCAGCACCATCATGGATGTCTCTCCTACAGCTGGGCCCCACAAGTTCACAGAGTCATGTTTTTACAGTTAGGCCAGCAGGAATGGACAGCCGCTTCAGGAATAAAACAAACCATATGCAGACAGTCGGTATGTTATATTAACAGCTTATGTAACGTCTCGCTTACAATAATCAATGTTAAAAAGTGCAAATCCTCTTCCCGGATAAAAAGAACCTCTTCCAGCCACCAAAAAGCACTGCATCTTTTCTGTCATCCGCACTGTTTCTTGTATTGACGTGTCTTCTCCATTTAACCAGTTCCAGCCACGCATACAGCCATCCAGGCGTGGGTTAATCTGACAGCATATAAAGGTTAAAGACGAAAAGTCAGAACATAAATCTATCCGATTAAACCCACAAGCAGCAAGCCTTTCTCTTCCTTTCATTATTTCTCCAGTGCAGGGAATGTGTTAGCTATCCTGCCTGCCCCACCTGCTGCACAGAGCTACTAGAGTGATGGCAATGGCTTAAAGGACAACTGAAACGAGAGGGATGTGGAGGCTGCCATATTTATTTCCTTTTAAGCAATACCAGTTGCCTAGCTGTCCTGCTGATCCTCTGCCTCTAATATGTTTAGCCATAGACCCGGAACAAGCATACAGCGGATCAGGTGTTTCTGACATTATTGTCAGATCTGACAGGATTAGCTGCATGCTTGTTTCTGGTGTTATTTAGACACTGCTACAGCCAAATAGATCAGCAAAGCTGCCAGGCAACTGGTATTGCTTAAAAGGGAATAAATATGGCAGCCTCCATGTTATTCTCACTTAAGTGGTTAAAGAACTGGAGGACCCACCCTTTACCCCCCCTTAAGGACCAGCGCTGTTATTTGTGATCTGTGCTGGGTGGGCTCTACAGCCCCCAGCACAGATCAGGGTGCATCTAGAGCGATCAGATCGCCCCCCTTTTTCCCCCACTATGGGGATGATGTGCTGGGGGGGTCTGATCGCTCCTGCCTGCCGGTGTTGCGGGGGGGGGGCACCTCAAAGCCCCCCTCCGCGGCGAAATCCCCCGCCCTCCCTCTCCTACCTGGCCCCCCTGGTGTTCCGGGCTGCACAGGACGCTATCCGTCCTGTGCAGCCAGTGACAGGACGTCCCCTGTCACATGGCGGCGATCCCCGGCCGCTGATTGGCCGGGGATCGCCGATCTGCCTTACGGCGCTGCTGCGCAGCAGCGCCGTACAATGTAAACAAAGCGGATTATTTCCGCTTGTGTTTACATTTAGCCTGCGAGCCGCCATCGGCGGCCCGCAGGCTATTCACGGAGCCCCCCGCCGTGATTTGACAGGAAGCTCGCGCGAGCGGCTGCTTCCTGATTAATCAGCCTGCAGCTGGCGACGCAATACTGCGTCGCTGGTCCTGCAGCTGCCACTTTGCCGACGCGCGGTATGAGTGCGCGGTCGGCAAGTGGTTAAAGAGACACTGAAGCGAAAAAAAAAATTATGATATTATGATTTGTATGTGTAGCACAGCTAAGAAATAAAACATTAAGATCAGATACATCAGTGTAATTGTTTCCAGTACAGGAAGAGTTAAGAAACTCCAGTTGTTATCTCTATGCAAAAAAGCCATTACTCTCTATGACTTTCAAAGTCGTGGAGAGGGCTGTCTTCTGACTTTTATTATCTCAACTGTAAGTGAACAGTTTTCTTTTTATCTGCCAGAGGAGAGGTCATTAGTTCACAGACTGCTCTGTAAGAATCATTTTGAATGCTGAGTGTTGTGTAATCTGCACATATTATAGAATGATGCAATGTTAGAAAACACACTATATACCTGAAAATAAAAATATGAGAATATTTTCTTTGCTGCTAATCTTCTAGTAATTATTCATAGCATACAACCAATTCATTATATCATATTTTTTTTCCGCTTCAGTGTCTCTTTAAGTATCCCTGTTATAAGAAAGAAGGGTACTTATCCGTTAGCCGGGCGCATCCGGCAGGTGGCGCTGTTGTTGCTAATTTCAATCATACAAGCTTCACAAAACTGTGATTGTAACCGCCACAGGTGGTGCTAATTGTATTACTAGTTGACGTAACAATATGGCTATTAAAAAAAGTGAGCTAATTAAATGACAAATAAGCCGGCGGCAATGTAACAGATCAAGCCGCCGGCTTCGTGTCTCGCTCTCCTCCCCCCTTGGCCTCTCTCCTATAGAACACTGGCAGCCCTGGGGATACTCGTGTCCCCCCAGAGTCATTCGTCGCAATAAAACAAGCAGGATTCCCTGCCGCCACGAATGACTCTGAGGGGACACGCATGTCCCCCCCCCCCCCCCCAGTGTTCTATAGGAGAGAGGGCAAGGGGGGAGGAGAGCGAGACACAAAGCCGGCGGCTTGATCTGTTACATTGCCACCGGCTTGTCATTTAATTAACTCACTTTTTTTAATAGCCATATTGTTACGTCAACCAGTAATACAATTAGCACCACCTGCGGTGGTTACAATCACAGTTTTGTTACGTGAAGCTTGTATGATTGAAATTAGCAACAACAGCGCCACCTGCCGGATGCGCCCGGCTAATGGATAAGTACAGAAAGGAGTTCAATTCTCACCTCCAGAGTTACCTAAAGCTAGCAAAACTTCACAATATATACTGGTCTCGGCACTCTACGTTCCCACATCTAGGCCATAACTATATAAAGCCCACCAGCTCACAAATATCCATACCTATAGAGAACACGTCTTTAATCTTGTAAATTTCATTGTGGGTTTGAGTCTACTTTAACATCCTTCCCCAATCACAGACATAAGACTGTATTGCTTTCCATACACCCAGACTGAAATCTAAAAACATGTTACTGGAAACTGCTTTTATACTATACTAGTGGACCTAAGCCCGTTACAATAACAGGCTCTAGTCTAGGTCACCCTCACAACCCCCCTCCTCTCCTGCCCGTCACCACGCACACACCCACCACTGCGCAGAAAGCATAAGCACGGATACAAGGACACGCAAGTGGAGGACGCAGCAAAACAGGGAGTTTATCATGTGGGATAATGCTGAATGCCTGCTGCAGTATCCGCTCTTCCAGTCTGGCCCCAATTCCTGCTTTATTATCTTGTAAATAGGGATGGTCAATGAGATGCAAATAATTCCGAGTTAATGCAAGTTAAACCAAATATTGTATGCAACTTTAAAGTGTGCCAAGAAAACATCCCCCACACCATTACTCCACCACCAGCCTGCGCAGTGGTAACAAGGCATGATGGATCCATGTTCTCATTCGGTTTACGCCAAATTCTAACTATCGAAACTCATCAGACCAGGCAACATTTTTCCAGTCAACTGTCCAATTTTGGTGAGCTCGTGCAAATTGTAGCCTCTTTTTCCTATTTGTAGTGGAGATGAGTGGTACCTGGTGGGGTCTTCTGCTGTTGTAGCCCATCCGCCTCAAGGTTGTGCATGCTGTGGCTTCACAAATGCTTTGCTGCATACCTCGGTTGTAACGAGTGATTATTTCAGACTTGTTGCTCTTCTGTCAGCTTGAATCAGTCGGCCCATTCTACTCTGACCTCTAGCATCAACAAGGTATTTTCGCCCACAGAACTGCAGCATACTGGATGGTTTTCCCTATTCACACCATTCTTTGTAAACCCTAGATATGTTTGTGCGTGAAATTCCCAGTAACTGAGCAGATTGTTAAAGGGAACCTAAAACGGAGAAGGATATGGATTTTTCCTTTTAAAATAATACCAGTTGCCTGACTCTCCTGCTGATCCTGTGTCTCTAATACTTTTAGCCACAGCCCCTCAACAAGCATGCAGATCAGGTTCTCTGACTGAAGTCAGACTGGATTAGCTGCATGCTTGTTTCAGGTGTGTGATTCAGCCACTACTGCAGACACAGAGATCAGCAGGACTGGCAGGCAACTGGTATTGTTTAAAAGGAACCATCCATATACCTCTCAGTTAAGGTTCCCTTTAAATACTCAGACCAGCCCATCTGGCAACAACAGCAAGGCCACACTCAAAATTGCTTAAATCACCGTTCTTTCCCATTCTGACATTCAGTTTGGAGTTCAGGAGATTGTCTTGACCAGGACCACACCCCTAAATGCTTTGAAGCAATTGCCATGTGATTGGTTGATTAGATAATTGCATTAATGAGAAATTGAACAGGTGTTCCTAATAATCCTTTAGGTGAGTGTACACACACACACACACACACACACGTTTGGAGCTCTCTGCACAATTAATAAAATAAATAATACTGAAGAGGGCACACAATTGTCAGTACTTACTGAATTAATCAGATCACTGCTTTTAAAGGGAATCCCTCCTACTGTCAAATTCAGCTGATACAGTCCTCTGTCAAGGGTAAACAGGTCTCCAGAAACTGCTATCTTCATGACTGCATCCTTGTTGATTTTTATTACTAAATTCCGATTCAGCTCTTCTACAGAAATCTAAAAGTAAAAATAAAAGGCTTTCATTTATATAAATCATTACAAATAAGCAACTTTATCCTATATACAGAGCAACACTCTAGTGACCAAATGAACATTACATGCGAATCCTTTGTGAGCTGTTTAAATAACTGCGTGTTCTGAAGCCAAACACCAACCCTATCACAGGCCAAATCATGACTGCCCCATAATGCACTATTCTGCTGAGCTCATCTTCAGCAAGTGAATCATTTATGAACTTCTGCATTATGCCTGTGTGCTCACTTCCTATAGAATGTCAGAGGTTTTCCCTAACCTTGACATCAAGCCATGACTTTACTTAAAGTTAAAGGGACTCCGAGCAGTGCAGAAACTATGGAAAGATGCATATCATTTTAAAGCTCTCTTTCTCCTCTGTCCAATGATATATAAACCGCTGCCCTACGCCTTTTAGTTTTCGCTATTTTCGCGATTGAAATTGCCGCGGCCGCGATTTCAATCGCGAAAATAAAGAAAACTAAAAGGCTTAGGGCAACGATTTAGGTGTCGCCAGAAAGAGGAGAAAGAGAGCTTTAAAATGATATCCATCTTTCCATAGTTACATTGTATTACACAGGCCGACTTTTTCTGCTGAATGGAGCTGCTGACACTGGGGAAAGTGTCGTCCTGTGTAATACAAGTAACTATGGAAAGATGGATATCATTTTAAAGCTCTCTTTCTCCTCTTTCTGGCGACACCTAAATCGTCGCTCTACGCCTTTTAGTTTTCTTTATTTTCGCGATTGAAATCGTGGTCGCGGCAATTTCAATCGCGAAAATAGCGAAAACTAAAAGGCGTAGGGCGGCGGTTTATATATCATTAGAAAGAGGAGAAAGAGAGCTTTAAAATGATATGCATTTTTCCATAGTTTCTGCACTGCTCGGAGTCCCTTTAAAGGGCAACTGTGCTTTTAGAAGTTTAGAGTCTCGTGGTTCGTTTTTCGATTCTGACTACACCACCGGATTCCTTCCCCAACAACACTGTAGCTCATGCCTAGGTCATGATGTTTCAGGAGAATTTAGAAGTAGTAGCAAATGCTCTGGACGTGCTGCGAGATTGGTAAAAAGCTCTTCTTAGGCTCGGTTCACATTACAACATAAAACAGACAGAAGCTTTTGGTGGAAATGCATCTGCCCTGGACTTCAACCATACCATATTGCACCATCGGGGTGGACACTGCAGTGCAGGATTGGTTTATTAACAACCTCTAAATAGCTGCATTTTTTGCTTTTGTTCAATAAGCTGTATAATGCATTTGTCACGTTATGCATCATGTATACATATTTCTGGGCCTCAGGGAAGGTTGCTACAGACTGTATTGGTAAATATATGCATTGTGTGACCACACCCACTTTTGTTATAGCCACACCCACTTTTGATATGGTCACACCCACTTTTAGCTGCATGTCAGGGGCCCACAGTTGGAATTTTGCACAGGATCCCACAGCTGGCAGTGTCCGCCACTGCACTGCACTATTCGCTTCTGGTGGCTTTTGGCACTACTGAAGCCTAATACTTAAACTCCGCTCTACCAATTCCTAACCCTCAACCCTCCCTTTACCAATGCCTAACCCTCAACCCTCCCTTTACCAATGCCTAACCCTCAACCCTCCCTTTACCAATGCCTAACCCTCAACCCTCCCTTTACCAATGCCTAACCCTCAACCCTCCCTTTACCAATGCCTAACCCTCAACCCTCCCTTAACCAATACCTAACCCTCAACCCTCCCTTTACCAATGGCTAACCCTTACCCCCCCCCCCCCTCCCCCCACAAAGCTGTGATTAGCGGCTGCTATTTACTGCCGCAATTTGTACATTTACAGGTGGCCCCAGTGAGCACAATTTTATCTGGCACATCTTGAGAACCCAAATTTTTACTCACCGCCTCTAATCATGGCTTTTATCACTGCTGCAATTGGGGGCACCCTTTTTACTGGATTTTAGTATTTCTGACACAGAAGTACTAATGCAGATCAGTTTTCTTATTTCTGAAATTACCAATGTAGCAAGTTTGAGGGAGAGAAAATACTCACCGTTTGCCACATGCCATTGTTTACGATTGGCCCGCTGCTTGTTACCCGTCCAATCCCATTGTATCTCAGCTGTAACTCAAGTCTTCCACTGCGCAGACCTAGGATGATCCATGTGCTATCTTGATGGCCTCCAGCAAAGAAAAGCACTCCTTCAGGATCAAAAGTTCGAAATTCAAATTCTGCAACAAGTCTACCAAAAGGAACAGAAATAATAAACCCCACATATCTGCCTTACCATACCAAATGTAATGACACAAACAACAACCATATAGAAGTCAGCTTACAGCAATTTAAACTGTGTCTTGCGCATGAGCTTTGTACAGATTTTTAGCTATAGATCTAGGATGGTAAACATGAACTCCACTCAACATAGTATTTTGGTTGTAAGAGCTAGAAGAAGCGAATCTGATCTGTTTACAGTGAGCAATTCTGAAGCTCCCATGTCAAATAATTTTAGTTCCAGCTTTCCAGCTGCATCTCTGGATCTGACACATTTCCTGCAGAATCTTAATGTCAGAGGGCAGATGTACTGTCTGAGAACTGAAGGAAGTTTACACAAGAGCATGGAAGATTGCATAGTGTCTGAACACTGAAGGAACTCCGGTATACGGTGGCAAGGAAGATAGCCTAGTGTGAGAACTGAAGAAATGTAAAATGAGAACAGTGAAGAGAACATATTTGTCCGTGTGCACTGGAAAGTGCATTGCTGAGGTTTGATAATATTTTTAATAGATTTCAGAAGGAAAAAACAAAAACCAAAAAACAACATTTCTCAGCTTTTATTTACATTTGAGCAAAAAGTGTCCAGTCCTTAACTAGAGAAGTAGTGTCCTCCTTGGTCTGCATCCATGGAACCCAGCAGTGTGCAGTGTCCGTTGGATTGTCTGCCTTGAGACATTACCACCAGCAGAGCCCAGATTCACCAGGATGGCCTTGGTGGTGATCCTTGGATTTTTTTTCACCTCTCTCACTATCCTCCTTGCCAACACAGGTGTCACTTTTGGCTTCCGACCACGTACTCTGAGATTTTCCACAGTGTGGAACATTCTGTATTTTTTAACCACTAAGGCTGCTTTCACAGTGGGACATTACAGGCGCACATTAGAGCAGCCTGTAACGTAGCCCACCGCACAGTAATGAAAAATCAATGGGCTGTTCACAGTGCCCACGTTGCGTTACATTGTAACGTTGCATGTCAGGTTAAAGTGCTGCATGCTGTGCGTTATACGCGGCTGAGCCGCGTTAGACTGTTTGCACATGCTCAGTAATCTTGGAGGAGGTCTCCCCTCCTCCTCCTCGGCCAGCCACATGGCTAATTAATATTTCTTCCTGGAGCACCGCTCTGTGCGGCGTTTGGCTGGCGGGATCACGTGATGCGGATCACGTGGTCTCCGCAGTCTATAGCACAAAAAAGGCGCACCAAGAGCTGCATAATGCAGCTCTAGGTAACGTCCTCCACCAACACCACCAGGCGTTGCGTTAGGGCCGCGTTATGCGACCTATAACGTCCCCTAAAACGCAACATCCAGGTGGGAAAGAGGCCCTAAGCCCACAGGGTTGTAAATTTTTTGCATCTGAGCATCTTTCACCTCCCATTCATTTGCCAATAACTTTATCACTACTCATCACAATGAATTGATCTATATCTTGTTTTTTTCCGCCACCAATTAGGCTTTCTTTGGGTGATACATTTTGCTAAGAATTAATTTATTCTAAATACATTTTAACAGGAATATTAAAGCAATTTAAAACTGACATCATTTTCAACAAAAATGTTTTCCTACTTTTTATAACCCATACAATTATCATATTTGCTTTTGTGCACAAGTAGTATTATTCATTTAGACATTATAACTTCCCAAAGTTCAGTTAATTTATTTTTAAAGCTGCTGGTGCATTTTATTCATAACTGTTGTAATTCTGTTGTGAATGCAGCCACCAGTGATTTCTGACCTGTGTTTCACCCCAGGACTTATCAGCTGAAGTCCTGCACAGCCAGAGAATGTTTACATAAATGTATCAAGTAAAGAATGTGTACACAAGATAAGCTTAAAGGGACTCCGAGCAGTGCAGAAACTATGGAAAGATGCATATCATTTTAAAGCTCTCTTTCGTCTCTTTCCAATGATATATAAACCGCCGCCCTACGCCTTTTAGTTTTCGGTATTTTCGCGATTGAAATTGCAGCAGCTGCGATTTCAATCACGAAAATAGAGAAAACTAAAAGGCGTAGGGTGATGATTTAGGTGTCGTCAGAAAGAGGAGAAAGAGAGCTTTCAAATGATATCCATCTTTCCATAGTTACATTGTATTACACAGGGCGACTTTTCTGCTGAATGGAGCTGCTGACTTTGAGAAAAAGTCGCCCTGTGTAATACAATGTAACTATGGAAAGATGGCTATCATTTTAAAGCTCTCTTTCTCCTCTGACGACACCTAAGTCGTCGCCCTATGCCTTTTAGTTTTCTCTATTTTCGCGATTGAAATCGCGGCTGCAGCAATTTCAATCGCGAAAATAGCGAAAACTAAAAGACGTAGGGAGGCGGTTTATATGTCATTGGAAAGAGGAGAAAGAGAGCTTTAAAATGATATGCATCTTCCCATAGTTTCTGCACTGTTCGGAGTCCCTTTAACAGCAGTTTGGATGCGGGTTCTCCCTGCAGAAGAAAGAGTCAGCCCTGTGATGTAACCCTTTGAATGCTGTTTTACTAAGAAGAAATTCTGGGTTATATTCCACTTTAAGAAAGAAATGGAAAAAAATTCATTATTTCTCAGTTTTTGGCCATCATAGTTTGAAATGAATACATGTTACGTAATTAAAACCCATGTATTTTATTTGCCCATTTCTCCCGCTTATAACACCATTTAAATTATGTCCCTATCACAATGTATGGCGCCAATATTTTATTTGGAAATAAAGGTGCATTTTTTGTAATTTTTCTAATTTTTTTTATGGAAAAAAATGTATTTGGGTAATTTTTGGTGTGGGGAAGTAAATAGCAAATTTTTAAATGTGAATGTATTTATTTATGAAAAAATGTATGTGTGTAGTTTACTATTTGGCCACAAGATGGCCATAGTCAAAAAAGTCCTGGAAGTGTACGATGACGCTTCCAGGAACTAGAATGAAGACGGAGAACTGTTTTTTTTGCAGAAAGACCGCGGTCTCTGTTAAGAGATTGTCAGTTTTTCTGTGGGGAACTTAGATCGGTGAATGGGAATTATATTCCCATTCACTGATTGGGGTGCTAATGGCGGGAGCGCGCGCACCGCACATTACAAGCAGCACAGCCTATCTGGATGAACATATTCGTCCAGATAGACTTAAGTGGTTAATAATACTTTGCACTGTAGCCACTGGAACTTGAAAACATTTAGAAATGGCCTTGTAGCCCTTTTCTGACTTGTGAGCAGCCACAATGCGCAGGTCCTCACTGAGCTCCTTGGTCTTAGCCATGACTGTCCACAAAACAACAGCAGAGAACTGCTTTTTTCACCTGTTGAGTTGATTAAAACAGTGGTTTCTAATTTATCAGGGTAAGTAGGATGCTTTAGAACAGCCTGGACTATTTGGAATGGTATAGAACTTTGGATTTTCCCCCAAATCGTGACAGTTTGGAAGGGTATGAATAATTGTGGACGGGACACTTTTTGCTCAAATGTAAATAAAAGCTGAGAAATGTTTTTTCTTTTCACAATAATGCCTCTTGTACATAGTCTTATTATCTTTTGGGAGACACCAATGTAATATCCCATCAAAAAATGACTTGCTGGTTGAATAAAAGTAACTTTAAT
This sequence comes from Hyperolius riggenbachi, assembly GCF_040937935.1. Classification (NCBI taxonomy): domain Eukaryota; kingdom Metazoa; phylum Chordata; class Amphibia; order Anura; family Hyperoliidae; genus Hyperolius; species Hyperolius riggenbachi. The sequence goes on from NC_090647.1 coordinate 222,628,871, forward strand.
TCAAAATTTCCCAGGGGTATGAATAATTATGGGCAGCATTGTATGTCTGATGACCATCTATTCTGGTAAACCAATAAAGCTGGATAGGGTTAACACAAATAAAAATGAAACCCTATTGTTTGATCACATCCAGCTGTTACTAATGCAACATAAGTATCTGAAATAAGTCAAGAGCATTATACAACATTGAACTTACAATTTTCTCACCAACTTAGTCAATCTAAAGTTTCAAATGGTCAAGCTATAAAAATGCAAGAGGCCTATGTGCAATGTCAATAAAAGCTGTGTGCCAACAACGAGTGAGAAATTATTGAAAAAAACCACTAGAGTCATTATTCTGAACGTTAGGAAATTCTTTAGAGAAAGACATCAGGATTCTTTCCGAGAACCAGGCCAGAAAGTAGAAATTCTAAAGCCAAAGTTTTAAGTCAATTCTTAACTTATGCCAACATTTGCTCTCTAATGGAAAAAGCTTAAAATGTCAAGCAATGTTTTGGGAAAGAGAATCCAGGCAAGGCCGGAGGCCAGGTGTGTATAACCCAAACACAGAAAATGTGTTAACCATGACCGTATACGTCATACATGCATACAGGGAGGACATCTTGAAGATAATGTACAGTGATTTGCTGTATATACGCTTTATTCATTATCTTTGTTTTTATTTATTTTTAATCAGGAAAATGTGACAAGTTGAGTATCTGTTTTGAATTCTGCCTGCTAATTTTGATAGTAATTTTTTAAAGCGCAAAGGGGTTGATATACTTAATGCTAATAAAATTGCAAACTTGCGCACATACCACAATTCACATTATGTATACAATGTAGTTTATGTAAGTAGTGTAATGCAAGTTACAGAAGGAACATGCATATGTTATATATAAAACAAGTTGTGTTAAGTGCACAATGCAAATGCACTTTACATTGGTGGTGTTAAAGTGGACCCAAATTCAAAATACAAGATTTCAGAAATAAAATCTATTTTCTAATTATAATAATAAATAGCAGCCTTTTTTCAGCTGCATGATGACAAATATAAAATATTTTACATTTATTGGAGGAACCCCCCCCCCCCCCTTCCTTTCATATTGCCGGGACAGAATCCGGCAAACTGGTGGAGTAGGAGGTGTCCAGCAAAGGAAGAATTGCTAATGGCTGCCACCTGTATAACCCTAGTTATGAAAAGAAAAGCGTGAAAAGCATGCACTGAAATGCTCATAGACTTGGAGTGTTTATTTATCTTTGTATGTGTCAGAGTGGTGCAACTAAATATTTTGAATTTAAAAAAAAATGTTTGGTTTGGGTCTGCTTTAACATAGGTAAAATTGCCATGCACTGACTGTGCACAGTAATGTTACTGACATTTAGTGAATCAACTCCAAAGTCTCTTGGTCTACTATTGCATAGTGTAGGAAACCGCCTACAGTAAAAAAAAAAAATGGGGCTTAGAATAATAGTAGAATAAAATGCAGTGTGTCCCTCACCTTTGTCCCATGCAGTAAAGACTTACCTGGTTGGATGTTTCCTCCTAAAGCGAAGCCTGATCACTGGTGTGCCACTGAACATCCTTCCAAGGTACAAGGATGTTTTGCTTTTCTCTGTTGCAAATGGAATGCATGGCATTATATCCTATAACCAAAAAGCAGTTCCTATATTAATAGTTTCAGAAAGCATTGACATTGGTTAAATGTTTTGAAGTGTTAACAGTTCCCCATTGACCCCTAATTTAAACAATAGTGTGCTGGCAATGAGGTCCATGACGGATTCCCGTTATTTTTCCACTTTCTGGTTAGTGAATGTTTTCATGCCAGACCACACCTTAAAGTAAATCTCCACTTGTGTTGGGGAAAGAAAAAAAAGTTATGTACCTGGTGACTCCTTTTCCAGGAATCTTCTGGGACATCTACTGCTGTGAGAGTGGCTCCTCCTGTACACAGGAAGCACAAGCTCCCCTAGCTAGCCTATTAAAGCCTGGATAGTAAACAAGCAGAACCCACATACTAAAAGCTGTATCAAAGACAAAAATACACAGGAAGCAAAATTCCCTGAACATTAAAGGGAGGGATCTCAGTAATGTCCCAGAAAATTCCTGGAAATGGACTTACCAGGTACGTCACTCTTTTCTATTGATTTTCTGGGGGTTCATCTGCAGAGAGTAGAATCAGGGACATCAAGGAAGCCCCTAGCCTAAAATGGACATTCCTTCAAATCAGGTTGTTTACACATCTTCACCTTAACTTAAAGAGACACTGAAGCGAAAAAAAATATATGATATAATGAATTGGTTGTGTACTATGAATACTTACTAGAAGATTAGCAGCAAAGAAAATATTCTCATATTTTTATTTTCAGGTATATAGTGTTTTTTCTAACATTGCATCACTCTATAATATGTGCAGATTACACAACACTCAGCATTCAAAATGAGTCTTTCAGAGCAATCTGTGAAGTAATGAACTCTCCTCTAGCAGAGGAAAAGTAAACAGTTCAATTACAGTTGAGATAATAAAAGTCAGATAACAGCCCTCTCCACGACTAAAGCTGGCCATACACTGGCCCGATTTGCGCCCGTTTCGACAGCAGATTCGATCACTGGGATCGAATCTGCTGCCAATCGTTCACGCTACACGCCGAATTTCGATCCATTTCGTCCGATCCCGTCGATCGCACCGTGTGGAAAATAACAGTCGATCGCCCGCAGGTAAAGAGCGCATCGCTAGCGGCGTTCGAGTGCCCGACGACCGACGCAATAGAGCCCGCATACATTACCTGCTCCCCCGGCGCGACTCCAGTCTCTCGGTCACCGCTGCTCTGTCTGCGCTCTGGTCTCCAGGTCCGGCATGCCTCACTTCTTCTAGCCCGGCAGGAAGTTTAAACAGTAGAGCGCCCTCTACTGTTTAAACTTCCTGCCGGGCTAGAAGAAATGAGGCATGCCGGACCTGGAGACCAGAGCGCAGACAGAGCAGCGGTGACCGGGAGACTGGAGTCGCGCCGGCGGAGCAGGTAATGTATGTGGGCGGGGGCAGCAGCAGCAGCACCACCACAACAGATTGTGAACGGTTTCAGGCTGAAATCGGTTCACAATCTGTTTGCTGTAAAGGTAGCCATACGATCCCTCTCTGATCAGATTCGATCAGAGAGGGATCTATCTGTTGGTCGAATCTGATGGCAAATCGACCAGTGTATGGCCACCTTAAGTTAGTCGGAGAGCTTAATAGCTTTTTTGCATAGAGATAACAACTGGAGTTTCTCAACTCTTCCTGCACTGGAAACAATTAGACTGATGTATCTGATCTTAATGGTTTTTGTCTTAGCTGTACTACACATACAAATCATAATATCATCATTTTTTTTCGCTTCAGTGTCTCTTTAACTAGTCCAAGGAGGCCAAGCCTGAAGCAGAAATGTCCCAAGCCCAAAGCAGAAATGTCCCAAGCCCAAAGCAGAAATGTCCCAAGCCAAAATTAGAAATGTCCGAAGCTCAAAGCAGAAATGTTTGAAAACCAACTTCTGGGATGGGCTCACACAGAATTTTTCCAGGCTCATTAGCCAGAAGAAACTGGTCATTAACTGACAAAGTCGACCTAGGTCTATTAAGATCATCTCTCAAGAATCCACAAAAAAATAAAATAAAAAACAAAAATAAATATTTCATCCATATAAATTAATAACCATTCCTTATACCCAGGGAAAACCATAAAAACAATAGGAGTTATACTAGGTGCCATCCGAAACCTTTGAGAAGTACCAAAAAAACAAAACATTGAACCGTTTTAGATAAAAAAAAAAAAACATTCTGAAGTAACCTTTAGTTCTTGGAATTAAAAAAAAAAAAAACAACAACCCATAAACAAAACTGTCCCCTTCCTGAGACTGAGGTATCCTACTAATAACCCGCTAAAAATAACTCCCTCCCCCATGCACACACACTGGGAGAGGTGTGCGTGGTGAGTAGGGCTTTCACCGTTATATTTTCAAGCAAAGGCAAATTTGCAGAAACACTCCAGGGTTTGGTCTTGCTTTACATTTGGCCCCTTCAGACATCTAATGATGTATGTGTAGGTGGGTGAGTTATTAATCCTAGCACCAGCCAATGCTTGCAGCACTAACGAGAACGTTTGTATTATATGCTTTTTAATCTAGAACCTTGGTACTATTGAAGGACTCTCCCAGTAAGTAATCTAAAGGAGTTTTGGAAACAGGCACGCAGCTGACATAGCCAGAATATTGCACTGTGTAATAAAAAACACTACAATCCTATTTGCAAAAGGGGGGGGGGGGGGGGGTTAGTGTGATGTTGTCATTGAGTAAAAATAGAATGTGCAAATCATTTGATCTCTGCATAAAGTGGTTTAGAAAATTAGACCAGCTCTGCATTAGATATTAAACAATGTCCATGAGACCAGGATCAACACTGGGACACTAAAATAATTTTTATCCTGAGTTTTCTCACAGGATAAGTTTTTCACTCGTTATCAATAAAATATCTTTTAAGCCCCTAGCAATTAAATAATCAAAATATGTTAGCTACTATTTCTTCACCTGCTCTTCAGTGCTTTTACAATTGTTAAGTTCTGAAAAGCTATTTTGTTGGTAACTATGTAACTATGTAACTAAGATGAAAAATTATCTCCTGTGAGGAAACTCAAAAGAAAAGTTAATTGAATAGGAGGCAGGGTGTCCAACAGGTAGGACCTATCTGTGCTAGTGGCCTGTTCTCCCACACTAAAAGCTCAATCTCAATAAATAAACTGCATCAATAATAGCAGCTTATACCTCACAAGTGTTCATATTGGAGGATAGCTTTACCCCTCCTCGTCCATCGCAGTGACACGAATAGCTTCCGGGCGTATTGACACAGGTTTGTTCGCAGCGCTTCTCCAAGCATTCATCTATGTCTGTTTGATAAAAAACATTGATTAAAAAGATGTATGTGTTATCATACAATAAGAATAATCAAAGTAAAATTGAGTAATTGTATAAGATCGATCAGACATAAAGCACAGTTTTTCTATAAAATAAATGACATAAATGAGTAGCAAAACTGCTTTCTAAAATGCACAATAAACAAGGCTACAAAGACAGAACAAACATTAAAAAAGTTTAGTTATATTAATTTCTTAGAAAAGAGAGTAGTTCTGTTTTTTGAGCTGCTATTACTTTGGTAAAATTAAAGTGTAAAGGTAACCGTACATCTAGTGACTTGGCGGCTGATCGACCATCCAAATCAATAATTACTGAATCGGATGAAAATTGGTGTCAAGTGCATGCCCGATTGACAATCAACCAATTTCATGCCAAGCCTGTTGATCAGGTATGCAAGATGTTGGGTTGCCGTAATCGATCGGTTGCACAGCGGTAACAACGGGCAATATTGGGACGAGCGACGAAACCCCGGGCGCCGTTCCCGCAGTGTATGTGTGCGTTTCTACATTACCTGTCCTGTGTTGTGGTTCCCCTCCGTCTGTTCTTCTGTTAGCCCTATACATGCCACCGGTGTGGCGCGTCGTGTGCTATGCGCCGTCGGCAGGTATAGGGCCAATGGAAAACAAGAGATTTGGAAGACAGACTAGCACCATGACAAGACAGACAATGTATGAATGCACACATACAGTACATGCACATTTATACACTGAGGGAACAGCGGCAAGGTGGAGGATGCAGTGGACTCAGCCAATTCCAGAGAGATTTCAGCATGAATCAAATCGATCGGGAATTGTCCTATGGTGTATAGGCAAGCAACAGACCTCAATTCGATCAGAGAGAGATCTGTCTCTTGGTCGATCTGAACATACATAGTCTGATGTATGGGCACCTTTCAGTTCTGGAAAATTGTCTTTTGCATACAATCAAAGTAATTGGAGTACAGATTTTCACAATTCCTTCCTGGAAATTAGTATGACAATTTGACTTAACTTTTCATTTACATTTTATTAACAGTACTTCACAATGCTTTTACACAACAGCTGCCTATCCTCATCAGAAGACAAACAATGCATATTTTCCCAACAAATAAAGCCCCCACACATTTATTGCTAAAAAAAGGTGATCACAAGACAGATTTAAAATGGGTGCATCAAGGAAAATGAAATGATTTCTTCCCAAAGAAATTATGCAAACACAATAAAATGACAGCTCAGTGGCACATTACTCTGTCCTGCTCCATTCAGCGAGCAGTCATTCAATCAGACAAGATATGTGGCAGTTTTTGGACATGAACTGATTGATTTGATCAAAAAAAAGTAAAGAATACTGTAATACTAAATCTAAGTTTCAGTTTGCCAAACTGTATGCGGTGTTGTCACACTTCTCTAATTAAGGTCACACTTTGGCCTAGTGCACACCAGAGCGGTTCGGCTGAGGTTTGCGATCCGCTTGCGGGTGCGGATCCGCTTGGGTAATGTATTTCAATGGGCTGGTGCACACCAGAGCGGGAGGCGTTTTGCAGAAACGCATACTCCCGAGGTGCTGCAGATTTTGGATTGCGGATGCGTTTCTGCCTCAATGTTAAGTATAGGAAAGACGTAAACCGCTCTGAAAAACGGCACTTCACAGCGGTTTGCCAGGCGTTTTTTGTTACAGTAGCTGTTCAGTAACAGCTTTACTGTAACAATACATGAAATCTACTACACCAAAAACGCTTCACAAAACCACAAAATGCTAGCTGAAACGCTACAGAAAAAGAAGAAAAAGCGTTTCAAAATCTGCTAGCATTTTGCGGATCTGCTAGCGGTTTTTGGCGTGCACCAGGCCTTTAAGATGTGAATTCAGTTAATGATTCTTGAGGTCTAGAAATCAGAGCATGCACTACCGAAAGGAGGGTACCAGGGAAATATATTCAAACACAATTGTCCAGAGGACTAGTTGCCCTATAAGTACATATAAAAGATCTATAACTTTTATTATCAAAACCTAATTGATTAAAAAGGAGTAGTTCACGTGAATGAACAGCCTCACTGTGAAGGTCTCGTAAGTACGAAAACTGACACACACCTGCAGGGGTCCTAGCTTATCCCCCTCCACTTCACGTCAAATTTAAAGTGGGGTGTAGCTATCCCGCAGTAGTGATGCAGTGGACTGCACAGTTTCAATGTATGGAGATGCTTGAAAGTCACCTACACAGGTATAAATGAGTCCCTATGGGTGTACTCAAATTCAAACAAGCTTCCCCCATACATGTATTGCTCAATGGGAGGATAATCAGAACTATTTACACAAACGGTGCATGGTGCTGTATGTAAACTTTAACATGGTCATGTTTCACCCTATGGCTTCATCAGAAAGTGCTATACACATATACAGTATCACCCAATCACCCTATATACATATAATACATATTCACATCATCCCCCCATATATATAAGCTGCCCCAGTCAGAGCTGAGTTGCCATGTGCGGCCAGGTCATATTTATACAAAGAGGGGAGGAGAAAAATGGGGGTTGGCCCAGATTGATTTGCCCTCCTACCTGGTATGTGTATACAGCTTGCTGGGCTGTCCGCAACGTGTACCACCTTCCTGTGGGGTGTAATGAACCCACCGGGAATATGCATAGTGTAAGCCTCATTTCGTTTGGGCCGGGGTTCGCATGATTGCGGAATGGCATCCACCTGTTAGGTAATGCTGGCGCTGGAGGGAGGTAAATGTCCAACACGGAGAGCGACGGGCTGGGCTGCGGCGGTGACGTCATATCCGCCCACAGTCCCGTCCAATCACGCTCCCAGTGCTGGTTGCCATGGTGGTGGGGCGCAGAGTGCGTCCCATTCACTGCAGGCTGCCGGCTGTAGGACCTGTCAGGTCCTGTTGCTGTTACATACACATAGCGTATATGGAGGAGATATTGAGGTTGCCAAGCAACAAAACTTGCAATATTACAGCGTTATAAGTTTAGAAGACCAAGATACACACACTGTATTCCAATGTGCCCATATTTCGTTAGGCAGTTATCCCAAGGATTGAATACATATTGTTTACGCATAAAGAGCTGGAAACTTGCATTTATATGACATACTATACATAATAGTCTCTCAAACGTCTCCATTGTGCTCTTATAGTAAGGATCACTAGATGTATAGCTTGGAAGGCAAGGACAGCATGCAGACTTCAAGGTATAAATGAACGATCCAGGGATTTAGATTGTAGAACGACCTGCATATGCAAAAAGGGGAGGGGAGGGGAGGGGAAAGAGGGGGCTGAGGGAGAGAGGTGGGGGGGTCAGGGGGGTCCTCACAAAAAACATGCCAGGTTGAAGTCCTCGTTCAACCCTTTAGGTGCAATGGTGTCTAATCTAAAGATCCATTGTGATTCGATCTGAGTCAATTTCCGATCGAAATTGCCCCCCCTCACGCTTCTCCTCCAGCATTGGATGCCCCAGAACTGAATGTTAAATCGATCCATCATGTGCACTTCATTCATATGTGGTGCTATCGATGTTTCTCTTTTATGTTTGATGTCTCCAATGTGCTCTAAAACACGATCTTTCAACTGTCTCGTCGTTTTTCCAACATAGAAAAGGTTACATGTGCACTTGGCTCCATATACCACTCCCCTAGTGTCGCAATTAATAAAAGATCTAATTTCAAATGATCTACCATTGTTGGGTGCTATAAAATTTTTCACAGTTGGCATATACTTGCATGCCTTACATTTGCCATATCTATGTGATCCGTTCGGTCTCTGGGGTAACCACGTTTTCAAAGGGGACACACTTTTAGAAAAGGTGCTATGCACCAACATGTCTCTCAGATTAGGTGCTCTTCTGTATGTTATCATAGGATTGGCAGGGAGAAGACCCGCCAGATCTTTATCTTTCTGTAATAGGGGCCAGTAATGCTTAATGATTTCGAAAATTGTGTGAGATTGCTCCGTGTATGTTCCTATAAGTCTCGGAAACTTGGTTTTCGGATCGCTAGATGGAACAGCATTAGATTTATTCATTAGGGTTTCTGCCCTTGGGGTATGGATTGCTCTCCTATGTGCTTGTTCCACTACCTTGTCAGGGAATCCTCTCTGTTTAAAACGTTTCCTCAGGAGTTGGCATTCTTTATTGAATGCCTGTTCTGTTGAGCAATTTCTTCTAGCCCTAAGAAACTGGCCCACTGGAATGCTCCTCCTAAGTGATCGAGGATGTGAACTGTCCCATTTTAATAATGCATTGGTAGATGTCGGTTTCCGATAAATTTCCGTTTGCATTCTACCATCTTCACCAATCGAAATATTGAGATCAAGAAAATTGATCGATTTATTGTCGATCTCGTATGTAAATTTCATCCCAATTTCATTATTGTTGAGGATAAAAACAAAGTCCTCAAAGATCCTAGCTGGGCCGTCCCAAATTACAATGATATCGTCTATAAAACGCCCCCAGTATAGTATATGGGACGTAAAGAACAACAAATCCTCTGAGAAGACATGTGTATCCTCCCACCAGCCCAGGAATAGGTTGGCATAGGAGGGGGCGCAAGCCGTCCCCATAGCACTGCCCCTGAGCTGATGGTAGACACGCCCACCAAAAAGGAAGATGTTATGAGTGAGTACGAATTCCAGAAGTGCTAGCAAAAGTTTGTTATGCTCCTCAAGATGCTTACCTCTCATCTTAAGGAAATGGGCAACTGCAGAGATGCCCAATGGGTGTTGGATACTACTGTAAAGTGATTCCACATCCAGGCTTGCCAGTAGGGTATTGGGGGGGAACTTCAAGATCCTGCAGGTGCACCAGGACATCTTTCGTGTCCTTGAGGTATGAGGGAAGGGCTTCTACAAAAGGACGTAGAAATTTGTCTAAATATTGACTCACTTCGTCCGTAAGGTTGTCACGACCGGAGACTATAGGTCTCCCTGGGGGTGGAGTGACCCCCTTGTGTATTTTGGGAAGTGCATAGAACACCGACATAGTTGGATGTTCTGTCGATTTTTTCAGCCTTATATAGTCTGTGGAGTCTAAACTTCCCTTCTCCAAACCCTCTTTTAGAATGTTTAGAAGTAGTGTACAATGAGACTTCAGAGGGTTACACTTAAGAACTGCATATTGATTGACATCACTTAGGATGTTTATACACATCATTTCATACATTTCAGTGTCCATTATAACCACATTTCCCCCTTTGTCTGCCGGTTTGATAGTTAGATGATCACTCTTTTTCAATAATTCAAGGGCCTTGCGTTCATCTGGGCTAAGATTGTCATTCCCATGATAGCCCACACTCTCTAGTTCCAGTTTTTTAAAAGCCCTTGTCACCATGTCCACAAAAGAATGGATCTGTGAATACTGTGAGATAGAGGGGCAATAGGTGCTTTTTGACTTCGTGCCACTCGGTGGCGCTAGAGTCAGTGTCACATCACTATTTTCTACTAACAATTCCTGGAGGGCTTCAAGAGCCTCTTTTTCATGTTTCACAGTTTTCTTATCTTTTGCCTCTTGATTCTCGTACATTTTCATTAGTGCCAACTTTCTCGCAAATAAATGTACGTCTTTTACCCAATCAAATGCGTTGAATTTACATGTGGGTACAAAAGACATTCCCCTGGTCAATACTGAGATGTCCTGGTGCACCTGCAGGATCTTGAAGTTCCCCCCAATACCCTACTGGCAAGCCTGGATGTGGAATCACTTTACAGTAGTATCCAACACCCATTGGGCATCTCTGCAGTTGCCCATTTCCTTAAGATGAGAGGTAAGCATCTTGAGGAGCATAACAAACTTTTGCTAGCACTTCTGGAATTCGTACTCACTCATAACATCTTCCTTTTTGGTGGGCGTGTCTACCATCAGCTCAGGGGCAGTGCTATGGGGACGGCTTGCGCCCCCTCCTATGCCAACCTGTTCCTGGGCTGGTGGGAGGATACACATGTCTTCTCAGAGGATTTGTTGTTCTTTACGTCCCATATACTATACTGGGGGCGTTTTATAGACGATATCATTGTAATTTGGGACGGCCCAGCTAAGATCTTTGAGGACTTTGTTTTTATCCTCAACAATAATGAAATTGGGATGAAATTTACATACGAGATCGACAATAAATCGATCAATTTTCTTGATCTCAATATTTCGATTGGTGAAGATGGTAGAATGCAAACGGAAATTTATCGGAAACCGACATCTACCAATGCATTATTAAAATGGGACAGTTCACATCCTCGATCACTTAGGAGGAGCATTCCAGTGGGCCAGTTTCTTAGGGCTAGAAGAAATTGCTCAACAGAACAGGCATTCAATAAAGAATGCCAACTCCTGAGGAAACGTTTTAAACAGAGAGGATTCCCTGACAAGGTAGTGGAACAAGCACATAGGAGAGCAATCCATACCCCAAGGGCAGAAACCCTAATGAATAAATCTAATGCTGTTCCATCTAGCGATCCGAAAACCAAGTTTCCGAGACTTATAGGAACATACACGGAGCAATCCCACACAATTTTCGAAATCATTAAGCATTACTGGCCCCTATTACAGAAAGATAAAGATCTGGCGGGTCTTCTCCCTGCCAATCCTATGATAACATACAGAAGAGCACCTAATCTGAGAGACATGTTGGTGCATAGCACCTTTTCTAAAAGTGTGTCCCCTTTGAAAACGTGGTTACCCCAGAGACCGAACGGATCACATAGATGTGGCAAATGTAAGGCATGCAAGTATATGCCAACTGTGAAAAATTTTATAGCACCCAACAATGGTAGATCATTTGAAATTAGATCTTTTATTAATTGCGACACTAGGGGAGTGGTATATGGAGCCAAGTGCACATGTAACCTTTTCTATGTTGGAAAAACGACGAGACAGTTGAAAGATCGTGTTTTAGAGCACATTGGAGACATCAAACATAAAAGAGAAACATCGATAGCACCACATATGAATGAAGTGCACATGATAGATCGATTTAACATTCAGTTCTGGGGCATCCAATGCTGGAGGAGAAGCGTGAGGGGGGGCAATTTCGATCGGAAATTGACTCAGATCGAATCACAATGGATCTTTAGATTAGACACCATTGCACCTAAAGGGTTGAACGAGGACTTCAACCTGGCATGTTTTTTGTGAGGACCCCCCCCCCCGACCCCCCCACCTCTCTCCCTCAGCCCCCTCTTTCCCCTCCCCTCCCCTTTTTGCATATGCAGGTCGTTCTACAATCTATATCCCTGGATCGTTCATTTATACCTTGAAGTCTGCATGCTGTCCTTGCCTTCCAAGCTATACATCTAGTGATCCTTACTATAAGAGCACAATGGAGACGTTTGAGAGACTTATGTATAGTATGTCATATAAATGCAAGTTTCCAGCTCTTTATGCGTAAACAATATGTATTCAATCCTTGGGATAACTGCCTAACGAAATATGGGCACATTGGAATACAGTGTGTGTATCTTGGTCTTCTAAACTTATAACGCTGTAATATTGCAAGTTTTGTTGCTTGGCAACCTCAATATCTCCTCCATATATGCTATGTGTATGTAACAGCAACAGGACCTGACAGGTCCTACAGCCGGCAGCCTGCAGTGAATGGGACGCACTCTGCGCCCCACCACCATGGCAACCAGCACTGGGAGCGTGATTGGACGGGACTGTGGGCGGATATGACGTCACCGCCGCAGCCCAGCCCGTCGCTCTCCGTGTTGGACATTTACCTCCCTCCAGCGCCAGCATTACCTAACAGGTGGATGCCATTCCGCAATCATGCGAACCCCGGCCCAAACGAAATGAGGCTTACACTATGCATATTCCCGGTGGGTTCATTACACCCCACAGGAAGGTGGTACACGTTGCGGACAGCCCAGCAAGCTGTATACACATACCAGGTAGGAGGGCAAATCAATCTGGGCCAACCCCCATTTTTCTCCTCCCCTCTTTGTATAAATATGACCTGGCCGCACATGGCAACTCAGCTCTGACTGGGGCAGCTTATATATATGGGGGGATGATGTGAATATGTATTATATGTATATAGGGTGATTGGGTGATACTGTATATGTGTATAGCACTTTCTGATGAAGCCATAGGGTGAAACATGACCATGTTAAAGTTTACATACAGCACCATGCACCGTTTGTGTAAATAGTTCTGATTATCCTCCCATTGAGCAATACATGTATGGGGGAAGCTTGTTTGAATTTGAGTACACCCATAGGGACTCATTTATACCTGTGTAGGTGACTTTCAAGCATCTCCATACATTGAAACTGTGCAGTCCACTGCATCACTACTGCGGGATAGCTACACCCCACTTTAAATTTGACGTGAAGTGGAGGGGGATAAGCTAGGACCCCTGCAGGTGTGTGTCAGTTTTCGTACTTACGAGACCTTCACAGTGAGGTTGTCTAGAAATCAGAGCAAGCCATAGAGAAGATAGGAACCATAATCTGTATTATACAATTATAATTGTATTATTTTAGTTTACATAAAGTAGTTACAGCACTAATTGTAAAGCTATGGGGATTTTGGATTTTAGAACTTATACATTTGTCGTATGAAGCAACTGTTTGTTTTTTGTTTTTGCACTGAACTGCCTGTTAGCTTAGCATGGAACCTTTGCTATGCAACAGCGTTTTGTACATTTACATTTAACAAAGGCGCCAGTTGAAAAGGGCACTAGAAATAGCCAGTAGTACAATATTGGAAAATTACTGATATTTTAATACTTTATTCATATAGTATAATATCAGGAATATTTACCGTTATTTTACGATTATCTAAACCTAGCCCTATGCTAACACAGAACTCTCCCTCTACTGATGCCTAACCCTAAAGTTTGCCACACACCATACAATTAATTAAATATCTGTTCAATTCAAGAATTGCAATTAATTTTTCTGACGGATTGTAACAATTCAAAAATATGACCAATGTACCACACACATACCGTATATACTCGAGTATAAGCCGACCCGAGTATAAGCCGACCCCCCAACTTTTACCTGTAAAACAAGGGAAAAGTGACTGACCCGAATATTAGCCAGGTGTAGAAATTGCAGAAGCTATAAATACTGTCAACCGTATTCCCTGTAAGCCCTATGTTAAAACTGTAATTATTAAAAAAAAATACTGATAAAAATCCCCCTCCCCAAGTGCCCTGCCATATGCCATATGGTTTATGCAATTCTCATTGTAAAAAAAAAAAAGCCATTGTAAGTCTCCAGCAAAAACGATATTACAAAGCAAGATATTTCCATTGAACATAGAGAGAATACAGAAAAGCAGTATGTAAATATATACCTCAAAAACATCTATTTGAGCAGTGAAGGGATGTGAGACATGAGTTCCCTAGAAAACCCCCTTCACTGCCGCACCCCCCCCCCCCCCCCGCGGAGCATTAAAGTATGTATTGGCAGCGTGTCCCCAAGCTCAGTGAAACTCAGTCAGCAGTGAAGGCAGGGCCGAGCCTGGGCGGGTGCCTGCCTCTGAGAGGCGCCGCCCGGCCACCGCTCTCCCCCTGTGGCCAAAGCTTCCTCCCTCCCTCTAGCCGCCGGCGCCGCGTCAGACCTCGATCAGGCAGGCGGGCGCTAGGACCTAGCACGCCGCACTGATATGCGGAAGTGACATCACTTCCGCATATAGAGCGGGTGCGTCCGGCGCCGTCTTTCTGGTCGGGTCGCCCGCTGATCGAGGTCTGATTCTGAAGCTGCTGCAAGGTGAGGGGGGAGCGGCGGCGGCAGCGGCTGGAGGGAGGGAGGCAGCGCGCTCCTGTCACTCACTACCTAAACGGGGACCCTATACCTCTGCCTACATATACTGGACACATATAACCCTGGCTACATACACTGGGGACATATACACCTGGCTACATATACTGGGGACATACACCTGCCTACATATACTGGGGACATACACCTGCCTACATATACTGGGGACATATACCTCTGCCTACATATACTGGGGACATATACCTCTGGCTACATATACTGGGGACATATACCTCTGCCTACATATACTGGGGACATATACCTCTGCCTACATATACTGGGGACATATACCTCTGCCTACATATACTGGGGACATAAACCTCTGCCTACATATACTGGGGACATAAACCTCTGCCTACATATACTGGGGACATATACCTCTGCCTACATATACTGGGGACATAAACCTCTGCCTACATATACTGGGGACATATACCTCTGCCTACATATACTGGGCACATATACCCCCTGCCTACATATACTGGGCACATATACCCCTGGCTACATATACTGGGCACATATACCCCCTGGCTACATATACTGGGGACATATACTTCTGCCTACATTTACTGGGGACATATAACCCTGACTACATATACTGGGGACATATACCCCTGCCTAAATATACTGGGGACATATACCCCTGCCTAAATATACTGGGACATATACCCCTGCCTACATATACTGGGCACATATATCCCTGGCTATATATTCTGGGGACACTGGCTGTTTGTCATTATGTGCATTTGCTGGTGAAAATATGTCTCTTATTATGTGCATTTGCTGGTGAAAAGCTGTCTCTTATGTGCATTTGCTGGTGAAAAGCTGTCTCTTATGTGCATTTGCTGGTTAAAAGCGGTCTCTTATTATGTGCATTTACTGGTGAAAAGCAGTCTCGTTACGTGCATTTACTGGTGAAAAGCAGTCTCTTGTTATGTGCATTTACTGGTGAAAAGCGGTCTCTTATGTGCATTTACATGGGGAACAGCTGTCTCTTATGTGCATTTAGTGGGGAAATGTTGGCTTCAATTCATCAAAGGGTGTTCGATAACAAAATCCCAGTCCTTAAAATACCGCATTCGGTATTTTACACTTCACTGTGCTAATTCATCAATATTTTCACACATGTGGTAGATGTTCGGTAAGTTACCGAAGAGGTCCGTGCAGTGAGGGCATTACAATAGGAAAGAGGCAGCACCGACATCCCTATACATGTGCCTTTTATATTTGTTGTGCTGCCTCTGCTCTTGCTGAATCTGTCTCATTAGTCTTAAGTTTCTATTTACTTGCCACAGCTTAGATGAACTGCTGAGAAACATTACACATTCCCTGCTTAGGTCATTTTGCCACAAGCTCCCACTTGCATCCCTGCATATTTAAACAGGCACTGAAGGGGTTACACTACCGAAGGGTGCCTAGAAAAGAAGGGTGCCTGGAAAATAACTTTAATTCTTTTCTCTCCCCTGGCTGCCTGGGGGGGGTCTGTTCCACCGGAGAAGCCTGGCCAACCTATCAGCAGCACTTGCAGGGGACAGGGGAGGTTTCTATGGTCCTGTCACACATGGAGAAGGCATTCCAAGCTCCTTATCGACAGGGGAGAGCTGGAGATAAACACCGCACGTTATCGAATGCTGTGAGCTTGATGAATTAACATTTGCTGACATTTTACTGACATGTGTTGAGGTAATCACTTAACAAGTCGGTAATTTATCTCTCTGCACAGGAATGTCTGCTTCTCATGCGGTAACTGCTTTGATGAATTAACATTTTACTAAGTGCTCCGTAAAGTCAGCTGTTTTCAGCATTACCGAATGCGGTAATGCTTGATGAATTGAAGCCGTTGTCATCTAAAAATCTTGAAAGGTTGGCAACACTGGCAGGCTGCGCGGCGCAATGGGAAGGATATAGGCAGCCCACCTCACTCTTGGGCTTGGCGGGGGGGAGGAGCCAACGACAGCAAGCGAGAGTAGGGTGGCCGCAGAGACTAGCAGGCTTGCAGGCAGCCAAAGCCAGCCAGGAGCAAGCCCATGGAAGAGGGGTAGTAATGGGGTATCACATGCATGCGTAAAGAGGTGGAAGGTGTGGGTGTGATTAGGCAGGACATGGGTGTGGTTATGTGGTTGGGCGTGGTTAATTTAACCACTCCCATAGGCGCCAGAGAAAATCTTGCACCCAGGTGCCAGGCACCCCAGGCTCACCCCTGAGTGAAGGGATGCGTGACATGTGTCTCTTAGAGTCTCCAAATTCTCCACTCCACCCTCCGCAGTGCAGAGCAGTAAAGTACATATCAGCAGTGTGTCCATCCAGCATACACACGCTCAGCAGGGTGTGTGTCCCACCAGCATACACAGGCTTCGTAAGCAGAGTGTTGGCATACGTTGGGAGCTTTCAATCACCGTTCCTCGCCATCAGGACTCCTGTACTTTCCGGTTGCCATCTCACACCTATGACGCTATGCAGTGGTACTTCGCCACTAGAGGGTGTCATAGATGTGAGACAGCAACAGTCAAGCACGGGAGTCCTGACGGCGAGGAACGGTGAGTGAAAGCTCCCGACATACGCCAACACTCTGCTTACGAAGCCTGTGTATGCCGGTGGGACACACACACTGCCGAGCCTGTGTATGACGGGGGACATGCTGCTATTTACTTTACTGCTTCGCTCTGCGGGGGGTGGGGTGGGGAGGTTGGTCAAGTGTTGGTCAAGAACAACTCTATCGGCACTCCGCGGTCCTTCCTACACAGGGCACATGGTGGGGGCACTTGGTCAAGTGTTAAGACTGGAGTGTAAGATGAGACCCCCATTTTTGGGTCAAATTTTTTGCCCCAAAATCTCGGCTTATACTAGAGTATATAAGGTAAGTTAAATTTTTTTCCCAATTATGATAAAAATTATTCAAAACTGAGAAAATTGCTAGAGTGTGTATAATAATAAATTGACAAACTAACACTCACTATACAATCTTTAGAAAAATAAAAATTTCCAGCATTCCGGAGCGAATTGGAAAAAAAAGGGAAATCCGATCAGATTTTTCAGTCGAATAAAAACAAAAAAAGCTTTAGACTTTTTTGGGAGATCCGATCATATTTATCGAATTTCCGTAAAATCGGATCATTTTATTGTATCGTGTGTGGCCACCTTAGGACAGACTCCCCCTACCTTTGGTGCCTAACTTTAACCCACCCCCCCAGTTGTGCCTAACTACCTTAAACCCCCACCCCCGTAATGTGTAAACTTAACCATCTGCTATGCAACATCTACAAATAGCGGGCCCCCTTTTCAACAGGATGCATCTTGCACCCCTTTTAACTGTTCTGTTTTGTACTGCATATCAGACACCAACTGGCATTTGTTGAGGAATGGAAATCTCCAAAAGCTATCTGAAAGAACTGAAAAGTAAAAAGAATGGGAAAAATACATAGAACTGAAAAAAAAACACTACATGTGTATATTTTCTTTAAAAGCAAGAAGTTTTAAATCAGGATGATACCATTTATTGGCTAACTAAAAATGAATAAAAATATCCTGTTAGTTTGCAAGCTGGTGGTACAGACAGCTTTATACATGCAACATCAAAAGAGAAAACAGATATTTTTTTCAAGCATAAATACATGTCATTAAGATGTCTTCATTCAAACAGACCATCTAAATGGGGTCAGAGGTTGTTAGCTAAGATAAGGATCCTTGTTTACTCCATGCTCACAGACCTGGGATTAGGATTGACCCAGAGGTATCGTAAATTCTTAGTTCAAAAGTTCAGCTAGAATGGCTGAAAAAGTTCAAATATCATCAGCCTCATACCAATATAAAAAGTTGTTGTCCTTATTCAAACCGTTCTGCACAGCTTTCAACCAATTTATAAATTTTGTGTCTGCTATTAAATCGATCATTTGACGTTTTGAAGCCACCCTTCAGGGCAGTGACACGAAGATCATCCATGCTGTGTCGGTTGGACTGAAAGTGTGTAGCAACAGGGAGTCCAGATTTGGTATCATTAATAGTGTGCCTGTGTCCATTCATACGTTTGCGCAGTTTGTCCAGTTTCTCCCACGTACATAACATTGGGGCATTTAGCACACATGATCAGATATACCAGATTTGTGGAACCACAGTAAAATGTACCTTGTACTCTGTACTCCTGTTGTGAACCTGGTATCGTTACCCTGTCAGTGGAGTAAATGTGTCTGCATGTCCCCCATATTTTTTGTCGGCAGGGTGATGTTCCGTTTTGTTGAGGCCTATTCAAAGAACTCCTGACAATCATCTGTTTTAGATTGTGTGGTTGCCGATATGACAAGAGTGGAGGTTTAGGGAATATCGTTCTCAGTCTGTGATCCTTGTGTAAAATGGGATGAAGTTACTTAGCAATCCTCCTTAAGATTTCCAGGTGTGGGTTGTAGGTGACAACCAAAGGGACACGTTCCTCTTTCTGGTTTTGCTTGTATTTCAGGAGTTCAGTCCTGGGGATGTTGCTGGCTTTCCTGATTTGGGCCTCAGCCATAGGAGGACTGTAACCTTGTTTAACCATTTACCGACATCCTAACGTATTAAAACGTCATGCTTACCGCTATTAACGGCAACATGACGTTTTAATACGTCGCGCATTCCCGTCGCTGCTACTGCCGTTTGCGCACCGCTACCGCCGCAGTTTCCGTCGGGATCCCGTGCTGGGTGATTGGGGAAGAAGACCGAACGGTCCTCTACCCAATCGCAGTGCCTGGAGTAAATGGACGTGACCACGAACAGCGGCTACGTCCATTCACAAAAACAGGAAATGTAACAATTAAATAAAGTGTAAAAAGAAAAAAAAGTGAACACTTCCTATAACGAGTGTTCACTAGCACCATCTTGTGGCCAAAAAGTATATTACACCTACAAAATACATACATTTTCAAGTACATACACATCCTTAATAAAATTACACTTCCAACCCTCACCCCCCCCCCCCCCCCAAAAAAAAAACAACACTTGTAAAAAAAAAATCAGCTTAAAAAATAAATAAATAAATAGTTGCCTTAGGGACTCAGATTTTTGAATCTATATTTTATGGGGAAAAATTAATTTTAATTTGTTACATAAGGTCTTGTAATTATGGCCAGAACAAAAAAAAAAAAAAAAAAAACAGAACAGAAAAATAACACTTATATTTCAAAATAATATACTGTCGCCATACATTGTGATAGGGACATAATTTAAACGGTTTAATAATCGGGACAACTGGGCAAATAAAACGTGTTTGTTTTATCCACAGGAGAATGTTTAATTTTAAAACTATAATGGCTGAAAACTGAGAAATAATTATTTTTTTTCTTTCTTTTGCTGTTTCTCATTAAAACGCATTTAGAATAAAAGAAAAATTCTTAGCAAAATGTACTAACCACAGAAAGCCTAATTGGTGGCGAAAAAAACGAGGTATAGATCATTTTCTTGTGATACGTAGTAATAAAGTTATTAGGGAATAAAAGGGAGGAGCGCTGACAACTGAAAATTGCTCTTGTCCGTTAGGATAAAAACCCTTGGGGGTGAACTGGTTAATGAAAGTGTTCTTAACTATTTGACATTCCTGGACGTGAAACTCACGTCCAGGAAGCCATGTGCGCTCCTGCGCGTCCACGCGCGCTCCCGGCCGTTTGTTAGCCAGTGAATCAGTGAATGGGGCAACGGTGCCCGATCACTGATTCCTCTCCCCCGCAGAAAAAGCGACAGCTTCTCTCGGAAGCTACGCTTTTTCTGCTTCCTATGTCGCTCTAAGCGTACGTGGTACGCTTAGAGTGACGTCACTGTAAACAACTCATGGCTGCCATCTTGTGGCCAAAAAGTAAACTACATCTAAATGTTAAATAAAAATACACATATTTACAAAAAAAAAATACAATTTCAATCCCACCCTCCCAAAAATACCCACATAAAATGTTTAATTAAAAAAAACAAAAAAACATTACAATAATAAAAAAAAAAAACACAAACATTTACCTAAGGGTCTAAACTTTTTAAATATCTATGTAAAGATGAAATATTTCTTTTTTTTTTTTATTATAAGCTTGTAAATAGTGATGAATGCAAAACGGAAAAAATGCACTTTTATTTCCAAATAAAATATTGTCGCCATACATTGTGATAGGGACATAATTTAAATGGTGTAATAACCGGGACAAATGGGCATATACAATACGTGGGTTTTAATTATGGAGGCATGTATTATTTTAAAACTATAATTGCCGAAAAGTGAGAAATAATGATTTGTTTCCGTTTTTTTCTTATTCTTCCTTTTAAAATGCATTTACAGTAAAGTGGCTCTTAGTAAAATGTACCCCCCAAAGAAAGCCTAATTGGTGGCGGAAAAAACAAGATATAGATCAGTTCATTGTGATAAGTAGTAATATAGTTATAGGCTAATGAATGGGAGGTGAACATTGTTCGGATGCATGAAGCGAAAAACGACTGAATGCGAACTGGTTAAAGAGAGTCTGAAGCGAGAATAGATCTCGCTTCAGACCTCATATATAGCAGGGGCACGTGTGCCCCTGCTAAAACGCCGCTATAGCGCGGCTTAACGGGGGGTCCCTGTCCCCCCAAACCCCCTCCGTGCAGCGGGGGAGCGCTTTCTGGTTGGGGCAGGGCTAACCGCCGCAGCCCTGCCCCATGCGCGTCTGTCAGACGCGTATCTCCGCCTCTCCCCCGCCCCTCTCAGTCTTCCTTCACTGAGAGGGGCGGGGGAGAGGCGGCGATGCGCGTCTGATAGACGCGCTGGGAGGCAGGGCTGCAGCCGTTAGCCCTGCCTCCAGGAAGAGAGACAGCCAGCGACCATTTTCCGACCATCTTTTGCGGGGGGTGGGTTGGGGGTGAAGGGACCCCCGTTAAGCCGCGGGATAGCGGCGTTTTAGCAGGGGCACACGTGCCCCTGCTATATATAAGACCTGAAGCGAGATTTAGTCTCGCTTCAGTGTCTCTTTAAGGCAATCCAGGTGCTGGTCTCTGTCCATCCTGTCAGAACAAATCCGGTTGTACCTTATAGCTTGGCTGTAAATTATAGAGTTCTTAATGTGCTTGGGATGAAAACTGTCATATCTTAGGTATGTGGGACGGTCTGTAGGTTTGCGATACACAGAGGTTTGTATGTTGTTACCCCTGATGTATATGGTGGTGTCCAGAAAGTTAATCTCTGTGTGAGAGTAGGCAAGTTTCAATTTGATTGTAGGATGAAAGGTATTGAAGTTCCTGTGGAACTGGAGAAAATCATCCTCACTTGCGGACCAGATGATTAAAATATCATAAATGAAGCGGAAGTAGGCCATGGGTTTTATGCCACATGCATTGAGGTATTCCTCTTCGATTTTGGCCATGAATACCCTTACTGAGACTACATATTTTCTTTAGGAACATTATTTTGTAAACCTGTGCTACTTATCACTCCATGGCTATGTTTTTACAAAATCAATCAGAATGAAGATCAGTGAGAAGCGCAAAAATGATTGGCATGCAGATAGAAAATAAATCCAGTATTAGAATCAGGCTGTTATCACATGTCACACCAGTGTCTGTAAAATAAGGCCCGCAGATGCATGATTGTCATAATCGTCCAACTCATCTACAAATAAAGAGGTGGAGGATGGGAGAAAACCCACAGATATAACTAGAATGAAAAGATTAGCTCACGAAAACATCCGTGTGCTGCAAACCAGAAGCGTTCCATTGTGCACTAGATGCTATGGACAATGCATTCACCAACAGAACGCCACCAGTTAGCAGCACAGAGCTGCACCCTCATGCCCACCCAATTGGATAACATCTGTTGGTTTTTCCCATCCTCTTCTTCATCCCTGGATATCAAGAACCTTGAAGAATCAAAGAAGAACCTTTTTGAACTATGTAGCCTCTGCTAAAGCAGGCATGTGGGCTGCAAAATATGTCAAATAAGTCAGACAATGTTTATATTGGTTTCAAGATTTCAATTTTTTTTAATAGCTGCTACATACTGGATGAATTTACCAATTAATGATATATGGAAATATTTATGAACTAAACACAACATTGTAAAACTAGACTGATACTCTTCTAACGTGTATTCTGCCAGTTTTATAAGAATTTTTAAGTTATACCTATTAATAGTTTATTGTTCAAAAAACTTGTCTCATGAAAAAAAAAAAAACCTCATGGTATTAATGTGGAATGGAAGGGATTAATAGCTATCCTCCTTACCAGAAGTTCACTCTGCATATTAGTACTGTATATGAATACATACCTTGACAGCTTTTTGTTGACTCATCGTATTTGAACCCCTCATCACAAAGACATGCATAAGAACCAGGCATGTTTTTACATTTTGCTGTTCCACAGATGTCTGGTGATACAACGCATTCGTCAACATCTGCAAAATAGATTTGTGATCATTATTAGTCAATCCTAAGAATGTTGATTGAAACATCAAAATGGGGGGTTTGCACTTTTTCTAAGTACCGTACTAGCACCCTGTTTGAAAATAGTGAATACCATTATAGCCGTGGACAATCACCAGTCACTACTGAAACTCATCTGGTCTTATTTTCAAATACAATCTAACAAGAACTACCCCCAACAGGATATCTGGCAGCCTCAGATCGCAACTATGGCAGGTCAGAAGTGTGCCAGGACATAAGTCACTTAGATTCCAGTCACTGCTGCAGGACACCTAGTTTGCTATTAGTAAGTGCCTTGGCATTAAATGATTATTTGGTGTGACCATCCTTTAGGCTGGTTTCACAGTGGGACGTTACAGGCGCACGTTAGAGCAGCCTGTAACGCACCCCACCGCACAGCAATGAAAAATCAATGGGCCGTTCACAGTGCCCACGTTGCGTTACACAGTAACGCTGCGCCATAAGTCAACGTACTGCATGCAGTACTTTGTAAGCGGCAGAGCCGCGTTAGACTGCTTGGACATGCGCAGTAATGTTGGGGAGGAGCGGAGAGCGGCAAAGCACATGGCTAATTAATATTCACTGCGCACAGTGACGTGCAGTGTTTACTTCCTGGAGCGGCCGCTCTGTGTGGCGATTGGCCGGGCGGGACCACGTGATGCCGCATGCGTCCAAGAGTGTGCATCACGGCATCACGTACGCCAGAGAGCTGCACAACGCGGCTCACTCTGACGTCCACCTTAGAGAGCACCAGGCGTTGCGTTAGGGGCACGTTATGCGACCATAACGTCCCCTAAAACGCAACGTCCTGGTGTGAAACTAGCCTTAAAGAGACTCTGAAGCGAGATAAAATCCTTGCTTTTACCTTTTATTTATGTGAAGCACTATGGCTTGTGCTAAAACGCTGCATCCTTGCGGCAAAGACAAGGGGTTTATACCCCCCTAATCACAGGGCAAAATACACAACTTTCTTGGTCATGGATTTTGCTGCCCAGGGAGGCAGAGCTTTGAGCTGCAGCTCTGCCTCCATTCGCGTCAATCTACCGTGGATCTCCGCCTCTCCCCCGCCCCTCTCGGTGAAGGAAGACAGAGGGGCGGGGAGAGGCGGCGATCAGCGGGGATTGACGCGCATAGAGGCAGAGCTACAGCCCAAAGCTCTGCCTCTATAAGGAAGCCTTCCCCGATTTTAGCCCTGGGGATTTGGGGATATAAAACCCTCATTCTGCCGTCGGGATGTGGCGTTTTAGCACTAGCCATAGTGCTTAACATAAATAGAAGGTAAAAACAAGCATTTTATCTCGCTTCAGTTTCTCTTCTTTACCATGACAATAGCATGAATTCTCCCGAATACACTTGCACACATTTAAAGGACCATTGTCACAAAAAAATGTTAAAATTTAAATTACATGTAAACATATACAAATAAGAAGTATGTTTTATTCCAGAGTAAAATGAGCCATAAATTACTTTTCTCCTATGTTGCTGTCACTTACAGCAGGTAGTAGAAGTCTGACAGAACCGACAGGTTTTGAGCCTCTCTCTTCATGGGGGATTCTCAGCAAGGCTTGTATTCTTTATAAAGACACTAGTAAAAAGGCCTGTCCGTTAAACGGGCACTAGGCCACTAAACCACGGTAACGCGCATACCAATGCGTCCTGCTCGCCCGTCCCCATCACTGTCCGAAGTGTATGCACACGGGGAGATGTTGCTTGCTTAGCAGTTGAAAAAAAGCTGTTATTTCCCACAATGCAATGAGGTTCTCAGACAGCAAACTGTCACGTCTGGAAGCAGGGACACACACACACACACACACACACACACACACACACGTTTTATTATATAGGATTCCCTGAAAAGTATTTATACAAAGATGCTGGCTATCCTCCCTGCTTGCTGCACACTTTTTTGGCAGAGCAACTGCCATTCACTAAGTGCTTTTGAAAATAAACAAAACCCTGAGAATCCCCCATGAAGATATGGGCTAGTCCATAACCTGCCGATTATATCAGATTTATACTATTTACTGGAATTGGCAGCAAGATAGGAGAAAAGTAATTTACAGTTCATTTTACTCTGGAAGAAACATACTTCTTATTTGTATGTGTTTATATGTATCTTAAATTTTACAATTTTCGTGATAGTGGTAAAAAAAGGTCATTGAA
The DNA here is from genome assembly GCF_040937935.1 of Hyperolius riggenbachi. Lineage (NCBI taxonomy): Eukaryota > Metazoa > Chordata > Amphibia > Anura > Hyperoliidae > Hyperolius > Hyperolius riggenbachi. Next base: position 222,654,095 of record NC_090647.1, read on the forward strand.
GCTGATGTTCCTTGAATAGGCCAGCACAGGATAGAATATTTCCCTGCCAGCAGAGGTGGTATGGGACCTGCACAGATATCTACCCCACCAATAGAATTACAATACCAGGTTAATTGGAGGAACTTACAAATAGCATCTTCTCCTGTGGGTCAACCAAACTAATTCCGGGAAGGAATTTTTCCCTTTAGGGGCTAATTGGACCATGCCTTGTAAGGGTTTTTGCGCCTTCCTCTGGATCAACAGGGATATGTGAGGGAGCAGGCTGGTGTTGTACTTTATACTGGTTGAACTCGATGGACGTATGTCTTTTTTCAACCAAAATAACTATGTAACTATGTAACTAGGTAACTGTATATGTGATCACGTGTGCTAAATGCCCACAGGACTTTATGTGGGGGAAACAGGACAAACTCTGCAATAGCAAATTAATGTGCACAGGTTCACTTTTAGCAAAAGTAGCTGATCTCTCAGTACGTTCGCATTTTTTCTTCCATAAGACACAGCTCAAATGACCTTCAGGTAACTATACTTATCGGTGACTTGACTTCAGGAGAGAGTGATGTGGTAAACAAAATGTATGCTGTGGTTCGTAAGTGTGGATCAAGGTTTGAACAGAATGCAGTTTTCTAAGTTTATATGATTTTGAGTGAATGTAATTGGTACATTTAATTTCAGCCTAAAATCGGACGGATTTAGGCCAAGGCCACCTAGGGCTCCACAGGAGGAAGGGCACCAAAGCAGCTGCTATGCAGGGAGATCAGGCGAGTGTCTGACTGCGGTACTCTGCTGCCAGCTGCCTGTGTAGCAGCCACCTTGCTCTCATGTTTGCATTGTGGACTTGGGCAGCATTGGAGACGGAAAGGAAGAGGAAGCTTCTGCACTGGAAACAAGCTGAGAAATGAGTGACACAGATGGCTTCTGCAGTGTGAAGGCGAGCTGGCTACCTATACTGAAAAGGAGGGGGGGGGGGGGAATTAAGGGCGTTATCTGGCTACCTATACTGGAGGGAAAGGGGGAGGAGTCATCTGGCGACATATACTAGAGGGAAGGGAGGGGGGGGGAGGGTCATCTGGTTACCTATACTGGAATGAAAGGGGAGGAGTCATCTGCCTACCTATACTGGTGGGGTCATCAGGCTACCTATAGTAGAGGGAAGAGGGGAGGGGTCATCTCGCTACCTATACTGAAGGGGGCGGCTGGTGACAGTGGCCTAGGGCGGTAAAGAGTGCAAATCCAGCCCTGCCTAAAATCAGTATTATAATCAGCTTTGACACTAACTTATCGGGTGAATTCTGTATTTCCAGTCCTATCAGGCTACAATTCTAGGTATGTGAAAAACATACAGAGGGCAGTAAATAACTATGCAACACTTTAATAGCAAACCTGTTCTAATTGTTAATGCATTTTTGTGACACTTATTTAGATTAGCCAAAATAATCCATGCATTTCCCTCTGATGCTCAAATGCACAAAAGCTTTATTTTCTAACATTTTAGACAGCATATCAGGAAAGTTTTAAAAAGACCTAACTACTGGGTTGAAAGCTCCCTTTACATAATTTATAGTTAGCAAATTAATGGAACTTTCCTGATTGAAAACCCGTTCCCCTTTAACTGATGGCTGATGCGGTACATACCGTACTCTATGGCTACAAAATACATCAGTGTACTGCTCCCTATCCCATTGAAATGTGCTGTGTACTGGTGACATCATTTTTATAAGCAGTTATGATGCATTAACCATTTCTGCTAGATTCTCATTCCTGCTAGAGCAGTGGATACAGGAGCATGAACAAGTAACATGTCCAGTCTTGTTCGGCATAGCAGCACAGTACAGGAATGCTGTGTGCTGAAATCACAAGCCTTCTGGCCTATAGTCATGCACACCACTACAAATGTTAATCCTCTCTCCTGTTCATAAGCCAACCCACCACTAAAAATAATACTTTGCCGGCCAATGCAACTTGGGTAGAAAATCTGAGTTTCTTACTCTTTCTAATTTTGCAGAGGGGATTTTTTTTTTGAAGGGGGAAATAAAGCACAGTACGCTTTTTGCAGGAATCCTATGATATGCATAATAGGATTTATTAGTGCAGTGCTACTTTTCCGAGCAGGAAATATTATTTTAGCAGTACTTGCCTGGTTTCCTTTAATTCCAATAAACACTAGCTCAAGAAAATGGCAAATGATATCAGGGGACAAGCTTTACATGACGTTTCCAAGTCAGTTTAATAAAGCAGTATTATGTAACAAAGTGATCGCAATATAATAGGATTGAGCCCAAACCCAGTTGGTTCTTTTTCCAGCAATGCATTAAAAAAAAAAAAACACAAAATGGCTATGAAAACATTAATCCTCCTCATAGGTCACTGCCTGTGTGATGCCTCCTGCAAACAGACCACCTGCAGCAGGTGAAACCAGCCCAATAGTACAGATTCATTATAATGTACTAATTATAGTAACATCATCTGATGATCCAGCTGTGGCATCTGTACCGGCAATTAACGCTTGTTCTGGTTTGAACTGCTTTACAGGTTGTTGTACTGCCGCCAAGCTGCTTGTTCCCATCAGCACGCCTTTGTATGTACAGTGCATGCTGTGCTAATCGGCCAGCTGCACACTGCTTTCTCTACATGCATGGTATTGTAAAACTAATACTTCTGACTTTTAACTAGCTGAAGGAAGTAGTTGTATCCTGAATTGACTGCATTATGTGCAGTGATCCTCTATGTCAGTCTGCAAAGGGTTTCCTTTTGCTGCCTTCTCTACCTCCTCTGCCAACAAGGGTACAGTGTGGTGCAGCATCTGCTTAGGTGGTCAGCAAGTATTTTCCCTGTGCTTGCTTATTGGATCTCTTGCTCAGTGTCAGCAGCTACTGTGGGACACCAGAGTCACAGTCAAATCCGGATTTGCATCACTGGAGCATATAGGCACAGATAACCTGGCACCCTAGACTTTGCTCTCCATGAACCTACAAACACCTGCCAAACCCTACCACAAGTTGCTGGCTGCCTCAGCTGTCACTTCTCCCTTAATTACCTTGCCCTTCATGGGGAGCTACAGATATTCCTTAGCATAAGGTAGCCAGAGGTACCCTCAGTATTAAGTAGCTAGTGGTGTCCCCGAGTATTCGGTAGCTAGAGGTGCCTCCAGGCTGAAGGGCAATTTCATCAGTGGAATGCTGAGAGTTGGGTGAGTAACCGCTCATTTACGCTCTGCCTGGCACTGTGCATAGGGAAGGAGGGAGGAAGACACTAGGGGAGTGGCCACCTTTCCATCATCAGGCGCCTGTAGGCACGTGCCTACAGTGCCTTATAAAAAAAAATCTGGCCTTGGTCACAGTGGTATCAGACAGAAAAGAGGAGTCTTGGGTGTAGAGCTTGGTTAGCCCACTACACAGCTATCTGGTGAGTGCCACAGGTATACCTCAAATCGGTTGAGCTGGTACTGTGCTGGAGACATTACACAGGCATGTATCAGCAGATGTGCTTGTGTGGTGATTGGCAGCCCAGTACAACGTTGTCACTCCCCACACAGCTGCCAAAACCACAAATGCACTCATGCTTCGTCTTTTTAAAAGGTTTCTGGCTAGAATACAAGAAAGAGTGACATGCAGGATACATCAGTGTATCACCGGGGGTGTCTTACTAGGGTTTGTCACTGCGGGTCTGGTCTTCAACAGGAAGTATGGCACTGGGGTCAGTTACTGGGGGTTTGTCTCCCCGCAAGTGGAATGTCAGTCAATTCTAGTGATGGTCATATCCAATAAAAGTTATGGAGACGCATGTGATCAGTTTGGCCAGGTGACGGATATGCAAGTCTCTGAATTTCTAGTCATGATCATGTGCTGAAGCAGGATGCGATCACAGCAAATCAGAGCTTTTGCAAATCTATCAGCTGACCTCCCCCCCCCCCCCCCCCCCCCACCCAAAAAAAAAGAAAAGAAAAATCACATGAGTCTCCAGGAATTCTCCTAGATATGACCGTCACTAGTCAATACTACCTTTTAATGGAATCACCCTGTAAGGCCTTGTGCACACCAGAGGAGTTTTTCTGAGCGTTTTGAGTTTTTAAATCTGCTGCTAATGTTATCCTATGTGTCTGTGCACACTGGAGCAATGAGGTTTTGTAAAAAAAAAACCCATAGCATTACATTGGGAAGAGCTTTTGAAACCTCTAGCGTTTGGGCACTAGAGGTTTCAAAAGCTCTTCCCAATGTAATGCTATGGGGTTTTTTTACAAAACCTCATTGCTCCAGTGTGCACAGACACATAGGATAACATTAGCAGCAGATTTAAAAACTCAAAACGCTCAGAAAAACTCCTCTGGTGTGCACCAGGCCTCAGTGACATCTGCCTGCCAATGTCACCTGTATTCGCTTGTTAGTGGTCAGTCTATATGTGCATTTAATCACGGTCTCTACAAATGACAGAAGTCACAATGTGTATAAAGAAAAGTCATTCATTATTTTTGGCAATAAGGGTTGGTGTTTTAATTCCAAATCCTGCACCCAAATTATACACCGCACCTCAGCACCAAAGCTAGTGGACTGAGTCACGGGGTTGCGGTCCACGTCACACTTCACAGGACTCCGATGCTTCTTCCTTCCGAGCCAGAAGTAGGAAGTGAGTGAACTCCCCGTGACCCTGTCCACTGCTTTGGGTGCTGAAGTGCAGTCAGCGATTGGCACAATTCAGATTTCTGAATGCAGGTTCCCGAATTTGAACACCAACACTATTGGCAATTTATGCAAGAGGAAGGGGAGAGCCGAGAGCGGGGTATAAGTGGCTGAAAGTGTACATATTTCTGTCTTAAGAATGTTGGGGTGTAAACGGTGTTAAAAAAGCTAAAATAGAAAAAGGTTGCCAGAAATAAATCAAGCCTGCATGAGGCGTTTCTCATGCAGGTTTCATTTATTTCTGACACTATTTGGCCTGAGAAAGTGGGCAGGGACCCACGAAACGCATTGCCTGCTTAATAAAATTTGTTTATTCCATATACGAATTTGTCGTCATTGAGGAAAGCCACCTCAACTTTTTTCTATTTTGGCGGTTTTTAACACCAATCAATATTTGGTTGCCTCTCCCCCCCCCCCCCCCCTTGTGCTACCCACCCTGTCCTGGGGGGGGGATGGGGGGAGTGTTTAATTTTGGTTATGTGTACCATTACAATCACAATCTGGAGTTCTTTGCCAAGAGTGCAACCAGCGTCCAGTGTATCTGGACACCAAGGTGGAGTCGAGGTTGTTTATTTCCACCTGCCTCCAGTGGTTGGTTGCCCGTTTGCAACCTCCGTTTGCGAGTAACACTTCACCACAATTTAAACAATCCTTGCCATTACTTATTACTCTATTGGGGCTCCTGTTGTCTGTGTTTTCCCCAGGGTGTCTCTTTTAGTCACCCTGTACAACTACATTTTAGTAACTACTTACAGGATAGATATATTTTGTCTATGGCTGGTGAGGTAAACACCACACTAGTAACATGACATCCTGTTATATTATTGCATCATGTTTTGAGCTTTATTGACTTCTCTCAGCAAGACTAAAAAACACGCTATCCCAAAAAGAGTTAAACCCAAACATAGAACAATGGGCCTGATTCACGTACTGCCGATAACATTGCTGTGTGCAGGGAGTGCATGGCAATATTACTGGTACCAACTGCAGCAGAGTTGTACCAGTAATATTGCAAGTGCTGCCTGCGCACAGCAATATATATTATCGCAGGAGACATTGGCAGCGCTTCCAAACAGAGGCTGCACCCGAATTGACTACCTGCAATAGATGTGCGGAGCTCCCCAATTGTGGACTAAAATACACAACATGCATTCAAAACAGGTACAGCAAAGGAGGACGTTTGCTTCAGTATAAATAATATGTGCACAAATTATTCCCTACTAGACTTCCCCACGGCGGAGACGGGTCCTCTAGGGGAAGACCTACCGCTAGTCTAATGATAAAAAACACCATTTTTTTCCTAGTGCTGCTAGTCATAAAATGGTATACACATTTCTCTCAAACAGACATCAAAACAAATGACAGCACTCATAGGCTGCAACTGAATTGTAGACAGAGGCATGCAGAGCCCCGCAGGTCTAAATACAAGCCTTGAATGCAAATGCTGTACAAAACTCATGTAAGTATACTTATGGCTAGCTGCATCCATGTGCATCAATTTGCATTCAAATTATAGATTAGGACTAGTACATGATTTGCATCTGATTTGCATTCAAGGCATGTATTTAGCGCTGTGAGGCTCTGCATGCCTCTGTTGGTCTACAATTCAGTTGCAGCCTATGAGCGCTGTCATTTGTTTGATGTCTGTTTGAGAGAAATATATATTATCGGCAGTATGGCAATCAGGTCCAATGTCAAATCTCAACAAAATCTTTAAAGGCAATAAAAAAAGCATATTATATGGACCATTAATCTTTTCCATCAAATCAATCACAGGTGTCGCATGAATGGTTTGTATGTGACAGAGCTGACAAAGGTAGACCCCCGCACATTTCTGGTAAACGAGTTATGCTTAGTGGCCAACAGTACAGCGTGCTTGCTGCATGAAGAGAACAGATTGAGCAATGGTCACCAGGTAATAAGATCATGTTTACAAGTTTACCCTAGAATTACACATAAATAGTTCCATCATAAACTCCCTGACAAATTCCTGAACTACTAGAAATAATAATAATGCAACATGACATGCTAGGCATGCTGCCATAAAGAGAAGTATTTTCTCTTTGCCCGTATAATCCAAAAATACCAAAATATTTTTAGATACAGATTTTTAATTTCATTTCCAAGATCCAAAATGTTTCTTTAAAGTCAAAGTAAGTAAAGTAAGAAGAGAGTCTATTTCCAGCAGCAGGGCTACAGGTGGTAATTAATATACTAAGGATTCCTGCCTGCAAACACATTTTATGCAGTTTGGAACTGGGCTAAGTGCACCTCTTCCTAATTTCTCTTGGCCCCATTCCCAGCTACATACACTTTGCAGGTATGCCGGAATTATTAATATCTCATTGACCATCTCAGGTTGCTGTGTTAGCAAAGTTAGTAATATTCTGCTTCTTGATTTAGCGCACACACACACACACACACACACACACACATGCACACACACGTACACACACACGTACACACACACACACACGTACACACACACGTACACACACACACACACGTACACACACACACACACACACACACACACACACACACGTACACACACACACACACGTACACACACACACACACACACACACGTACACACACACACACGTACACACACACACGTACACACACACACACGTACACACACACACGTACACACACACGTACACACACACACGTACACACACACACGTACACACACACGTACACACACACACGTACACACACACGTACACACACACGTACACACACACGTACACACACACACGTACACACACACACGTACACACACACACGTACACACACACACACGTACACACACACACGTACACACACACACGTACACACACACACGTACACACACACACGTACACACACACACGTACACACACACACGTACACACACACACGTACACACACACACACGTACACACACACACGTACACACACACACGTACACACACACACGTACACACACACACGTACACGGTTCTATACATCACATGTGTTTGCACCAGTGAAAGGTCAGTTAGATGCAAATTCTATGGCAGCTTGAAAACAGACCGATCAAACTGCAAACCTTGCTGCATCTGATTGACTAACAGCCAACACGCACCATCACCATGGTGACTGGCTACAAGCCAGGAGGATGACTCTTTATGGTATGTGGATTCTGTGTGATCTGGCATGCCCACTCCCTGAACTGTGAACTGATTGGCACACTCCCAGTCAGGCACGGATTTACAGCACAGGAGCCTATAGGTACAGATGTCCTGCCACTCTAGACTTCACTCTCTGAACCTACAAGCCCCCACCACACCGCAAGTGTTCTGGCTGTCCCAGCTGCCACTTCTCTCTTACTTTTCTTGCCCATCATAGGTAGCTAGAGGTGCCCCCTAGTATTAGGTAGCTAGAGGAACCTCGGTAGTAAGTAGCTAGAGGTGCCCTTAACTGAAGTGAGAACTCCTCAGTGGAATGCATAGACCAAAGTGGGTAACTTCTCATTTACACACTCATCAGGACTCTGCATAGGGAGGGAGGCACTCAGGAAGGGGAGTGAGTGGCCTTCCCATCAGGCACAGTGCCTTATGGTAAATCCGGCCCTGCTCCCAGTCCACATCTGCAGTGACGTGACTGGCCAAACTCTCTCTGAGATGGACAATCATGCACTGCTCCTGAGGGACAGCCACACCCCCAGCCCGAGCTCCTAAATCATTGGAATGTGGCCTGACAGATGTTAGCCACAGCCAATCACATGCCACCACCGACATTCAGTGGGGGTACAGCATTAGTATGTCTGACCCACAGGCTGCAGTTTAAAAGTGAGTGACATCTGACAGCTCCTGAGGTGGCAAAAGTATCGGTTTTCTGATTGATCATCATGCTAATTACATTTTGGGAGTTTCTTCATGGTTTTGCTCAGTTTTATAAGGTTGTATGTAACACTGGTGATATGATCATAACTGTGCCTCGATAATGGGGGACCCTGTGTGGCCCTGAAATGATCGCCGGTTTTAAGAACAATTGTGTGTATATGGTGATGGAGCAATAAAAAGTTCCTGTTCAAGTGATGTGCGGACCTTCTTTGGATACTTGAATGGACTTTAGCTACTTGGTCCTGCACCAACCACCTGCTCTGGAAGTTGGTGTGTGATCTTTGGGATTACTACATAATACCCTACCTGACCCCTAACCCTAACCTCCCTGTGCGACATAATCCCCTACCTGACCCCTAACCACCCTGTGTGACATAATCCCCTACCTGACCCCTAACCACCCTGCCCGACATAATCCCCTACCTGACACCTAACCCTAGCCTCCCTGTGTGACATAACCCCCTACCTGACCCCTAACCACCCTGCCCGAAATAATACCGAACCTGAAACCTAACCCTAACCTCCGTGTGACAATCCCCTACCTGACCCCTAACCTCCCTATGTGACCAGGGCTATGGAGTCGGTACAAAAATCCACCGACTGACTCCTCAGTTTAGGATTCCACTGACTCAGACTCCTCGACTGACTCCTCTAATTTGCATATTACAATCTTGTTGATTGAAAGTATGTAACATGAAATTAGTCTCTTAACTGCCAATGCTTAGGAATTTTAAAAGGCAACTGAAGTTAGAAGGATATGGAGACTGCCATATTTATTCCCTTTAGTCATAGACTAAAACTAGCCCTTGATAAGAGTAATTGTAAAAGGTACAGACCGGAACAAAGAACATCTATCAGGCCCTAGGCAATGTAACTGTGGGTACATGTAAGAGTGATATGCAGGTACTCTGCAGGGGAATAAGGAAATTCTTCCTCTATTACACATTCTTCATGAACAATCTGAACCAGGTTTATGGGTGATAGACAACACCTCTGTGCTCAATGTGCACAACATTATCAGTGGATTCCCTGCAGCTCTGTGGAGAGTGCATATGTAGAGTATAGTATTACTGTGTTACACATTAAACCTGAGACAGATGAAATTAACGTCTTATACATACCTGGGGCTTCCTCCAGCCCCCTTCAGGCTAATCAGTTCCTCGCTGTCCTCCTCCACCACCTGGATCTTCTGCTATGAGTCCAGGTACTTGAGCCAGTATGGCGTAGTGCGAATTCACCCACTCTGCCGCCGGGAGCGTACTACACCTGCATAGCACTATTGCACCGGTGCAGAACGCTCCTGGCTGTGGAAACGGCATGCGGCCGGACTGCACTGACTGGCTGAATTACAAGGACTCATAGCAGAAGATCCAGGTGGTGGAGGTGGACAGCAAGGGACTGATTAGCCTGAAGGGGGCTGGAAGACGCCCCAGGTATGTATTAAACTTTTCTTTTCAGCCTTCTCAGGTACCCTTTAATTCGTAGTCACCAAACCAAATTTTAACAACATATCAAATTATTTGATTTCATGAGCAATCAAATTAACTGTACTGTTGATTTATGTACATTTGCATAAATCAGACTCAACGCAGAATTATTTCCATCTCATTGACCATCTCCATTAGTGACACGGCTACACATCAGGCTTTATTCTTACAGCATAGACGTTATTTAGTATATATAAGAGATTCCTGTGTACACATCATATATACTGTACAGTCACAATCAGATGTGTATATCTGACTTTAAAAATACTGGGACTGCTTTACTGAAGCAGCACAAGTAACTAATTTTGATTGGTTCATTTCATTTTTGTGGACTAAGCACAGCTATTACTGTATGTATAAATTATTTATAATGACTATTATCTGAGAAATAGAACATTTTATCATATTTTCTATTTTAATTACAGTTTAAATTCATTAGGAGTCGGAGTCGGAGCATTTTTTCCCGAATCAGACTCCAGGCACCCAAAATTGCCCCGACTCCGACTCCACAGCCCTGTGTGTGACATAATCCCCTACCTGACCCCTAACCTCCCTGCCCAACATAATCCCCTACCTGACCCCTAACCTCCCTGTGTGACATAATCCCCTACCTGACCCCTAACCTCCCTGCCCAACATAATCCCCTACCTGACACCTAACCCTAACCTCCCTGTGTGACATAATCCCCTACTTGACCCCCTAACCTACCTGCTTGACATAATCCTCTTCCATTTATTTCCCTGCCTAGATGCTTATCTGAAACACCTCTGCTCACTTGTGTTTACAAGCAAGGATGAGGTGACTCAGCATTTGGAGGAGAAAAGAAAAAAAAAAAAAAAAAAGGACAGTGCAGTTCCTAGTATACACCTCAGTGGGAGTGTCTGAAGACTCTGGGAGGAGGGCAGCTAATGGATACAGAATGAGCAAGAGAAGGGAGGGGGAAAACAAGAGTCAGGGAGGATATGATGTCAGCATTAGCTTGGCAAGATGGCCACTGCCTAGAATAGGATTTTCTGCTTTTCATTTATAAAATTCACAGGAAACATGATGTGGATAGCACAATAAATCTGTTATTTAAGTAGAAGTAGGATTTATCTACTTATATATGGGTTTTTTATTTCTAGGTTAGCATGGGTGTCGCTTGTTCTTTAATAAAAGAAGAGTTTTTTGCTAAGCCACAGTGGTTATGAGAGATCTGGATTGAATCGTTGTTGCCAAGAAAGATCGGTTGGATTAAAATTGGTCATGTATGGTCGTGGGTGACCTGGTAATATCCACCAGGCACTTACAGACCCTGGTGGTCTCATCATTTTGTGAGTGATGTTCTTCTGGGTGTGGTGAAGGTGTCCAGTAGTGATAGTCACTTGAACTGAACAAACATTAATAGATAATGTATGAATGCAAGGGAACGGGGGTACATGTACACTAGTGGAAAGGTGGAGGGGGCAGTGGCAAGGGGCGGGTTTGCAAGGCCGATTGCTGAAAGATTTCATACTGAAATCGATTGGAAACTGACCTGTAGTTTATGGCTTCCAACAGATCTCTCTCCGATGAGATTCAATAAAGAGAAAGATCTGTCTATTAGTCTATTGGACACCAAATCACTAGATGTATGGCCACCTTAACAGTGTATGTCTAACTTATGGAATCCCTAATCTTGTGCTCTCAGACACTGCCAGTGAACATTAATAAAATGTAGAGAAAAGCTCTGTCAGCTGCTAGTGCTGAGCAGTGTTCTCCTTCACTACAGAGCCATCCTGCCTGTGTGCAAGCTGCAACTTGTTACAGTGTGCTATACAATATTGTAACAGTATACATTGTTGCAGAAAGATAACGTTCAACAAATACTTCTTCTACAAGCCTTGCTTGTCTGTCTTTTTTCAGGGTCAGAGTATTTTTAAAAATCCCAATGCTAAAGCTGCAGGGCAAAAACTGATGATTGCAATACACACAATCTCCACCATGTAGTATCGCTTAACCATTTAAGGACCATAGGCTTACACGCCTCTAGTGACCAGGTGATTTTTTACAATTTAGGGCTCTGCAGCTTTAACTGCTAGTTGCAGAGCCATACAACTGCGCACACAAATGAATCCCCCCCCCCTTTTCTTGCCACCAACAGAGCTCAAGTTGGTGGCATCTGATTGCTGCTGCAGCCTACGAGAGGGATCACTTTGTGTACCTCCTCTGAGGACAGCTCAGCAACAGAGCTGTCCCCCATACAACGCTACAGTAGATCGCAGCGCTGTACAACGTAAACAGACGTAAATAGTGGAGCTCCGCCACTCAAGCGGGGATGCACGCACAACGGCCGCGATACCCTGCAAAACCAACCCCCCACGGACTTGACATTTTTCGACGTTAGGGGGTCCTGGGGCCTCCACCTTCCCGACGCCTAGCAGCATTAGAAGAAGAAAGGTGCCTGTCATTTTCCAGCGCCTGCCATTTCCTGTTCCCGCTTTAAATAAGAATAGTATTAAAGAGAATCTGTATTGTTAAAAATCACACAAAAGTAAACATACCAGTGTGTTAGGGGACATCTCCTATTACCCTCATTTCGCCGCTCCCCGCCGCATTAAAAGTAGTCAAAAACAGTTTTAAAAAGTTTGTTTGTAAACAAACAAAATGGCCACCAAAACCGGAAGTAGGTTGATGTACAGTATGTCCACACATAGAAAATACATCCGTACACAATCAGGCTGTATACAGCCTTCCTTTTGAATCTCAAGAGATCATTTGTGTGTTTCTTTCCCCCAGCAGCTCACTGAAGAGTTACAAGCTGATTGTTTCTTCTTGCAGACAGCGCTGCCCCGTTGTCTGTAATTCTGCAGTATGTGACTCATCAGTATGTAAACAGAGGATTTATCCAGCTTGTAAAAGATAAGAGAGCAGAGAAAAGCTGGCTAATGTAAATAACACAAACACAGGGGAGTGTGCATAGAGGGGGCATGCATAGCAGATCACACTGAAGAGTTGGCAGCCTTCCAGACACAGGACAACAAGTCCGAGAGGGGAAAGATAAGCTGATTTATTACAGAGATGGTGATAGTAGAAAGTGCTGCAGTAAGCCAGAGCACATGGTTTAGGAACCTGTAGGATGGTAGAAAACACAATGACATTTTTGTTACAGAGTCCATTTAAGCCTTACCCTCACAGGTCCTATTGTTCACAGAAAGCCGATAGCCACTCTGGCAGAAACAGTGGTAGGATCCAGGCTTGTTAATACAGTAATGAGAACAGTCTCCATTCCGAACAGCACATTCATTAATATCTGTAAAAATATACACACAGGAACTTTAGTGCAGTGACTGCATCCAGACAAACAAATGTGGAAAATCAGAAGAGTGCCTGCATTAGTGTTGGGCGAACATCTAGATGTTCGGGTTCGGGCCGAACAGGCCGAACATGGCCGCGATGTTCGGGTGTTCGACCCGAACTCCGAACATAATGGAAGTCAATGGGGACCCGAACTTTTGTGCTTTGTAAAGCCTCCTTACATGCTACATACCCCAAATTTACAGGGTATGTGCACCTTGGGAGTGGGTACAAGAGGAAAAATTTTTTAGCAAAAAGAGCTTATAGTTTTTGAGAAAATCGATTTTAAAGTTTCAAAGGGAAAACTGTCTTTTAAATGCGGGAAATGTCTGTTTTCTTTGCACAGGTAACATGCTTTTTGTCGGCATGCAGTCATAAATGTAATACATATAAGAGGTTCCAGGAAAAGGGACCGGTAACGCTAACCCAGCAGCAGCACACGTGATGGAACAGGAGGAGGGTGGCACAGGAGGAGAAGGCCACGCTTTGAGACACAACAACCCAGGCCTTGCATGAGGACAAGAAGCGTGCGGATAGCAATTTGCATTTTGTCGCCATGCAGTCATAAATGTAATACAGATGAGAGGTTCAATAAACAGGGACCGGAAACGCTAACCCATCACAGATGTTCATTGTCCATGTTACTTGGTTGGGGTCCGGGAGTGTTGCGTAGTCGTTTCCAATCCAGGATTGATTCATTTTAATTTGAGTCAGACGGTCTGCATTTTCTGTGGAGAGGCGGATACGCCGCCGATCTGTGACGATGCCTCCGGCAGCACTGAAACAGCGTTCCGACATAACGCTGGCTGCCGGGCAAGCCAGCACCTCTATTGCGTACATTGCCAGTTTGTGCCAGGTGTCTAGCTTCGATACCCAATAGTTGAAGGGTGCAGATGGATTGTTCAACACAGCTACGCCATCTGACATGTAGTCCTTGACCATCTTCTCCAGGCGATCGGTGTTGGAGGTGGATCTGCACGCTTGCTGTTCTGTATGCTGCTGCATGGGTGTCAGAAAATTTTCCCACTCCAAGGACACTGCCGATACCATTCCCTTTTGGGCACTAGCTGCGGCTTGTGTTGTTTGCTGCCCTCCTGGTCGTCCTGGGTTTGCGGAAGTCAGTCTGTCGGCGTACAACTGGCTAGAGGAGGGGGAGGATGTCAATCTCCTCTCTAAAGTCTCCACAAGGGCCTGCTGGTATTCTTCCATTTTGACCTGTCTGGCTCTTTCTTCAAGCAGTTTTGGAACATTGTGTTTGTACCGTGGATCCAGAAGGGTATAAACCCAGTAATTGGTGTTGTCCAGAATGCGCACAATGCGTGGGTCGCGTTCAATGCAGTCCTAGGCCGAAGAGGTCATAGCCTAGGGTCACAAAAACCTGTTTATTTGGGCTATTTCAATGGTAGTGATGGTGACGTACATAAATCTCAGCCATGGCCGTTAGCAACGTCTGAATCTCACGAAATGTCTCATGCAGGTAGAAGACATATTGTTAGACTTGGATTCCAAAGATGGGGTCCCTACATCTCTGCAAACCAGAGTTACAGGGGTCCAAAATTGGTAAAATCCCCCATAGGCTTTCATTGGGCCTCCTATTTACCGTTCCAAAATCTCACACCATTTCAAAGGGCAATGGCTCAGCAGTGGCAAAACTCACCAGTCATGATCCCCCTAAGGGTCCCTACAATGCTAGAAAATTTGGTACTGCTGAGCCATTGCCCTTTGAAAAGATGTGAGATTTTGGAAAGTGAAATAGGGAGGCAATGAAAGCCTATGGGGGATTTTACCAATTTTGGACCCCTGTAACTCTGGTTTGCAGAGATGTAGGGACCCCATCTTTGGAATCCAAGTCTAACAATATGTCTTCTACCTGCATGAGACATTTCGTGAGATTCAGACGTTGCTAACGGCCATGGCTGAGATTTATGTACGTCACCATCACTACCATTGAAATAGCCCAAATAAACAGGTTTTTGTGACCCTAGGCTATGACCTCTTCGGCCTAGGACTGCATTGAACGCGACCCACGCATTGTGCGCATTCTGGACAACACCAATTACTGGATTTATACCCTTCTGGATCCACGGTACAAACACAATGTTCCAAAACTGCTTGAAGAAAGAGCCAGACAGGTCAAAATGGAAGAATACCAGCAGGCCCTTGTGGAGACTTTAGAGAGGAGATTGACATCCTCCCCCTCCTCTAGCCAGTTGTACGCCGACAGACTGACTTCCGCAAACCCAGGACGACCAGGAGGGCAGCAAACAACACAAGCCGCAGCTAGTGCCCAAAAGGGAATGGTATCGGCAGTGTCCTTGGAGTGGGAAAATTTTCTGACACCCATGCAGCAGCATACAGAACAGCAAGCGTGCAGATCCACCTCCAACACCGATCGCCTGGAGAAGATGGTCAAGGACTACATGTCAGATGGCGTAGCCGTGTTGAACAATCCATCTGCACCCTTCAACTATTGGGTATCGAAGCTAGACACCTGGCACAAACTGGCAATGTACGCAATAGAGGTGCTGGCTTGCCCGGCAGCCAGCGTTATGTCGGAACGCTGTTTCAGTGCTGCCGGAGGCATCGTCACAGATCGGCGGCGTATCCGCCTCTCCACAGAAAATGCAGACCGTCTGACTCAAATTAAAATGAATCAATCCTGGATTGGAAACGACTACGCAACACTCCCGGACCCCAACCAAGTAACATGAACAATGAACATCTGTGATGGGTTAGCGTTTCCGGTCCCTGTTTATTGAACCTCTCATCTGTATTACATTTATGACTGCATGGCGACAAAATGCAAATTGCTATCCGCACGCTTCTTGTCCTCATGCAAGGCCTGGGTTGTTGTGTCTCAAAGCGTGGCCTTCTCCTCCTGCGCCACCCTCCTCCTGTTCCATCACGTGTGCTGCTGCTGGGTTAGCGTTACCGGTCCCTTTTCCTGGAACCTCTTATATGTATTACATTTATGACTGCATGCCGACAAAAAGCATGTTACCTGTGCAAAGAAAACAGACATTTCCCGCATTTAAAAGACAGTTTTCCCTTTGAAACTTTAAAATCGATTTTCTCAAAAACTATAAGCTCTTTTTGCTAAATTTTTTTTCCTCTTGTACCCACTCCCAAGGTGCACATACCCTGTAAATTTGGGGTATGTAGCATATAAGGAGGCTTTACAAAGCACGAAAGTTCGGGTCCCCATTGACTTCCATTATGTTCGGAGTTCGGCCATGTTCAGCCCGAACCCGAACATCTAGATGTTCGCCCAACACTACACGTGACCCATTCGGCCAATCACAGCGCTAGCCGAACGTTCGGGTAGCGTTCGGCCATGCGCTCTTAGTTCGGCCATATGGCCGAACAGTTTGGCCGAACACCATCAGGTGTTCGGCCGAACCCGAACATCACCCGAACAGTGGCGAACACTGTTCGCCCAACACTAGCCTGCATCAGGGAGGGCGCATGGGGTGCGTGCATCAGAGACAGAGAATGGGAGCTTGCATCAGGGAGGATGCATGGAGTGCCTGCATCAGGGAGGGAGAATGGGGAGCTTGCATCAGGGAGGATGCATGGAGTGCCTGCATCAGGGAGGGAGAATGGGGAGCTTGCATCAGGGAGGATGCATGGAGTGCCTGCATCAGGGAGGGTGCATGGGGCGCTTGCATCAGGGAGGGTGCCTGCATCAGGAAGGGTGCATGGGGTGCTAGTATCAGGGAGGGCGCATGGGGTGCCTGCATCAGGGAGGGAGAATGAGGAGCTTGCATCAGGGAGGATGCATGGAGTGCCTGCATCAGGGAGGGTGCATGGGGAGCTTGCATCAGGGAGGGTGCCTCCATCAGGAAGGGCGCATGGGGTGCCTGCATAGGGGGGGGGGGGGTGCATGGGAAACTTGCATCAGGGAGGGCGCATGGAGTGCTTGCATTAGGGAGGACACATGGAGTGCCTGCATTAGGGAGGACACATGGAGTGCCTGCATTAGGGAGGACACATGGAGTGCCTGCATTAGGGAGGACACATGAGGTGCCTGCATTAGGGAGGACACATGAGGTGCCTGCATTAGGGAGGACACATGAGGTGCCTGCATCAGGGAGGATGCTGCACCCATTGCTTGATTCCCATCTTTACTCAGGTATGTCTGTTTCTTAATCTGAATTTCTGCAGCAACATGCACTTGTATGCAATTGGTGAATAAACTTGCAATTTTGCTACTAGTAGTACTAGGTACCTATTGTTTTCCTCTACATGTCAATACCAATTCTGTTCCTCCATTGTGAAACCTACAGCAGGCTTATTTATAGACTATCTTGGAATATCTTTGACAACACTACCAGGGTTCCCAAGCCAGCTGCCTGGGCCCCTCAGGTCCCCCCACAACTGTATTGTTTTCCCCAGTGCCCCTGCAGAGTGCTTGGCATTAAAGAGACTCATCTATCCGGGCTGGCATGCTCCTCCATTACTCCATGGGGTCCCAACTTCATCCTCGGAGGGGTGCCTCTCTTACATTACCCAGCACATGTTTTTTACATAATAACATGCCACTGGGTCACTGAAAAGATGCGGGGACGAAGACAGAAGCACACAGACTAATGGAGGAGGGCTCCAGTTGGGACTGGTGAGTTGCTACTCTGTAGGGGCCTGGGGACCACATCTATCTGCTCTTGGTCCAGCCCTTGGTCAAATTGAAGAACCCATTGTGGCCCACGAGTCAAAAAGTTTGACACCCCTGCACCAGCTGCTTCTGAAGCAGGCACTTGGGTAAGCTGATGTATTCAGCAATATGCTGCTGGATAATTCCAGTCTGTGTTTTACTCTCTAAAATGTGAAGATGAGGTGACAATCCAGGCATTACTTGCCACTGAACTCCATTTTACCACAGTAATTGGGGCCATCAAGATAGCACAGCAAGGCAGTGTGTCCACCAGGTCTCCCACAGGCTGGCATAATGGCCGAGAGTGATAGTAGACCTATACTTTACAGAAGAGAAATGGAGCAAGCGGAGTTACCAGTGTTGCAGGTCTTGCCCATCCATCCATTTTTGCAGTGGCAGTAGAAGTCTCCCTGCAGATCTATACAAATGTCTGATCCAGGTTTGTGGCATGGGTTTGATGAACACTGGTCACGCAGGTCTGAAAAGTACAAAATAGTTATCTTATCTACAGAACTATAGAGATTTTCTATCACTTCACAGAAAAGAAAGCAAATATGAAACTGCGGGCCATAAAAGCAGCAGTGTAACGTTATGCAAAACACCATATTGTCCAGGCTTCATCTATCCTCTAAAGTTGCTCACAGACTTTGGGACAGCTGGATGTTAGCAGAGGATACAGCTGCCAAAAGACATTTCTCATTTTTTTAATACCACAGCTCTCATCTCTGCTGTGATGTGAGGGAACGACGGGCTTTCCAGAAAGTTACCAAACCTTCCAACACAACTTTGCCCAGCTGCAAGCCCTCACGGGTCACCTGATGCATTCCATGCAGGCAGCTACAGATGTCACTCAAGTCTGACCAAAAGCTAATGCAGACTGCAAGGTTTATGGGTGTTAGAGAGGAGGAGAACAGTTGGAACATGTCCGATTTGTACTGCTAGAGAAGATTCTCAAGAAGGTTTCTAAGAAAAATGAACATTTCTGACCAGCATTTTATATAGTCACTATGCAACTTTGCTTTGCACGCAAATCACTTCACAACTTCTGTTTCACCCCTTAAATATAAATGCACAACTAACATTCTCTGTTTCTCCAATGACCTCCTCACTCTGGCTCTGATTCAAACACAACAGTAAAATTGATGCGTGCACATGGTGCATGTTAATCTTACTGGCTTTCACGCAGACCACGCAACAACAAACAGCGCAATTTGCTGTATGTACACAACGCACATGTTGCTTGTATAATGTGCGCTACACAGAGATAGTGTAACGCATTTTAAACATTATACAAGCATCACACAAAATGCGTACAGTACATGAGTTAAGTTGTTTGCTTGCCCCCCCCCCCCCCCCCCACCAAGGAAAAAATTAGTGTGCACTGTAAGCACACGTCAATTTTACCATTGTTTCATAAATCTGGGCAATCATTTATGCCCGTGTATGACTCCATACTTTGGAACAGTGACGGTCAGTGAGTTGCAAATGATCCCGGCTTGCATGCAAATTGTATGCAGCTTGGAACTGAGCCAAACAGAATTGACAGGAAGTGCATTTGATTGGCTAAATTCCAAGCTGCAGACAATTTACAGAAGCAATTACTGGTATTCTGCATCTGATAGACCATATCTACGAAGGAGCACCTCACTGTGTCATATTTTGACCTGGTTGTCTATACAAGTTCATAATTTTCAGCCATTATGCTTAATGTTCAGTGCCACAAAATAAATTGGTGCTTCATTTGCAACTATTACTTGTAGAGAAGTGCTAGAACCTCCTTTTCAGTGTGGAAAGTGCAGCCTACATGCTGTATTGGGGGCTGCCATATTTGTTCCTTTACAGTACACTTGAACTGAGAGAGATATGGGGGTTGCCATATGTATTTCCTTTTATACAATACCAGTTGCCCAGCTGCTTTCTTTGGCTGCAGTAGTATCTGTACTTCAGTCAGAAACAACTGATATACATGCTTGTTCAGGGTCTATAGATAAGAGTATTAGAGGCAGAGGCTCAGCAGGACAGCCAAGAAACCTACATTGTTTAAAGGGGCACTATTGCTAATTTCTTTGTTTTTTGCCACTATAATATTAATATTTGTATGTGTATCATACTTATGAACATCTATTGTGGCAGATTACATTTCTTTCTTTACACAGCCAATTTCTTTTTTACAGCTTTAGAGTCGCGTCGGCAGATTTACCTTCCTGACGCGACTCAGGCTAATCCATGTTGTAGCAGGAGGCCTCTTTTTATCTCAAAATACATACAAACTGCGCCTGCCTCAAAGAATCTCTATCGTTGAGTATTCGCTACCACAAGTCCACAATAATATACTGAAAAATGTTGTGACAGCGCTCCTCTTCTCAGTGGTTATAAATCTGAAAAAAACAAGCTCCACATAGTGCATTATCAATGCTATACATTCACTGCATGCACATCCACCCAGTGAAAATTAGTGTCTTGTGTTCCACACCATGTGACATCCAAATCCTCTCCCTGCAATGTGGCCGCTCACCAGATAGATGCCACCTCAAAATCCAGGTGGGTCTAGCGCTTTGCCAACGGCAACAAACTCCACAGCTCCAATCTTTCAGCTTGTATAAAATCTCCAGTTTAATCCACAAAGATCATGTAAAAACAAATAAATGACACATAGCGTAATATTGTTTGCACATAGAGTCTCCTGGCCTGCGCCCTCCAGTACACTCACTTAGAACAATAAATTAATGCGCATATCGGGCTAATCAGCCCAGCAATACCGCTCTCTCACCGCGGTGTCGGCGTCCCGTACTCCCGCTGTTCCAGTAGTGTCAGCGCTCAGTTCCGTGCCTCCGTCCCGCTGCTCTGTGACGTCAGACGCACCTGGCTCCGCCCTACGCGTTTCGTCCAATCGGACTCATCAGGGGCTGACGTCACAGGCACGCCGACGTCTATTATAGCAGCGGGCTCCTCCCCGGTTGCATTCCCTTGCGTACTAATCGACTGCCTGGAACGCATATTCCGGATGTTAACATGCGTTCCTTTGTTGCATAGATCTTTGGCCCGGTATTGACTATACTGCTGCCATCTAGTGGCTAAACCGCTCCCGGCATTAGCCTATAAACTGACTGTTATTAATATCTTTCTACCTATATAAAATTCCTTTAGAAATTAAACAACTAAGGTTGCTTCCACATAAAATGATATTAAAATGATATTAAAATATTATGCACAGCCATCTATATATAAAGTGCATTGGGAGAATAAAGTTAAAAATAAAATTGGTTTGCTATGGATTGATACCCAACACTTTATAATTGAAGCTTTGAATCTTATTCAGACCACACCTCTAATGAACACACTTTGCTCTAATTAATCTAACCCGGGCCAAAGAGCTCAATATTTCCTTTTGGTTCAGCAGATATTCCTGGGCTGTATCCCCTTGTTCCTTACATGGTTGTATGCATATACCTGGGGCTTCATTCCCCACTACCCCTATACAGTTTTCAAAATAAAACCATACTTTACATCCAATATTTTTATACCACCATAGCCCCTGTTTACAAATACTATCTAAAAGACAATCTTCTACAGGGGGAGAATTCTGTAAGCCCCTGTCCATCTCCCTATCCCTTAGGGCCTCAATACCCAGCCCTCTATCATACAATATCAGCTAGGGTCCAGATTTAATGCAATGGCTTTCTGGGCTACAGGATTCTCTGGTATACTTCATCCTATAATTCCTCCTTGTTTATATGTCATTAGTGATAAAGCAGTTGAGGTCAAATTCCACATTGAGCCCCCTTGGGACTGTACTCTTCAAATTAAAGATCCATCTTCCCTCAGCCTGGGATATATCCCTGACCATACTGGAACCCCTCCATCTTTTTGTGTGTGCCTCTACCCCCATGAATCTAAGGCCAGATGGGTCCCTATTGTTCTGTAATCTAAAATGGTTGGATACACTATGAGTTGTCAATCCTTTGAGAATATTGGCTACATGTTCCCCAATACGTTTTTGTAACTTCCGCGTGGTTCTCCCCACGTATTCCAAATTACATGGACACCATAATACATATATTACCCCTTTGGTATGGCAGGTGATACACTGCTTTATCTGATGAAGGTGTCCTGTGTTTCTAGCCGTAAGATTGTCCCCTCTGATAGCCTGTGCCTCTTTGCAACCCCTACAGCCACAGCATGGAAAAAATCCCTTTTGCCCCAATAGATCTGTCATTGTACTACTGGGAGGATTCTGGAAGCTGGGGACAAGCCTAGATCTCAGGTTCAGTGCTTTGCTATAAATGAATCCTGGTCTTTCAGGTAGTATCTTACTTAATGTCCCATCCAGTTGGAGGATATTCCAGTGTTTCTTAATAATGGATTCCACATCCTTATGTTGACAATTATATTCTAGCAGTATATCAAATTCCCGATTCTTTCTTATTCTTGGATTCGGATCCCCTATTAAATCCGCTCTCTCATACTGGGCAACTTCTTCCACCAGAGAGTCCAGTTCCCTCTGTTTATATCCCTTGTCCATAAATCTATGTACTAGAATTTGGCTCTGCGTTCTATAGTCTTGCACGTTGGTGCAATTTCGCCGCATCCTCATTATCTGTCCCTTGGGGATGTTATCCATCCATCTCTTATGGTGGCAACTGTCTCTGGGAATATACCAGTTTTTATCCGTGGTTTTGAAAAATGTTTTAGTCACTAATTGATCGCTTTCTCTACTTATAACCAAATCTAGAAATTCCACTTGCTTACAGGCTTGGTGGAATGTTATCTTAATGGGTTCCCAGTGGTTATTAGCTGCCAGACAGAATTGGTCAAGACCCTCCGTTGTTCCCCTCCATATAAAGAAAAGGTCATCTATGAACCTATTCCAGCTTATGATGTTTTCAGCCCCTTCTAACATCAGGACCTCTTGTTCCCATTTGTCCATAAAGATATTCGCTACTGAGGGAGCGAATTTTGCCCCCATGGCACATCCTGTGAGCTGTAAATAATGTTCATGTTCGTACCAGAAATAATTGTGGGTGAGTGCAAAGTTGAGGAGTTCCATTAGGAACATAATTTGTTTGTTTTTAAGAGTAGCTGCCCCCCGGAGGGCTTCTTCCACTGCCATCATTCCCTCCCGGTGCGGGATCACAGTATATAGGGATGTGACATCCCCTGTTACTAGCAGGTCACCTTTTTGTATTTTTATATCCCTCAGTTTTTGCAATAAATGTTTGGTATCTTTTAAAAGGTATGGTAAATGCTTCACCACATCCTGAAGGAAATAATCCACATATTCCCCCACTCTTTGCGTAAGCGACCCTACCCCACTGACAATGGGCCTACCTGGAGGGTTCAATTGATCCTTGCACTGATTACGCTGCCCGGCAAGGACCCCTGTGCTCTTAGATTCCGCCGCTGCCTTGCGCAGGTCGTCTGGTAACCATAGAAACGGACAACAATAGGTGTCCGTTTCATTGCCTGGTTCACTATAGGGGGTCCTTGCCGGGCAGCGTAATCCGTGCGGCTGGGTCCTGCTCAGCACGGCGGATGTGTTCCACTTAGGAGGACGTCTGCGTCCCACTCTCCACGGCGGCTGCACTTTATGGCAGATTCGGGTGACCTCTGTAACTGATAGTGCAGTTGGAAAATGGAAGGATCTAAACTGAGCTGAGGGGTGAGCAATAACGGCAGCTCCAACGAGATAAAAAGAGGCCTCCTGCTACAACATGGATTAGCCTGAGTCGCGTCAGGAAGGTAAATCTGCCGACGTGACTCTAAAGCTGTAAAAAAGAAATTGGCTGTGTAAAGAAAGAAATGTAATTTTCCCCCATATATGTTCCTAAGTATGATACACATACAAATATTAATATTATAGTGGCAAAAAACAAAGAAATTAGCAATAGTGCCCCTTTAAGAGGAAATAAATAGGTCAGCTTCCATACCCCTCTCAGTTCAGGATTGCTTTAAAAGGCCAGTTACCTAGCTGTACTGCAGCTTTTTTTGGAGTAAGAAGTCTCATACCTGCAACAAGTATGCAGCCTGTGTAACAGTTCTAGATAAGGTACACTAGGAATTAAAAAAAAGGACGCTAGCAGCATTGTTAAAGGACCACTATCTGATGGGGGACCCAGTACTTTTTTTATTCTTTACAAAAGCACTTCCTGGATCTACACAAAGATGCCTGTCAGCCTCCCTGCTTGCTTGCATACCATTTCGCAGTTGGACTCAACAACCGCATTTCGGAAAGTGCAAGTAATTATAAAATTAAAAAAAAAAGCAGTGACAGGGACATAGGAAAACATGAATTCATGGTGCATTTCACTCCGGAAAAAACATACTGTACATTTTATACATATGAATTTGAAATTTTACAATTATTCACAATAGTGGTCCTTAACCATCTAAGGACCGCAGTGATTGAAATCTACGCCCTGTTTTGGTGGGCTTTTGGCTGGCAGGGCGTAGATTTCAATCACTGTCCGCAGCATGCATCCGCCGTCTCCGCCGCTACCCGCCGATCGCGCCGCTCAAACCCGACGATTCTCGCCGCATCTCACAGGCTCTGCCTGTCTCTATGACGGCAGAGTCATGTGAGCCGGTCAGGAGCCGATTTCATTGGCTCCTGGCCCTGTCTTTCAATGTAAGCTGTTCCCATTGGCTTACATTGAAAAACAGGGTCAGAAGCCAATGAAAGCGGCTCCTGACCGGCTCACATGACTCTGCCGTCATTAGAGATGGGAAGTTCGGATCTTTTCAATGATCCGGATGATTCGAATCGGATCATTGAAAAGATCCGGATCTTTGATCCGAATCTCGGATCATTTTACTACGGAAGCATTTAGGGGGTGAAATGACTAGCAGGGCAGGAGAAGGGGAGGGGGGTGGACACACAGAGAAGGGGAGAAGATGGACAGAGGGCAGGGAGTGGACAGAGAAGGGAGGAGGGACGAGCAGAGAGCAGAAATGTTTGCACACAATACCCACATGCTGCAATCATATGCTTTACATACATTTCACCTATATGTTCATCTGTATACGAGTGCAGGAGGATCATATTGCGCTACAATCACAGTGCCTGCAAAGTTACTGAGCTGTGCTGAGCTGAGCCAAAGGTTTCCAATGTGTTTACTGTGCACAACTACGGAACAGACAGCCTGTAATGATCAGCACATTATAGCCAGCATGTGTGCTCTACACATATCTGGCAGTGGCACCCATGTCCCCTCTCTCCCATCTACCTGTCTCCCTGCAAGCCTGGCTCCCATCCAACAGAGCGATCCATCTCAGCTCTGCTTCCAGGACCCCGCTGCCCGCTGAGAGGGGGGCGTGTCGCTCCTGGCCCCGCCCCTTTTGCGATCCGAATCACTCATTTTGATGATTTGGATGATTCGACTCACAAAATAGATTCGGATCAAAGATCCGAATCGTTCATGATCCGGCCAACACTAGCCGTCATAGAGACAGGCAGAGTCTATGTCCTGGGGGACCCGGCGAGCGGTGATGACGGCGGTTGCGACGGGTATGTGCTGCGATTCGTCGGGATTCTGGCGGGATTGGACCAGCGGTCTCTGGTCCTTAAGTGCCCAGAGACCGCTGGTCCTTAAGTGGTTAAAAGATACCTTAGCTCTAAAAATGACAAAAATGGTGACCTACTCTGTGTGTGGGGAGTGGTACAGAGTCTTACCACACCACCCTTGCCCCAGCATAAGCCTCCGGTTTCTTGCAGGGTAGGTGCATACACAGTATGTCTGCAGGCGTATGTGCGCACACCCGAGGGAAGATGTACCCGGTGCGCATGCGCACTGGACTTTAGGTCGGCAGGGAGTGTGGTCACAAGGCTCCCAAGCGGACATGCTGCACATGCGCAGCATAGTATGTCCAGGTCGTAGGGCACCGACCCCGACCGATTTCAGAATGGATTGGTGAAGGGGCAAGGGTGGTGCGGTAAGACTTTGCACTACTCCCCACACACACAGTAGGCGTCAGTTTTGGCATATTTTGTATCCTTTAAGTCAGTGGTCCTCAAACTAAGGCCTGTGGGTCGAATGTTCCCCTGAGGCTTTTTTACTGCCCCCCCCCCCCCCAAAGTGTAGTACTTATAGCTGCGGTCAGCTACATCTTTAAATATTGGTGGTCTGCATATAGAATAGCAGTGCTGGCACCACCTATCCACATGGTAGCCAGAATGCAGTAAATCGCTGGTTTCCAATCAAATTCCACATCAGGTGACACTGCTGTCCACTGCAGGTTGTCACCTGGGTATGCTTCACTGTCCGGCCCGCAGACTTCTACATCATTTTATGTATACTCCGGCCCCCCAAGCAATCTGAAGTATGTTGACCCGGCCCTCGACCCAGAACGTTTGGGGACCCCTGCTTTAAGTAGTAAGAACTGGATCTCCCAGATGATGTTTATATATTTGCCACTCTTTACACATACAGCATTTCAAGCTTTAACTCGTTTATCCACCTGCCAGTAAACACTGTGCTGCCGTATTAAGATTTTCCTTTAAAACATTTTTTTTTAAATCTCCCAGGAAGTGACTGTATTGACTTATTAGCTTTGGGAGTAAGCTACAACTATAATTTCATAAGGAAATTCACCACTGTTCAAAGGACTGGAATTTCAAGTTGTACTGCAGTGTAATATTAATTGTTAAAGAAAAAAAAAAAAAAGGAAACATTTCATTTCATAGCACCCAAGGTCAACCTGGGCCTGCGAAGACAAGTCCAAAGACTTGGGAAGACAAATCATGCTTCAGGTAACATGTCTGAATGATAAGGAAGTGCTCTGATGTGCTCAGACAAACACAGAACGAATCAAAGCATTTTCTACCTTTTCTTAAACAAAGAGTAAACAAGTCTACATTCCTGTTAAGGCATTTTACAAGTAGAAATCTATACAAATCGTTATTCCTTCCATAGCAGCAGCAAGATCTTTCTGAAAGGTTCCTGCTAGGACACTATCAGCCTGGAATTTGTATGCTCTCTCTATTTGAATGGGTTTCCTCTGAGCACTCTGGTTTCCTCCTACATCTTTAAACCCTACCAGTACACCAGTTTACTTTCCCACCACATTGGCCTTAGACTATGGCACAGACGTTAGATTGTAAGTTCCTCTGAGAAACAGTTTGTACTATGAATTAAAGGACACCTGAAGTGAGCAGAATATGGAGGCTGCCATATTTATTTTCTTTTAAACAATGCCAGTTGCCTGGTAGCCCTGCTGTTCTATATGGCTGATCTGCATATGCTTGTTCAGGGTCTATGGCTAAAAGTTTTAGAGACAGAGCAGGATAGCCAGGCAACTGGTATTGCTTAAAAGGAAGTAAACATGGTAGCCTCCATATCCCTCTCACTTCAGTTGTCCTTTAAGTGTATTATGTTATGCACTGTACAAAATGTCAGCACCATGCATTGACAGCAAATTCAAAGTTCCAAGTAATAAGCAAATTGGCAATTCATAAAGAAAAAATTTCCTGTATATCAAACTGCTGGAGACTGGCAAATCCCTTGCAGTATCCTGGACTGGTGAAATGGAATTTGGATAGGGTACTGCTAAATGGATTTTTTTTTTTTCAAATTCAACAGATCAAAACCCCCTTTCCTCTTTCCAGCTCTTTTCAATGGTCCCTTAAGGCTGGTTTCACAGTGGGATGTTACAGGCGCACGTTAGAGTAGCCTGTAACGCACCCCAACGCACAGCAATGAAAAATCAATGGGCTGTTCACAGTGCCCACGTTGCGTTACATTGTAACGCAGCACGTCCAGATAACGTACTGCATGCAGTACTTTACACGCGGCAAAGCCGCGTTAGACTGTTTGCACATGCTCAGTACGGGTGGGGTTTTTTTAATTTTGGGGGCGGAGAGGAGGCGGGGAGAGGCCGCTACGTAGCCAGGCACATGGCTACTTA
Organism: Hyperolius riggenbachi; assembly: GCF_040937935.1. Classification (NCBI taxonomy): domain Eukaryota; kingdom Metazoa; phylum Chordata; class Amphibia; order Anura; family Hyperoliidae; genus Hyperolius; species Hyperolius riggenbachi. The sequence goes on from NC_090647.1 coordinate 222,681,996, forward strand.
ATATTCACTGCACTTGCAGTGTTTTCTTCTTGGAGCGGCCGCTGATTGGCTGGCGGGACCACGTGATGCGGAGAGCTCCGCTCACGTGGTCTCCGCAGTGCCTCCGACAGAGCAGGCGCACCAAGAGCTGCTTGTAACGCGGCTCTTGGTAGCGTCCTGCTCCAACACCACTAGGCGTTGCGTTAGGGGCACGTTATGCGACCTTAATGTCCCCTCTAACGCAACGCCCTGGTGTGAAACCAGCCTAAAAAAACAAAAAAAAAATAAAATAGACTAAATATTTTGGCTTAATTTGTAGACAACTGCAGGTGCCCCTCACCAGTTCTTTACATTAGTCTTAAAATGGCCACTAATTTTCCAATTTCTAGTGAAAAATCATTCAAGCGATCAGAAATTCTGATCGGAAGAAAAATTGTCCAATTGTGACAAAAATACAATTGGACGACTATTTTTACAATCGTTCGTAATCGATTGTGCCCATCAACTGATTATTTACAACCAATCCGATCAGAATTTCTGATCGCTCAAACGATTTTTCGCTAGAAATTAGACTGTTAGTGGCCTCCTTTAAAGTAGGGTGGCTGGAGTCACAGCACACCCAAGCCATAACCTCTAAAAAAGCAATTTCCAGTTAGTAAAAATGGGGCGATAAGTCAAGCATATCTTCCTGATCAGATAGACAAACCCTATGATCACCTACAAATCATCCAGGGGGAACACCCATAGCCAATATGTAGTACAAACAATAACAAAATTAAAACATGGGTGTATCAAAACCTATTAGAATGCGTTATTATACAAAGGATAATGACAACTGATTAAGGGCTTGTTTCCACTGTTGCGACGCGATTTCGGCCGCATTCCGACGCTTGTAAAAACGCATGCGGATGCGTTTCCACATGCGTTTTTACCCGCGATTTCGCCTGCGATTTCGCATGGCAGGGTGCCATGCGAAATTAACCATGACACTGCCAGGGCTAAATAAAATTGAAAAAGGTGCGAAATCGCACGCGAAATCGCGGGTAAAAACGCATGTAACAAACGCATGCGTTTTTACTATTAAATACATTAGCGGCGATTCGCACGGATTCCCGACGCAGGCGAAATCGTTGGCTCTTTTGTGCGTTTTTTTCACGCTGAAAAAAACGCACCTCAACAACGCTACAGTGGAAACAGGCCCATCCACTTGTATTACATGTGCGGATCTGCATGCGTTGGACGCATGCAGATTCGCGATAGTGGAAACGAGCCCTAAAACACACACTAGGTACAAAGAAGTAAAATAAAGTGTGTACCACATAAACAACTCCATGCTTGATATACAAGGATGCCTAGATTGTATACATTATGCAGCCGGTCGCAACATCCGCATCCAGTTACCTCACACTATGGGCCTGATTCACAAAGCGGTGCTAACAGTTAGCACGCTGGTGAAAAGCCCTTTATCACGCCTAAACTCAGTTTAGGCATGATAAGTTTAGGTGTGATAAGTTTAGGTGTGATAAGTTTAGGCGTGATAAGTTTAGGCGTGATAAGTTTAGGCGTGATAAGTTTAGGCGTGATAAGTTTAGGCGTGATAAGTTTAGGCATGATAAGTTTAAGCACCAACTGCGTTAGCACCGCAGTGCACAGCTGATCAAAAGTTTTGCGCTAGCAAAGTCTGGTGCACTTCGCATAGAGTTTAATGGCGCTGCTTTGCGTGCGGGACTTTGCACGCTATCTACACTTATCTAAACTTAGCATGCCTAAACTTATCACACCTAAACTTATCACACCTAAACTGGCTTTTCACCAGCGTGGTGCAATGGTTATCACGCCTAAAGTCTCTAACTGGGTTAGCACCGCTTTCTGAATCAAGCCCTATGTCTTACAACACTGCTCTTAAAGGGAACCTAATCCAAGAAGAATATGTTTTTTTCCTTTTAAAATAATACCAGTTGCCTGACTCTTCTGCTGATCCTGTGTCTCTAATACTTTGAGCCACAGCCCCTCAACGAGCATGCAGAACAGGTGCTCTTACTGAAGTCAGACTGGATTAGCTGCATGCTTGTTTCGGGTGTGTGATTCAGCCACTACTGTAGCCAAAGAGATCAGCAGTCACTGCAAAGTTGTGGAAAGGCACACCTCTTCTGTAGGGCTGGGTGCCTGTTATTGTGACATAGGCAATTGTCATCTTTCAGGAACACGCTCTTTATTGAGCCATCAGTATCCACAAAGAGGAGATATACTCTAGGCATTGATCAGGCTTAAGGTGGCCATTTACGATACAATATTTTTATCAGATGCGAACTTACAATGCGCTATTTACGATCTAAATTGTACATAAAACAGCACAGTGTTTGGTGAAAATCAATGTGAAACCATTCTTTTGTCGAGTGGAAAATACCCTAATCGTTCGGTTTATGGGAACAATCAAGGATTAATTCCATTTACATGCAAATGTAAAGTGGTTGGATAGGGTACTGGTTAAGGGCTCTGCCTTTGACACAGGAGACCAAGGTTTGAATCTCGGCTCTTCCTGTTCAGTAAGCCAGCACCTATTCAGGGAGGAGACCTTGGGCAAGACTCCCTAACACCGCTACCGCCTATGAGAAAATTGATCAGAAAACTATTGAAATCAGATCGGACCTGTGGGAAATTACCTATCAAACCATTTATCTTCTGGAAAAAAAACTCATGATGCATTCCCAGCATTATAGTCACACAAACACAAGGCCAAAAACATTCCTCCCCAGGGCCCAGTCACTGGATTATATGCCCCGAAGGCAGTCAGATCACCCCTGCCTGTGGGTTGCTTCACACTGAATGTACAGCTGCTAAAAAGTCTTGTCTGAACCTGAAATCTGTTATGAAATATTGAATCTGGTCATTAGACCAGACAAAACAGATATATCAGTAGCTTGCCAATGAGCGATGCACACAGAGAGAATTCTACAGACGCCAGCATGTTCCAAGCACAAGAAAACAATCTTATAGAACCGGTCTTGCTTGAGGGTGCAATCTAATTCTCATTAAAGTGTAACTTCTTTTTAAAGTAGAAGTAAACATGTGCAGTGAACTGATGGACACTGCTCTGGGCAGCCTATGCACGATGTTTACAATAGCCCTCCAGCAACATGTCACGCAGCAGTCTAAATGTCACATGCAGTCCTTCATAAACTTACACGGGTTACCAAGCTGTAGCAGACTGCTGTAATGTCTCATATAAACTAACAAGATTTAGTTGCAAAGAGCTTGAGTAAATTTCAGTCGTAGATTTCAACATGCATATGCCGTAAGGGTTCCAAAAGCTGAGGCCACCCAGAGATTCTTGTAAACACTGACATTTGCTGGAATATAACAAGCTGGGAAATTAAGTGAAAGAGATATAACAGCAAAAACAAAACACACTGATCACCTTTGTATTTTTATTGTACTCCATGAACAATTGTCTGGGCAAAGGACCAGAAATGTTTTCATTGCTGGGAAGTGATTAACTGTTTGCACTGCAGCCACTCACAATGGACTGATCAGGAAAGTGTGGTCATACCTAGTAGTCTGCAGAACTGTGGTTATTTCAGTTTCATACATATCAGGATATTGCAGTTCTATGAAAAGTAATCTATATGTGAAATGTATTTCAGAGCAGTTTTGAAAAGCATGAAAGCTACAGCACTGGAAAAAGATAAATAAAGTCCTGCCTTCCCCTGGAGGTGCAAAAGTAGCTGATCTTTAAAGTGTGGACTGCCAGTTCAGCACACTGGAAAAGCTGCCACTTCACATGAGGTTCAGGTAACTATGAAATCAGACCATCAAAAGTTTTAAAGAACTCATCACAAGCCAAAAGGACTGCTCACAGATTGTGAACTGGAGTACATTAGCATACAGAAGACAGCAGCTCTCCAACCCACGCTAATGCTTCACTCAAACCTGTTACAAGGCGATGCATTGTTGGGATGATATATCCATAAGGGCCCTTTTCCACCAAAAATCACTATCAGAATCACAAACACGCTGCAATGGCGATTTCCATTTAAAATGTGTACATTTTTAGCGGCACTTCAAAAAAAGTGACAGATGGAAAAGGGCCCTGATGAATACCAAAATCTGAAAGAAAAAAAACTAGAAAGGGCCAATTCATAAGGAATTGCAATCTATGCGGTAAAGCTCCAGGGAAATGCTCAACTGATTTGCACTGCAGCGGAAAAGTGGAGCAATAGGAAGATTGTAGTGTACATTTGTTTGGCAGGCATCAACAACAAATTGATAGGTTACATAGAGAGACAATGTTTCTCAAAATGAGGACACACATTATTACCAAGCCACATACTCCTCACCAGCCCAAACCCCCGGAACTCACACCTCAAACGCTTTCTATAATTAGCATGAGGTGTGTGAAGCCACTTTATAAAAATATTAGACTGTTTATGTACAGCCTTTACATGTTGGAAACTTGTCCTGAAAATCCAGAAGAGTTGCATCAATAAATATAGACCAAATCAAATTAAAAACAACTGCAGCTAGGTTACCATATTAATAGCAGTTGTCATATTATTGTTATCCTATTAGGCCTCCTTTGTTGTGCTAAACAGCAGTATTCATTTAGGTGTTCAATTTGGCATCAATCCCTTTCCTAATGGAACTAGCAGTTGCGTAAAAGAATTCAACGATAAAGCCATTTAGGGCAGCCCCTCTGCAGCGGTGGGAGAGCCGGTCTGAGTGACCCAGAGTGCTAGTTTGCAGTGAAGGATATGTTGCAGTTTGGAACAGGGGATACCCCATTATCATTATTGCTGGGGAGGAGGCCATAGACTTTATTGGGACAACTGCACCACCCTCTACCAACAGATCTCTTTTCACACCAACCTTCACGGGGACATAGTTACCAACAGGTGAGCTCTGGTCTATGTGGAGTATACACCACCTGCAGACTTGGTGCTTTGTGTTGGAACACTGCCTTGTTTGAAGGATTATAGAGAGGCAATTGAACATACCATAGATTATGACCTTGATCCTAATTTCCGCTCTTGCACTCCATGCCACCATAGAAGTGTGATATGGGTGACAATATGAGAGGTGGAGTGCCGTTTGCATTCAGGGAGAGCACTCACCATAAAGCAGGAGGAATGGTTGTTTTTAAAGGGTTTTTATGTCCATTGCTAAAGTTTATAATAAAGTAATTTTGCATGCTTTATGACAGACCATCTTTACATTGTGTGTATAGGAATTCCAAAAAAACCACAGTACTGCTCCCTTCCAGAGGAGTCATGCAAGGCATCAGCTTGGTTTGTGTATGCCTAAAACCCATCCTGTTGTGCTGCCTAACGAATTGAAAGGACCTTGGCTCAAAACTGATTTTCAATTTTTAGTGGTAAATTGAGCGTTTAATCATTTACCAGCCAGTACCTTGTATCTCTTGAAGCTGCATCTTTAGCATCTTGAGTCACACTCTCCTTTCCTTCCTTCAAGCCAATAACTGTGATGTCACACAGCTGAACTCTAGTTATAGGTTATGCAAAACTAATGAAAGGAATGCAGGACTTGATTGGACTTTTCTAAAATTCATAGTTTTAGTTGTCCCACTGCTCCGTGATCTATCAGTCACCAGATCGAACCCAAGTGTTATAGGTAGCCAAGGTGCTCCCCCTATATAGTTTGCCACCCCCAGTATAGGTAGTTAAGGTGTCCCCTCAGATCAGGAGCGACCCAAAGAGAGGAGAGCAGTAATTCTGCAGCACACTTCAAATGCAGGAAATGAGCAAGGATTTCACTTCCACATCTGCAGTGCACTCTGTGGTAATTGCTTCACTCTCCCCCTCTTCTCATTGCCGCTGATCTAAGGTCTGTGAATGGTGGGTAAGCAGCGGTGGCCATACAAGTCACAGACAGGACAGCAGCATGGGAGGCAACTGCCGTAGGTGAGGCTCCAAGCGGCCTCTTGTCTAGGCCAAGCAGCACCCCTGGAAGAGTGTAGTTTATAGCAATAACAATCTGTGGTGCAGAAGTGTCCATTGCCTTAGGGATTTAAAATGGATTTATTTAACATTAGCAAATCAGGAGACTTCTACAGTTATACAAACAAGCTCTGCAACAGAATGCCTGTATGGATCAGGGAAAAATGAATGCCTATAGCGGAGAGTTTAAACTGAAACCCAAAGTCAACACTCCCTATTCATGTGTGATCATCTAAGGCTTACATATGGGGTCAAGGCCTATTACTGACAGTAATGAGCCTTGACCCTGTATCAGCATAACTATGGACTAAGCTCTACTGGAGTTGTGTGCAGTCAACAAATGCACATTGGAAGGCCTTATCTTGCAGCTGTGCAGAGAGTACTGGGGAAAGAGGAAGGAACTGGTGATTCAGTGTGGAATGTCAGATATTTGCTGAATGAGCCTGTGCTACTGCAATACCAAGCCGATTCCAATATCAACAAAATATCTCACACAATTGAAGGTCTACCTGATGAAGCAATTATAAGTAAAGAGCTCATCTCTTGCCAACTCTCTATTCTGCACTGTGCCTGTTGGATCAGCTTCCGTTTTACACCAAAAACACGAGCATTTCATTGTTATATAAAGAATAGATAAGCCAGACAAGTGGCACTGAGTTAAATAGAAAAACAAAACCTTGGTGGAACAATTGTATAATGCTGCAATCTGTTAGTAATGTCAAAACATGTTATTTTTTCAAAGAAGAAAAAAATATGTGTTGAATTTATCCTAATTAAAATGTGAATAGAACTCAGGAGGATTACTTACTGTGAATACATGTGCCAAGGCCTGGGTCTCTTCTATCTTGAAGCCAGTACTTCCGAATGCACTCTATAGAAGAAAGAATCTACATTAAGCCTTTGGTAGCTTCCATCTGAATGATGTATCTTCTAACTGCATCCCAGCACAGTATGACAAATCTGAAGTTCTGTGCATGCAATAGTCACTGAAGAACATCAGTAGCCAAGGAAAGTGAGGTGCAGTTTCTGTAAAAATTGCCTATTGGGTAATAAAAGTTAGGAATTCTGGCCTGCAGAGTTAGTGAATTAGGGCTGTTGCAAACACATACATTGCCCCTCCCACAAACACACTAAGGGCCCTTTTCCACTAGCAATCGCAAAAAAAAAAAAAATCACAAACGCAAGCGATTGAAAATTTTCTGCAATTTTGATATGCAATTTCAATCTTGCATTTAACATTTACTGTACATTGAAGCACAATCACAAGTAAAATAGTTCTCAAAAATAATTGGGATCTACAGAAAATCAATTCGCTACAGTGAAAAATACTTTTCGCGATTCCTATGTTAAAGTAGCAACCCTAGAGATTTAAAAATCACTAGCATTTTCTGATTTTAAGCAAACCACTCTCAGTGTGGGCGTGTACTAAACTGTAGTAACACAACTGTAAAATTACTGACCTTTCTTCAATGCCATGTTCTGATATTGCACATGCAAAGGTAATAATAATAATAATAATAATACAAAAACTGGTCATTTTTTTTGGGATAAGGTATGTTCTCCAGTGTTCCTCAACTTCAAACTATATACAACTGGTGATAAAGGTCAACTGAAACAATGTTTCATGACTACCACAAACAAACAATGTATAGATGAGCTGCTTAGTTATGTGCCAAGTAGCTGATTCTGTCCTATGGAGGTTGGAACAGGCAATAGGTGTCCTATGGCAGCTCACAGCAGGAACTACAATAGCAGTCACCTAGTAGTATGTAATTCAGCAGATGACAGAAGATGAGGCCACTTTTGGGAGTCACAGGAATGCAAAAAGCCTGTATCCAGTGGGGATTATCCAGTGGTGTCAGAACACTTACCATACATGCTCATTCTGGTGCAGGGATATAGGGAACATTTAGGGGCCCAATACGAGCACTTGTCTGCAATCACAAACTGCTAGCATTTGCAATAAACACTGTGAATTTCAGCAACATTTCCAGAGTGATCTGAAGCAATGCGGTTTACAGTCACCCCACTGCGAACCTTTACAGTATACATTTGCTGCTGCAGCTGTTATGCACGAAGTATTCTGTCACCTTTTTGCTCATGGACAGCATTCATTTTTCTGCAATTTTTACTGCAGTAACATTTCTGTGGGTTTAGTCCAGATAGGCTGGCCTTCACTTCACACAAAGTGACTGTCATAGTTCATGTCCTTCCTATAAAATACTGAGAACTGTATACATGAGAACTTCCCACATGTCTTAAATAGAATCTGTACTCTAAAAGTCTTACAATAAAAAGCATACCATTATATTCATTATGTTTTCCTGGGCCCCTCTTTGCTGTTTCTGCCACTTCCTGCTGAGATCCTGGCTTGTAATTGCCAGGTTTAGGCTGTGTTTACAAACAAAAAACATGGCTGCTAACCAGCATGTGACAGACTCAGAGAAGCTCAGTCTGACTCATACAAAACCTGCAGGGGGCGTGGAGAGGGTGTGCATAACTTCTAGCCTATCACAGCAGAGCAGCACATTCCTGCCTGAGCCGACAAAGGAAAGAAGATTAGATAATAGAGATAATACAGCCACTGCGCAACTAGGAAAGGCTGCAGTAAGACAGACCACATTAGAACAGGTATAGGAACTTATTGGATAGAAGAAATAAGGCTGAAAATTTTGTTACAGAGTCTCTTTAAAGTTTTGGAGATGCTCTGACGTAGTTGTGTAGCCAACACAATTAGGCCTGTCAAAGATATCTTAAGGCTCGATTCCCACTTGAGTGGATCCAAGATGGGCATGGTAAGCTCTGTCCATTTTGCATCCGCTCTGCATCTGTCCACCGTCTGAATCGATCGCTGCTCACCTGAGAATTCTCCCTGTTGATGAGGATTCCCATTGGTCTTTTGCAACCCAATGGGGATCCCCATGCTTCTTCCCTGTGTACAGGAAGAAAGTGGTGATCGGAGGTGGGACGCGTAGCCGGGGCAGATGCAGATATCGCGGACTGCACAGAAGTGTGTTCCGCTTACTGCAACGGATCCAGCAGAAAATAGTAAAATAGGAGCCATTCACTGTCTGATTAGCGACTCTAGTGGGTACAGAGCCTTGAACGTGCCCATTTCTACACATCAGATCTACGCACTGTTCACTTGCGACATAACATACCTCACCCTTTCCCATTCCAATGAGATAATCAAGGCGATTCCCTTCACTTATCAGTGGGTTGCTGATGTTCTGATCAATGTATTAAAGCATGCAAAGAGTTATACTTAAAAAAAATATGGAGACTTACCCAAATATCTGGGGTAAAAATATTCCTGTAAAAAAAAAATAAAACAAAATGTGTGATACAGGGATATCTAGATAGCCGCAACGTATATTTGAAAAATCACACGACTTGTGTATTTTTTATTTGCAGTTACTAAAATTACTAATATCTATTTGTTTCTATGTTGGTGAAATGTGCATTATCCATGCGGTGTCCAAGCGGACTGGTACTGCACACCTGCAGAACAGATACAAGCACTCCGGGGCCAGTGGTTGCATTGTTTAACTATTCATTCCCTATATCAATTCCCTAATATTATCCAGTGTGTGCATTATAAAGTGCAACCACATATATGGTTGAGATAATTTTTAAACAGTAATCAAGCTTCTGATTTGCTTGGCCATCACAATTATTTTTGCACGCAGACAGATTTGCAAACAAATTTGCATACATCATTATCCAACCGTACCATAATTCTTGACGAAAGGTTTTATTCAGGCATTATCTTCCCTTTCTCCAATAAATATAATAAATGAATAAATCTGGCTCCACCTATGGCCTGCCTCTATGAACCCCCTCCCCCCACCGCGTAGCATTTTAAAAGGAAGTTGATGTGAGAGGAATATGAAGGTTGACATTTATTTCCATCAAAAAGTGAACCTAAATTGAACTGGCTTCTACCAGTCCCCGCACAATCACTGAATGATCCTTCAGGCCCCCTGCATCCCCCCTTTTATTTGGATACATGGCCTCGGTCCGCGGACCTCCTGACGGAAGCGCTCTGTGCTTGCACAGTATGGGGAAATCTCTACTGTGATGACAGGAGCGCAATAGAGGCTGCGCACAGCCAGGGCCGCGCTTACATAATATCCGTTGACTTGCAGGGGGTTTGTACAAGCCCCAGGAAACTAGTTTTTTAAAATTCGGTTTAGGTTCCATTTAAGACTCTGCCATTGACATCTATAGGGGTTTTGTGTTTTCGCATCAATATGCCATGGACATTTAAAAGATTGTTAATACAAAGCTAAATAATCTGGACTTTGGTGCAGATAGATGTGATCTTTATTAAACACAATACAAACATAGCTGGCACTGGCATGTAGCTTTTGTAAAAAATAGCTAGCAGTCTAAAGGTAGCCATACACTGGTCGATTTGCCATCAGATTCAACCAACAAATAGATCCCTCTCTGATCGAATCTGATCAGAGAGGGATCATATGGCTGCCTTTACTGCAAACAGATTGTGAATCGATTTCAGCATGAAACTGATCACAATCTGTGAAGCTGCTGCTGCCACCGTCCCCGCCAGCTATACATTACCTCCTCCGGCCGGCGCGAGTCCCCCTCTGTCCCCGCTGCTCCTTCTCCTGCTGGGCTCCGGGTTCCGGCTGGCTTCACTTCTTTCTGTCCGGGGGAAGTTTAAACACTATAGGGCGCTCTACTGTTTAAACTTCCTGCCCGAACAGGAAGTTCAGTGAAGCTGCAGCCCTGGAGCCCAGAGCGGAGAAGAAGACAATGGAGACCTGGGGGACACGCACCAGCTGGAGCAGGTAATGTATTGCCGCTGTATTGCGTCGGTCGTTGGGCATTCAAATGCCGCTATCGGCACACTCCCGACCCGCTGGCGATCGAGCAAAATCTTCCGCACGGACGGATCAACGGAAATCGACGGGAACGATTGATTTTGGACGGAAATCGATTGTTCTGTCAGCGTTTGCGCAACTATTGCACAGCAGATTCGATCACAGTGATCGAATCTGCTGTATATCGGCGGGAAAATCGTTAGGTGTATGGGCCCCTTAAGGGTTAACAATGCAAACTGCCTGACTGTCCTGCTGATCCTCTGCTTCTATCACTTTTAGCCATAGACCCTGAACAAGCATGCAGATCAGGTGCTCTGACTGATGTCTCACTGGATTAGCCACATGCTTGTTTCAGTTATGTGATTCAGACACTAGTGATACGAGGCAGATCAGCAAGACTGCCAAGCAACTGGTATAGTTTAAAAATGGTGCTCCTGATACAAGATTACATTATTATTATTTAGTATGTATATAGCAATGACATGTTACACAGTGCTTTACATGGTGCTATACATGGTCTTTTCACATTACCGTAATCTGAATTTTAGGTTCTTCACAGGTCAAAAAAAAAAAATATTTTTCATTACAGCCCCACCATATTATGTACTCCTTAATGGATTAGATGGAACAATTTACAATAGAGTGTTATCACTCAGAACCATTAGCAATATGTGTGCTGTGTCATCAGCTCCAGAAAGTTATCTTGGCTGCCTGGATCTCATAAAAAAGTTCCACTGAAAGTCCCAAAGGGTGGGCAGATCAGGAGGCAGAGACTTGCTAAGCACGTTACACTAAACAGAAATTATACTTGTGTGGGAACAGTAATTTGGGATCAGGTAAATAATAAATGCTTGTCAAAATAGTCATGCTAGAAGTGGCTGCGCACTGCCTCTGACTCAGGAAACCAGAGTATGAATCCTGTCTAAAGCCAGCATCTGTTCAATAAGGAGTCCTTGGGCAAGACTCCCTAAAAATTGCAGGTTAGCCCATTGAGCTTTCAAGTGCTTGAAGTCAACAGGAAAAAGGGCTACACAAATGTTAGCATAAGCATTAGGCATAATACAAATTTTTTTTTTTTTTTTTTTTTTACGGCTTTCTACAAAATAGAGTAGAAAGGAAAAAAGGGCAAAATGAATTATAATTATCCTGTCTGAACACAGCGACACCACCACACCATGTGTATTTACTTTGAGCATTAGCACTCACACCCCATGTTGACCAATGGACTTATTCCTGTCATGCATTTTCCTGCTCATAAAAAAAAAATTCTGAAAGCATGCTGCTTTTTTCGATACACAGTTCCTGTTTTCACATCTGTGTGTTTTGAAACAGCCGCCTACATTCAATCACATACAAAGGCATCAAACACATTTTTGCAATTTACAAAATAATTCTGTGTTTAATCTAAATTCAGATCTCATCAATGGACAGCTACTATCTCCAAAACCCTTAAGGCGATTTTTTTCTGAGCAACGAGCGGTTGTTTCCATGATCTCCCAATGTGGTTACAGGCGCGCGTTCACACAAACGACATTTAACGATACATGCCAATAATGACCGTCTAAGCAGATCTGATCTTTAAGGTCCCCGATGACCAAAATACTGCGATCGATTGATTTCCTGTTCGCACCTGTTGTGTGCCGTTGTGTAACGTTGCGTGCAGGGTGATGTATCTCTGAACGCTTGGACCCATCGGGTGTCGAGTATTCAGATTTACCTAAGGCCCAGCTGACATTACAGAGCACGGAAAATCTAGGTGTTGGTTGACAGCTATCTAGCCTTTAGGCAACGTTCACAGTGGTGTGTTGTGTGTTGTGGTGTGTTGTGGTGTGGCGTAACAGCTGCATTGTAATGTGGCTTTTGCCAATGCAATTCACCACCAATGAGACATTCACTGTGCAGCTTAATAGTGTTTGACATCCCAATAAACTTGCTTACCATGTTTAATTGACTGTATGCGATAATGTGCGGCGAGATTTTCCCGTTCTGTTGCATTGCATTTCTGCAGTTAAAGGGAATGCGACAAAACGCCCACTGTGAAAGTAGCCTTAAGGCTCATACACACGCTCAACAAAAGTCTTTTAAATGCATGATTATCAAACAACTTGAAGAAGTTGGACAACTTTTGTCAATTAAAAGACGTGCAAACGAGAAGGTGTTATCACTGAAAAGAGGCGACTAATGACTGATAAGATGCAGCTCAAGTCAATCCAAAGTTTTTCGATAACCGTGCATTCTAAAGACTTTTGTTGAGCGAGTGTATGAGCCTTTACTTTATTCACTTACATTAGGTTCCTGCCATAGGATGTCCTGCCATAGGATGACGTGCAAACGACAAGGCGTTATCACTGAAAAGAGGCGACCAACGACTGATAAGACGCAGCTCAAGTCAATCCAAACTTGTTTGATAATCATGCATTTTTAAAAGATTTTTGTTGAGCGTGTGTATGAGCCAATACTTTATTCACTTATATTAGGTTCCTGCCATTGGATGCCTGCAATCTAAACAGGCCTGACTGTCAGTTTGGTGAAATGTTGCTGGCTATGCAAATACTGTCTACATGCCTAGTACAGTACAGCCACCTATATATTGCAAGAGATAATAAGATAGAAGTGGCAACATAGTATTAAACAACCCTGTGCCACTTTACCTTTGTAGAAGCTAATGTTATTTGACATTACATGCTGGTAGAGAGAACACAAAGGGCTTGTGTATCACAATTGTCCTGAATGACAACTGTGAAGACAGTCAGTATTCCAATGGCCTTCTGTTCCAGCAACACTCACATAAGCTGCCCTTTGTCCAAATCCTGTCACAAAGGATGCATAAGAAGCAGAAGTGGTAGTGGGAGCTTGCAGAGCAGCTATCCCCTCTGACAGCACAAATCTCTTCTCGCCTTCTCTTTAATTTGCAGGCTTATGCTAGCCCTGAGAAGGAGACTTAAAAGTGGCTGGACAGCAGAGAAAACATCTGCGGGATGTAAAATGAACTGTATCAGTATCTCAACGGACCAATTAGTGCCCTGAGCATGCAAAAGCCAATATCGGAGCTGTCCAAAATCAATATGTGAATGACCAGCCCTGTATAAGAGCCATGACTGGCACGTTGTTTGTGGACAGAAGAGAGTAGTGTGCAAGGGGAACCTTAGGAAGAATAACTATATTTTGTGCAGCTGTTACTGGGTAAGACAGAAAGCTAACAAGGTTACACGTTAATGTTTTGGTAGTCTAGGTATGCAGAAAGGTGATTTCCATGGCATAGGTTGGTGCAATTAAGAAGTTCACCGAAATGTCTCAACCCTTGAGTTCACACTCTGGAGATTTTCTAGTCGACTACCCTTAACTCGTAATGGATTCTTATGGCCAGATTTCTGTAGTAAAGCTAGCCTATAGATATAGGTTTTCCCAACAATTCATTCATCATGACAGCAGCAACTACATATCTGTTCTCCAAATGCTTGAGTGTTGAATAATATTAGGCAAGTTATTACTGTGGTTAAAGCAGATAGTACCACATTGCTTCAGAATGCTTGCATAATCTAGTCACACTATAAAGCCTCATTCAAGTTATTGGATGGACACATGAGCCACTGGTAAAATTGCTGTGTGCAGGCACTATGTCTGTTGTGTAATACCACCCGAGGTGAGAGTGATATGGAGGCTGCCATATTGGTTTCCCTTTAGACAATACCAGTTGCCTGGCAGCCCGGCTAATTTCTTTGGCTGCAGCAGTGTCCGAATAACACCAACAACAAGCATGAAGCTAATCGTCAGTTCTGACATTATTGTCAGAAACACCTGATCTGCTGCATGTTTGTTCATGGTCTATGGCTGAAAGTATTAGAGACAGAGGATTAGCAGCACAGCCGGGCAACTTGTATTGCTTGATTGAAAAATAAATATGGCAGCCTCCACAAAACTCTCACAGGTTAAACTCTCTAAATACATACAGGATGCATTTCTCCATATTTCCCTTCTGTCCTTTGCAAGAATTCAGGTCCACTTTAAAGGATAAAACGAGACGACAAATGAAATATAGTTTTACTCACCTGGGGCTTCTTTTAGCCCCTAGAAGTCATCTGTGTCTCTCACCGCACCTCCAGTCTTCTCTGGGATCCCGCTGGCAGCCTCTAAGGATCGCTAACCCCCGATGGGACAGATCTACTGTGCATGTGTGGGCGAACGCCTGAACACGCCCATGTCATCAGGAGCGCATTCTCGCATAGGGCAGGCGCACGCATGCACAGAGGATGATGACCCATCAGAGGTCGCCATCCTTAGAGGCTGACAGCAGGACCCCGGAGAAGACTGGAGCTGCGGAGAGGGATATAAATGACTTCTAGAGGCTGGAAGAAGTCCCAGGTAAGTAAAACTACATTTCTTATGTCGTCTTGCTTATCCTTTAAAGTGGACCTGAATTCTTGCAAAGGACAGAAGGAAAACATGGATAAATGCATCCTGTATGAATTTAGAGAGTTTATCCTGTTTTTTTTTAATAGCTCGGACATTCCCTTTGAGCAAGACAGAGGTCATCTTGGAGATGTGTTTGGGGTCATTATGTAGGAATATTGCCCTATGGCCCAGTTTCAGAAGGGAGGGGATCATGCTATGCTTCAGTATGTCACAGTACATGTAGGCCTTCATAATAAAATATTTTCAAAAATGTGAGAGGTTTACTCACTTTTGTGAGATACTGTACTTGTCCCAGAAACTTTGTCTCACTCTTCTCAGTAAATACAGGTTTATCATATTCATTTATCCACCAATCAATACGTCACTCCTTACCTTATAGTAGAACATATTGAGCAACAATGTTATCTTGTAACATGGAAGAATGCAAAGCATCTTGTTTCTACTAACAATGTTACAGACTATTGATAGGGAATTTTTACATTGCAGTCATAAATGCAAGTTGCTATTTAAAATGTTACAATGTTAATAGCAAGTTTAGTACAATGAAGGAGAACAAGGTCAGTATTATTGTTAGTATGCATTTATATAGCACTGACATTAGCACGTGGCATTTAAGGCAGCAGCACAACAAAACAGCTAAAATTAGTATTTTGTGTGTCATTCTAAAAATGCTTGGCACTGTTCATACATGTCTATCTCAATATGTCACCTCAGGTACACTTTAAGGGCAACAGAAATAGAGCATCTGTGGATTTAATAACGGTGCTCCAATGAATATACACACAGCAGTAGGATGCAAGATTCCAGTATCCTTCAGGCTAATTTCACACCAGGACGTTGCGTTAGAGGGGGCGTTAAGGTCGCATAACGTCCCCCTAACGGAACGCCTGGTGGTGCTAGATCTGGACGTCAGAGTGAGCCGCGTTGTGCAGCTCACTCTGGCGTCAGTGATGCCGTGATGCGCACTCTTGTGCGCATGCGGCATCACGTGGTCCCGCCGGCCAATCGCCGCACAGAGCGGCTGCTCCAGGAAGTAAACACTGCACGTCATAACGTGCAGTGCATATTAATTAGCCATGTGCCTGGCCGCTCTCCGCTCCTCCCCAACATTTCTGAGCATGTGCAAGCAGTCTAACGCGGCTCAGCCGCGTCTAAAGTACTGCATGCAGTACGTTGCCTTGTGACGCAGCGTTACAATGTAACGCAACGTCCGCACTGTGAACAGCCCCATTGATTTTTCATTACTGTGCGGTGGGCTGCGTTACAGGCTGCTCTAACGTGCGCCTGTAACGTCCCACTGTGAAACCAGCCTCAAGGACTATTTTAAACCACTCATGTAAATGAAAAATAAATAAAGGCTAATCAGGTATATAGTGTTATTTCAAATGTGTGTAATTTAAATACATGAAATGAGAACGCCCTGTAGGTGGATGTTTCTAATTTAAGTATAAATGGCCATTCAGTGCCAGTCACACACGTGGGTTCCTGTGGCACACGTAATGTTTCTCCGGTACTCTACTCCATTGCTGCCCAGAAGCAAACATGTGCTATTCATGGCAGTGCATCCGGTGCCTGGAAAAATAAGCAGGGCTGCATAGTTGGGCAGCAGACACATAAACAGGTCTATGAGAATTTGATGTATGCCCAGCTACAGGGCCGGCGCTCCCATAGAGGCAAAGGCCCCCGACCTTTGATGAGGCCCCATGCCACCGGCCCTGCTAAATGCTGCCTGCTCCCCCGCTCGCTCTGATCTCCGGGGACCTTGGTAACAAGTAGCAGAAATTACTCACCTCTTCCGGCGAACGGCACAGTCCGGGCACTCTTGCCATGTTGTCATCCACCTCCTCTATGACCCGGTGCGTGTTTACGAATAACGTGCGCCGGATCATAGAGGAGGTGGAGGACAACATGGCAAGAGTGCCCGGACTATGCCGTCTGCCGGAAGAGGTGAGCAATTGCTGCTGCAGCTTGTTTGCAAGGTCCCCGGGGACCAGAGGAAATCGCCAGAGAGGGAGGTGTTCGGGCAGGGGGGCCCCCCATTCAATTTGCCCCAGGGCCCCGGAGCCCCTTAAGCCAGCCCTGCCCAGCAACAATGCAGTGTGAGCTGCTCTAAAGGTGGCCATACACTGACTGATTTTTCACATTGATATCTGAGCAATTCGATCACTCTTATTGAATCAGCTAGAAATAGATGCTGCAATATTTATTGTATTAGTCAATCACTCCGGATTGATGATATCGATTGGCAGCACGTTGGGAATGGCGGCAGATCGAAGGCCCATAATGTTGTACTGCGTCAAACAGTACAACACTGCAATTAGATATGATTATTAGTAGATTTAATGCCGAAATCTATTAAACATCTATGCCTAGTGTGTGGCAGTAATAGAGCCCTCTCAGATCAGATCTCACAGGGATATATCGGATGGTGGAATCTGATGGCATTCTAGAAGTGTATGGCTACCTTCAGAGGCTATATAATCTGGGGGCGGTGAGCACTGCAGAACTTCTTAAATCATCTCAGATAGAGCATAGACTTTAAATGTAAAAACTATGCTTTAAAGAAACCTTCCCATTAGCAAGCCATATAAGTGTATGGGAGTCTATGGTAGACATCACAACCTATTTCCATTAAGAATATAAAAGGTGTCTTTTTTTTTTTTTTTAAGTTGAATTTTATTTAATTTTTAAGAAAAATACCAGACATTACAGTATTATATATCAAACTCCCCCATCAATCCCTTCCCATAACACCCACCCACCCACCCCGGGTCCAGTGCAACTCAGAGCAAAAAAAAAAAAAAAAAAAAGAAAGTACTATACAACACCATAGCCCCATTCATTGTCTTAACCCTTGAAGAGATGGAGGGGGTGTATCACTACCCCATCTATAAAAAACCTCCCGTCTTCCATAGAAGCTCATCAACTGTACCATGGCGATACCTTGGGGAGAAATATTAGAGTCTATATATAATCCCAACAAAAGAGATCTAGGGTCGACCACCACCCTCTCTCTCATCATCCCTGTCATAATATGGGCCAGGTCAGACCAATAGTATTGCTATAGGTCAGACCAATAGTTCGTAATAACTGGGCAGCTCCAAATCATGTGAAAGAAATCTCCCTCCGCCACCTTATAGTTAGGGCACCTATCTGACCTTTCCGAATAGTAAATATATAACTGTGCAAACCTATCCACCGCAGAGATCAGAATACCATGCATAGACCTTAATACATCCATCCTCTCCACATCTTAGAGTGGGCCGACATCTAGAGACCACTTTTCATGTGCACAATCCAATCTTGGACAAGATACAGGCATGAAAATAGAATATCTCTCTGAGGGCTGGTGCACACCAAAACCCGCTAGCAGATCCGCAAAATGCTAGCAGATTTTTAAACGCTTTTTTTTATTTTTATGAGGCGTTTTGCTAGCGTTTTGCGGATTGCTGCTGCGGTTTTCAGTATAGTAGATTTCATATATTGTTACAGTAAAGCTGTTACTGAACAGCTTCTGTAACAAAAACGCCTGCAAAACCGCTCTGAAGTGCCGTTTTTCAGAGCGGTTTGCGTTTTTCCTATACTTAACATTGAGGCAGAAACGCATCCGCAATCCAAAAAATGCCTCACCCAGGCATTTTTCGTTTCTGCAAAACGCCTGCCGCTCTGGTGTGCACCACCCCATTGAGATACATTGACCAAGCAGATCCGCAGCCGCAAGCGGATCTGAAAACGCCCAAAAAGCCGCTCGGTGTGCACCAGCCCTGAAAGAGGCCTTTCCACCCTCTGGATTATTATAGAGGTTTCAGACAGCTTTCAATGACATCACCATGATGTGCTCACAGTGTGTACATCAATCAGGACCCAGTTATATGGATGGCAGGATGGATTTTCTTCTATGTATATTTGATTACGGTATATTAAAAAAACAAAGACCAACTGGAAACTAAAAAATTTGGTTTTACAAGTACCTAAAGCCATCTCTTTTCTGTGAAATGCTATTAGCCTTCTTTCCTTGTGCCAGTCAATGTTATTCTGCTCTAATGAGGATGGAAACTATCACTAAAAGCAACAAAGCTATACATTCACGTAGTTCACAGTCCAGACAACTGAATAATATATGGACTCATGAATTGTTAATTACTGTCAGCGGATATTAGAATGACTAGAAGCATATTCAAAGACTATTAAAAAAAAATGCACCGTCTTTCATGAGAAGCACCTTTGTAAGCCTCTTAGGTGGTGTCTTTCTTTCCCATTTGATCAAATGATCACATTTAATTGAAAGCTATTACAATTAATTGATCATTTTTAGCATGCCACATTTCCTGTATAAGCATTATGCATATTAGGTTACCTCCTGTTTACTCCAGGAACTCCATAAAAGGCAGAAAACCTGCCTTAAAAACAGCCACAGACTGACAATTCTGATTTCCAAAATGTTTTATGGGAGTTCCCATTTACTTCAATGATGATATTTGTGCTCGGCAACCAAACAGAAAACATTCCGCTGATGTTTTTGAAGTGCACACCCTTCCAGCGCCAAACCTAGGTGCCTCTAAATTCAGTTCAGTCCTTCATATTGCCTCTGGAGCTTAATCAGCATTAGGCTATAAGTTATACAAATGAATCACATTACTTAGAAGTCTATCTGGTCAAGCCAAGTACAGACCTGGGATGGGTGTCCAGATGTGCCATGTAAAAAAAACACAACCATCATTAAAATCTGCATATAAATAGGCACGTAAGGCCTCCTATACGCACTAAATGGCTCTTGGCCAAGGCTAGAGGTCAGAGCCTCCTCTGCTGACAATCCCCCATTCTATCAGCAAGAGATAATAATAATAATAATAATAATAATAATAATAATAATTCCTATATTTGGATAGTGCTTTTCTTCCGTTGGACTCAAAGTTCTTGCGAGGCAGCCACAAGAGCGCACTCAATAGCAGTGTTAGGGTGTCTTGCCTAATTATTCCGTACTGAATAGGCACTGGCTTACTGAACAGGAAGAGCCAAGATTTGAACCCAGGCCTGTGTCAGAGGCAGAGCACTTAACCAGTACACTATCCAGAAATCTGACCTGCTGGATCATCTCACAAACAGGCTGAGGATAGGTTTCTCCTCCTTACCGCTAACACTACAACCTGCGATGCACAGTGATCGACCCTCCACCCCCCTCCATTGCAACAGAACACATAGCTAGCCTGCAGGCTGTACCGCACTTGGCCCCATATTGTCGCCCAATGGATGGAGTCCTGATACCTGCTGGCAACAGTCCTCATAGTGTGTTTGAGGCTTTAGCTCAGCGGGGTATGAAAAGGGGCAGATTTCCTACAGGGAAACACAATAGTAATTAGTCAACAATACTGCCAATTCCTTTAGTATAATGTCTTGACTGCAGGAGTGAGAAGTCTTTTTGATGAAGACGCACAGTCACTTTATTGATATGGTGATAATCATAATATTTAGTATCTATATAGCGCTGTACAGAGCACTTAGTCCTGTCCCTTAAAGTGGATCCGAGATGAACTTTTACTCATTGCATAATTGTGTTCCTTTCCTATTGTTTATAGGGCATTCCTCAAGCCAAATACTTTTTTGTTTTTGTTTTAATACTCTAATTCCCTATAAACTAAATAAGCCACGCCCACAGGTTTTCAGAGAGCCTTGGCACTTTCAGACAGTAGCAAGGGCTCATAGGAGCGCAGTCTGGGCAGGAGGAGGGGGAGGTATTATTAGCCAGAGATTTCAGAGGCAGAGGGGAGGAGGAGGGACGATTAGTTTTTTTTGCTCAAGATGCAGATAAGCCTGCCTCTGTGTAATGTTTACAAACAACATGGCTGCTGTCATTGTATCACAGGAAGAAATAATCATATTCTATTAAAGCTGAATGCAGCTGGATTTGCTGTGTAAACTATCTAAACTTTAGATAAGATATATAGACAAGCTACTTGTTAGTTTTTCACCTCGGATCCGCTTTTACTGTCCCTCAGAGGGGCTCACAATCTAATCCCTGCCATAGTCCTAAGTATGTGCATGTGTGTATGTATATGTATATACGTATGTATGTATGTATGTATGTATGTATGTATGTATGTATGTATGTATGTATGTATGTATGTATGTGATATAGATATACACACACACCCCCACACACTTATTTGCTGAGATATGCAATGACTTTCATACATAAGAACTCCACCCGGTAACATACATCACATTGTGCAGACATACACAGCTCTTCCCTGGAATCTAAGCACAGGAAATATCTGTGGCTATTATTCCAGTGGAAGGCTAGTCTAACATCTAACAACCTACATATGATGAACTCTTGAAATGGGTGTGATGCTAAGCAAACAGTTCCAAGCTTATATCAGAAGAGATTTGTTGTTAGAAGCCCATGGGGAGAGAAGTGGGAGCACAATGACTTTACAGTTTTGTTTTGATGACTAATATTGTTGATGTTTTTCTAATCCTGCTGTTATCAGGAAGTTAATGTGGTTAATGACTGGAAAAGAAAGGGTAGAGTGGCAGAAATCAATAAATGAAACTAATGGCGATGACCTCAGTCCCCACCCCTACCCTGGGAAGAGGTCACATGGGTGACATTAATTTTAAGGTCACAAGATATCCTAATGAAAAGTGCCTCTGGCGATGAGCAGTGTGCTGCATACTGGCCTGCTGCTGGATGTATAGGAACAAAGGGCGATTGTATTGTGCCATGAGCAATATACTTAAAAGGACATACAAATACTAAATACCATGTCAAGACAATGTTTGAACTTACAAAAACCATTGGAGAAACAGCATTGTAATTAAATGCACATTTAACTAACACGAAGACATGAAGTTTCCCCAAACTTTAAGGTTCCCTTTCCTCCAAATTTCCCACTCTCACAGAATCAAAAGTTCCAGTGAGGAAATCCTGCTGGGTCCTCTGTCTGGAGCCAACCTGGCCTCTGGAAAAGGGCCACCATGTCAGTGTAGGGACATCTGAAAAGGAGCATAGCACAAATGCCACTCTCAGCCTCCCTTTAGCTCCTACTAGAGGGGAGGTGAGACAGCTATGAACCTTGCCGCAGTATAACAGAGGTGTGTAGCTGCAATGATGTAACACAGTGGAGTACTGCAATGTGAAACAGAAACAAGAGGTCTTGCAATATGGTGTGTGGGCCTGTGGGGGGAGGGCTTGTTGCCAGGACAGTGCTAACAGGAGCCAAAAAACTCAAAGGAGAATTAGTTCCAAGTAGAATAGCAAAGCAACTGCATTAAAAATATAACTCAGAAAATTACATTGGCTTCAATTCATCAAAGGGTGTTCGATAACAAAATCCCAGTCCTTAAAATACCGCATTCGGTATTTTACACTTCACTGTGCTAATTCATCAATATTTACCCATGTGTGGTAGAGGTTCGTTAAGTTACCGAAGTACTACGGCTTCAGTTCATCAAAGGCTGTTATCTCCTCCCTGGGCTTCAATTACCACTTTTATGCAGATGACACTCAGATTTACCTCCATACCCCCGATCTCTCAGCCACCACCATAAACAAGGTCTCCTCGTGTCTCTCAGCAATTTCCTCCTGGATGTCAGCTAGGTTCCTAAAGCTTAACCTAGACAAAACTGAGCTCCTGATCCTTCCACCCCATGCTGCTGTACCCATCCCAGGTTTCCACCTCACAATCGACAACACAACCATTCTCCCTACCTCCCAGGCCCGCTGCCTGGGTGTCACCTTGGACTCTGACCTCTCCTTCATCCCACACATCCAAAACATCACAAGAGCCTGCAATTTCCACCTCCGTAATATCTCCAAGATCCGCCCATTCTTAACCCCGGACACGACCAAACTGCTCATCCATGCCCTCATCATCTCCCGCCTTGATTACTGTAACTCACTCCTTTCTGGCCTCCCCCTGAAACGCACTGCCCCCCTTCAATCAGTGATGAACGCGGCTGCAAGACTCATCCATTCTTCGCACCGCTCTGCATCCACATCTCCCCTTTGTGAATCCCTGCACTGGCTCCCTATCCGTCTCAGGATAAGTTTCATGATTCTATGCCTGGCGTATAAATCTGTGCACAAAACATGCCCTACCTACATCTCGCAGCTTGTTCACAAGTATACACCAGGTCGCCCCCTCCGTTCCTCCAACGACCTTCGCCTCACCACCCCGCGCATTTCACACTCCCATGCCCGCCTGCAGGATTTCTCAAGAGCTGCCCCCACCCTCTGGAATGCCCTTCCACCACCCATCAGACTTGCTCCCTCTTTCAACACATTCAAGCAAGCCCTCAAAACCCACCTCTTTATGATGGCCTACCCACCTCCTACCACACAGTAACTCTCTAAGGAATATTTAACAGCCCCCCCTAGTGTTTCCACCCCTCCCTTTAGATTGTAAGCCTCTGGCAGGGTCCTCCACTCCCTAGTGTAATCTACAGGATCATGTGCTCCTGTCCTATGACAGCCTGTACTTGTATTACTGGGCCTACCTAACCAGCCCATATTGCATGATCATGTATTTTGTACAATTTGTATGTATAACTTTGTTCTATGTGTATAACCCTATGTATGTCATCCTTGTATCATTGTATATATTTATTGTCCAGCGCTGCGTAATATGTTGGCGCTTTATAAATACAATAAATAATAATAATAATAATAACAGCAGAGTGGTGAAGCAGCTTGGAATGTCTCTGTGTTGTTACAAGCTGATAACAATAGAAGGCATCCAGACATCCCTTTACATGTAAACGTGTGTTATATTTACTGTTACTTATACTGCCTCTGCTGCTCTGAATCTGTCCATCAGTGTTTCTTAACATTTTACTTATTTGCCACAACGTAGATAAACTTCCTGGAGACATTACAAATGCCATGCTTGGTGATTTCACCACTTGCATCTTTGCATATTCAAACAAGGACTCAAAGGGTTAAACCACCGAAGGACATCTGGGGATATCTTTTGTCCCGTTCTCTCTGCTCACTGCCTGGGGGGTCTGGAAGCTTGTGTGGAGAAGCCTGTGTGACCTATCAGCACCTATCAGCAGCACTTGCAGGAGAACAGGGGCTGTTTCTATTGGCTGCCTGCTCCTGTTAATCATGAAAACATTCACACAGAAGGCTTTGGAAGTCTGTAACGACAGGGGAGAGCTGGAGATAAACACCGAATGTGCTAGCGAATGTGGTAACCTTGATGAATTAACATTTACTGACATTTGCTGACATGTGTTGAGCACAAGTCGGTAATTTATCTCATTGCTTTGTCATTTCAGCTTCTCATTCGGTAACAGCTTTGATGAATTAACATAAGTGCTCCGTTAACTCAGCTGTTTTCAGCATTACCGAATGCGGTAATGCTTGATGAATTGAAGCCATTGTGACCTACTCAAAACAAAAGTTCCTACATCCAGCTCATGTCAAGAGCAATGTTTCACTTATAGAATTTGGTTGCGGTAACTCAGATCAACAGAGCAGCACTGCAAGGAGATCCTTCTCCACTCGGGGCAAATGCAAAACGTTTTATTTAATTGTAATAGTAAAGACTTTGTTTAGTGTAAGTGTACTCATTTGCTAGTCAACTTATACATTAAATTTGATAAGAACATCAAATCAATTAACTTTTCATTCAATAGGCATTGATCAAAAAGGACCATACTTCCATTTATGAACCCTAGCAGGCATGGGGGTAGAGGAGGTGGAAGGACTCAGCCAGTAGATGTACACAATCATCATGCAAATCTCACTTCAGATCCTATTTCCAACCTAGAAAATGATCGTATCGGGACAAAGAAACAAACAAAAAAAAGGCGTTCTGCTAACAGTGGAACTGATCTTGGACTTCAGGAGACTCCCACCCACGCCATAACCAGTCCTCATCAACGAGACTGAAGTGTCCAGGGTATCTAGTGTTAGGTTCCTTGGAACAACATTGACTAGTGACCTAAGGTGGGGGCAGAACACCTCCAAAATCCAGAAGAAGGCCCAGCAGAGACTGTTCTTCCTACGCCAACTGAAAAAAATTTGGTATGCCTCAGAAGCTGCTATCCAGTTTCTACACTGCCACTATTGAAGCCACCCTTTGCTCAGCCATTATTGTGTGGTATGCAGGAGCGACTGCCAGGGATAAGTGTAAACTTCAAAGAGTCATCAGCTCAGCAGAAAGGGTCATCGGCTCTCCTCTGCCACCTCTAGACCTCCTCTATACCGCTAGATTGAAGAAAAGGGCTGACAAGATTTCCCTGGACCCCTCCCACCCAGGCTTCCATTTCTTTAAGCTCCTTCCATCGGGCCGTCGCTTCAGAACCATACGCCCAAAAACCAACAGGCGAAGGGACACCTTTTTTCCTCAAGCAGCCCTCCTGCTGAACTCCTGCCACTCCAGGGGCACTCTCGCCCCACTCAGCTCAAAGACTCTAGGATAGGGTACACGGGAGCCCATTCCTGCGTAACCATTGATTATCCCCTAGTGTAATGCCTGCCTGTCATTTGACTGTTTTTATTGTGTTCGTCTTAGAGTAAATTCTGTCTTAGGGTAAATTTTGTCTTTGTTCTATTGCCAATGCCATGTCTTTGTTCTATTGCCAATGCCATGTGAACCACAACCAATTCCAGGTACGACTTTTGTCGCACTTGGCGAAATAAAGATTCTGATTCTGATTCTGAACCAGCGACCAATCTCAAGCTCAAAATTGACTCTTTTTCTCCTTTGGATGCATATCCGACATCTGGAAAATATTGATTATGATACTGGCTATAGTTCTGTGTGAATGTCCTTTCAATCAATATCCAATCAGAAAAATGATTGGGATTTAAAAAGAGGGGGAAAAAATGACCTCTGTACGCTAACATTCTCCTAATTCTGGTCGATGTTAGCTCTGAATGTCCATATGAACATTTCTTGAACAGGATCTGAAGTGAAAATTGCATGGTGTCTACCAGGCTTGACATAAGGACAATCTTTGCTAGAATCTAATCAAATAACAAGTGGTACAAAGTGTTAGAACAGGTTATCAAGGAGTCACACCACTGGGCAGGTGCATGCGCTGTAGTGCGCTCAATTTACCGGGCCGCACAGCAGATAAAGGAATAGGACTGGGAGGACAGCAAAGGACCTACAAGTCTACAGGGGGAGGAAAAAGCACCAGGTAAGTAAAGGGAGACACTTTCTTTTCATCTCGGATATCCTTTAACCACTTTCAGACCAGATAGCTCTGGCCCCATTAGACCAGATTCATCTTTTTTCTATTTCGTATTGTGATTGCAACCACAGGGGCCTGAAACCAAAGAAATTGGGCTCCATCAGTGTGGCAGCAGAGCGAATGGGTGCATTGATGTAAAGGCAAGAGCGACGAGACCGCGCCAGGGCTGATTGAAGTCTATTCCCTGGCAGAAATAAGCAGCCGCAAACAGGGTGCAGAATTCAATCAGCATGGTCCAGAAACAGTTAAAATACAGAAAAACAACAGGAATTTGTTGAAGTTGCCCAAAATGATTCCTCTGAGAACATAGAAAATGATAGCAGCAAATTTACATCCACACAGACAGTATGACTTACTTATGAGGGATAGTCAGCAGCTTCCCATTTTGCTTGGTTAAAAACGAACCCATTTTCAACCAAATAAATGGATCAACTCCACACAGCCTAGGATGTAAGTGAGGGTTGTTTCCTGGCACAGCTGCAGCCTCCCCCATCTAGTAAACCTTCACCTGGCACAGTCAGGGCTCTCATCCAGACATGAGGCTGCCATTGCCCAACTTTCAAAAGTAATGCTAGCTCTAGGGCAGGCATGTCAACATGCTTAATATTTATAAGGTGTGTTCAGCCTTTTGGTGAGCATTATTTCACCAAGGAATGGAAACCTGGGCTGTAACAGTTGTCCTGGCAGCTTTTCTTTTAAAGGAAATTCATATTATGAAAAATGTATTGAGCTTGCCATTCTGGAGTTCACTTTAAAAACTGCCACTCGTCTGGCTTTTGTGCGGATCCTCTGCAACTATATTCATTCTAATTGCACTTGCTGTATGCTTATTCCAGGGTTGAGATACAGAGACTATTGAAGCCAAGTGATCAACTCACTCTCTACAATTACATATAACCTGGGCGAGAGCATTTCCATCTAATAGCAGACAATTTTAATAAAAAAGGCATTCTCAGGAATCACTGAAGAGATCTTAATAAATAAGTTCAGCAGTCTAAAAATGCAACACCTAAGGGCCAGTTTCCACTAGAGACGACTGCGGAATCTGCAGCGTTTCCCTGCAGGCAAGTCAGGCGTGGAAACACTGCCTACACCTTCATTTGTTTGCAGTCTGAATCGTACAGCCGTACGATTCTGGATAGCATGCTGCAGAATGAATTCTTATGGCTGTGCTTGGCAAGTGGGCAGCATGGTGGCGTAGTGATTAGCACTCTTGCCTTGCAGTGTTGAGTCACCACTTTGTATCCCAGCCAGGGCTCTATCTGCATGGATATTTGTGTGGTCTCCCAGTGTCAGCATGGGTTTCCTCCGGGCACTCCAGTTTCCTCCCACATCCCCAAAAAATACAGACGAGTTATATATAAAAAATTTTTTTATTACATGGACTAAGTGCTCTGTATAGCGCTATATGAATACTAAATGAATACTAAAAATATAATAATAAAGTGCAAGCGTGCATCCAGCAAGAGCCGGCTAAGTGGAAACAAGCCAACACATGTGGTAGCCTGACAGGTACTAACATTATTCATACTTCACACCTGAATTTCTGGAGTCCAATATAAATACAATAATATAAAATTCCCACTTACTGTTTCTGGGTCATTCTCAAACACTTCTCTGGCCTCCTCTTTGTTGCACTGCTCCTCCACACACTCCCGCTCTAAGTGGCCTTGCTTGGTTTCTTCAAAGATATGGTTAGCCCTCTTCATTCTTCGGTGTAAGAACTGTGCAGCTTCCTTCGCAGGCAACAAAACTGTGGCAGCCAACAAATAACACAGCAGCAAATTATTATAAAAATATAGATATTTCCAAACATCTGCAGTTCAAAAAATGGAATACAATTCTAATCCGTGGAAAAAACAAAAACAAAAAAAAAAAACCCATTTGGCTCTAGTAAATGTGCGTAACCCCTACAAGAAGCAAGCTGCATAGCAACAAAGGGGCAGACCTGAAAGGAGAAATACACACAAATGACCGCCCCAGAGCAGTTTGTAGCTGACATAATTTGGGTCCATTCACTAAACCACATTAAAAACTTAAAGGGGCCCAGAGCTGTTCTTAAAATAAAAATCGGGACTTACCTGGGGCTTCCTCCAGCCCGCAAGGTCCCCCAGCATCTTCCTGGCCTCTTCTTCGGTCCTACTGTCCGGTCCGGTAATCTGACGACATCCAAGCAAGTCACCTGTACGTGCTCCCGAAGCGCACCCACCGCGTCATCAGCCTCCTGTGCATGCACAGTTCTCTAAACACTGTACCGCGCATGTGCAGAAGGCTGTTGGCGCCCAGCGTGATAATGTGGTGGGCGTGCTTCAGGAGCACACACGGCCGACTTGCTTGGAAGTGCACTGGAGGAATCCCAGGTAAGTCCCGATTTTGATTTTAAGGACAGCTCAGGGTCCCTTTAATGTGTGAGGAAAGCACACATTAATTTTACCAGGCTTCAAGTAAATTACATTACTGCATTGCCTGGTACACAAGCAATGTAGGTGCTGCATATACAATGTGAGTTAATTAAATTACATAATGGTCCATATGCAATTCTCTTTTTCTCCAAATGATATTTTGACACCTCATCATTAAAATGCCTTTTAACCACTTGATGACCCAGCCTTTACCCCCCCTTAAGGACCAGCGCTATTTTTTGTGATCTGTGCTGGGTGGGCTCTGCAGCCCCCAGCACAGATCATGTTACATGCAGAGCGATCAGGTCGCCCTCTTTTTTACCCCCTATGGGGATGATGTGCAGGGGGGGTCTGATCGCTCCGGTGGGCAGGCATGTTGCGGGGGGCACCACAAAGCCCCCTCCGCGGTGAAATTCACCCCTCCCTCTCCTACCTGCTCCCCCCCCCCCCCCGGTGATCGGGGCTGCACAGGACGCTATCCGTCCTGTGCAGCCAGTGACAGGCTGTCCCCTGTCACATGGCGGCGATCCCCGGCCGCTGATTGGCCGGGGATCACCGATCTGCCTTACGGCGATGCTGCGCAGCAGCGCCGTACAATGTAAACAAAGGAGACAAATGTCTCCTACGTTTACATTTAGTCTGCGAGCCGCAATCAGCGGCTCGCAGGCTATTCACGGAGACCCGCTCCGTGATCTAACAGGAAACGGCCGCTCGCGCGAGCGGCCTTTCCTGATTAATTAGGGAGGCACCTGGCGACACAGAGCTGCGTCGCTGGTCCTCCAGCTACCACTTTGCCGCCGCACGGTGTGGGTGTGCGGTCGGCAAGTGGTTAAACCACCGGCAAGCAAGAACATACTCCAAATAATTTTGTCAGTACTTTTTCACTCATTTTGGGGTACTTTTTTCAATTGTAAAATGCTGAAAAGTTATTTTAAATAGAAGTTGAAAATTATCTCCTAGGAGAAAAAGTCAATTGCACATAGGACAATGTGTTATGCAGTATGCATAGAGCCTGGTAAGCTTAAAGGAAACCTGAAGTGGAGAAAAAAAATAATATAGAGATATATATACAGTGACTTGCAAAAGTATTTGGCCCCCTTGAAGTTTTCCACATTTTCTCATATTACTGCCACAAACATGAATCAATTTTATTGGAATTCCACATGAAAGACCAACACATAGTGGTGTACACATGAGAAGTGGAACGAAAATCATACATGATTCCAAACATTTTTTACAAATAAATAACTGCAAAGTGGTGTGTGCATAATTATTCGGCCCCCTTTGATCTGAGTGCCTATAGACATTGCCTTATGAGTGCTAATGACTAAATAGAGTGCACCTGTGTGTAATCTAATGTCAGTACAAATACAGCTGGTCTGTGAGGGCCTCAAAGGTTGTCTAAGAGAATATTGGGAGCAATAACACAGTGAAGTCCAAAGAACACACAAGACAGGTCAGGGATCAAGTTATTGAGAAATTTAAAGCAGGCTTAGGCAACAAAAAGATTTCCAAAGCCTTGAACATCCCACGGAGCACTGTTCAAGCGATCATTCAGAAATGGGAGTATGGCAAAACTGTAAACCTACCAAGACAAGGCCATCCACCTAAACTCACAGGCCGAACAAGGAGAGCGCTGATCAGAAATGCAGTCAAGAGGCCCATGGTGACTCTGGATGAGTTGCAGAGATCTACAGCTCAGGTGAGAGACTCTGTCCATAGAACAACTATTAGTCATGCACTGTACAAAGTTGGCCTTTATATAAGAGTGGGAAAAAGAAAGGCATTGTTAACAGAAAAGCATAAGAAGTCCCGTTTGCAGTTTGCCACAAGCCATGTGGGGGACACAGCAACCATGTGGAAGAAGGTGCTCTGGTCAGATGAGACCAACATGGAACTTTTTGGCCAAAATGCAAAACGCTATGTGTGGCAGAAAACTAACACTGCACATCACTCTGAACACACCATCCCCACTGTCAAATATGGTGGTGGCAGCATCATGCTCAGGGGGTGCATCTCTTCAGCAGGGACAGGGAAGCTGGTCAGAGTTGATGGGAAGATGGATGGAGCCAAATACAGGGCGAACTTGGAAGAAAACCTCTTGGAGACTGCAAAAGACTTGAGACTGGGGCGGAGGTTCACCTTCCAGCAGGACAATGGGCTCTATTCTCAAAGAGCCAAAAGTACCGCAAAATTTTACCGGTAAATTCCCGCCAGCGGTAAACTCCGCATTTTTTCAGCATTCACTAACATTTTCCGCATGTTTGCCGCGTGCGGGAAAAAAGATGCGGAAACGGCCATTATTCATGCGGGAATCATGCGGTAAAAAGGTCGCATGAAAAAGTGTTTAAAAAAAAAAAGTTAAAGTCCACCAAGCACAGCCCTTAAGCCTCCACACTTCATTAAAGTCAATGGGATGCGGAATATATCACCTACTACTTGTAGGTGATAAAAATTCGGTAATTAACGAAGAAATGATGCGCCTGAACATCTTTGAGAATTGATCTTTTATTGCGGAAAATACCGACTTTTGCGGAAATTTTACCGCATGAATCCCGCACTTTTATCACACTTTTTCCGCATGCGGAAAAAACATGCGGAACATTTTGAGAATCCCAACTTGCCGGTATTTTGGGTGCAAACTTCCCGCATGTACTTTACCGCATGCGGGAAGTCTTTGAGAATAGAGCCCAATGACCCTAAACATAAAGCCAGTTCAACAATGGAATGGTTTAAAACAAAACATATCCATGTGTTAGAATGGCCCAGTCAAAGTCCAGATCTAAATCCAATCGAGAATCTGTGGCAAGATCTGAAAACTGCTGTTCACAAACGCTGTGCATCTAATCTGACTGAGCTGGAGCTGTTTTGCAAAGAAGAATGGTCAAGGATTTCAGTCTCTAGATGTGCAAAGCTGGTAGAGACATTCCCTAAAAGACTGGCAGCTGTAATTGCAGCAAAAGGTGGTTCTACAAAGTATTGACTCAGGGGGCCGAATAATTATGCACACCCCACTTTGCAGTTATTTATTTGTAAAAAATGTTTGGAATGATGTAGGATTTTCGATCCATTTCTCACATGTACACCACTTTGTATTGGTCTTTCACGTGGAATTCGTCTCCCGAATCCTCCAACTGCCTGCCATTCCTGTGCAGGGTCCCTCTATATCTATTCCATTTATTGCGCATTAAAATAAGCTCCTTCTGACTGCAAGTCGCAGTGGACAAGCACACCTAGACAGAGCATGTGTGAGAGTCTCTCTCTCTCTCTCTCTCTCTCTCTCTCGCTCTTTGACATGTGCCACAATGCATGCTTGGAGATGTAGTCCATGGATGCGGTACATAATGGATCTCCCCCCAATGCCACACTACATTACATTATGAGGATAGTTCACGGGAAAAATTATATATATATATATATATATATATATATATATATATATATATATATATATATATATATATATATATATATTATTATTATTTTTTTATTATTTTTTTTTCAGCTGCTGTGAAAAAATGAGCATGGTTTTCTGCTTACAAACACACATGGGGCTTGATTCACTAAACCGTGATAACTCAAATATCACACCTTATCAAAGTTAACACGCCTTATCAGAGTAGCATAGCTAGCGCTACGGCCTTATGCCTGCTAATTGGCAATGGCACTTGTCCTGCTCTGAGCCCCAGCGGGTTCATAGTGTTCACTATACTACTCTGATAAGGCGTGTTAACTTTGATAAGGTGTGATATTTGAGTTATCACGGTTTAGTGAATCAAGCCCATGGTGTGCAGAAAACTCATGCAGAAAAACACACACAAAAAAAAAAACTAAAAGACAAGTGTGTCCCCAGCCTGAGTAGAGACAGCTGAGGAGAGTGATGCCCCGCCCATTCCCCCAGTGACAGCTGCACACACTACAGCCAACCCCGTTCAGGATGTGGAGGAGGAGGGGCTGAAGCCTTCATACTACTCCTGGAAAGAGGTGAGGAGAGAAGAGAAGACACAGTGTACTTTTTTATGAGTGGATTTGTGTCTTTAGGTTTGATTGTGTACAGTGTGCTATGAGTGTGGCTTGTAGCAATTTGGGCACTGCAATGTTACTTGTGGCTATAGTGGTGCCTAGAGTATAATTAGCGTGCTAGAGGCGCAGCATGTAGCCAAACACCAGAAGTTGATAAATAGTGGCAAGTGATGGTGCAGATAGCGGCACAGCATGAAGTAGCAGCAGTAGAGGTACCATATGTAATACTGTGCATTGGACATACACTAGGCAGAGGGGGGGTAAGTGTTAGTAGTAGGTAGGTTCGCGTTAAGGAGTAGCTAATGGGGGATAGTTTTAGGTGTAGGTAGAGAGAGGGTGTGAGATGAAGGTCAGGTAAAGCGACAAGCTGTTGCTAATAGTATAGGTACTTAATACAAATTGTATGCAGCTTGGTACTTGATCAAATACATATCCTGACAATGTGTACTGGCTCAATCCCAAACTGCATTCAATTTGCATTAAATAAACATACAAGGTAGAAAATGAGCATCTCTTTGACCATCTCTACAGGACACTTTCTGCATAGAGTTTTACATTATCTCTGTTTGCAGGGGTCTCCTGTTTAAATTCTTAAAAATAAAAGTCACAGAACAAAGCATAATATAAAAAACAAAATCTAGCTCATGCATTAGATTTCAAATCAATGAATGTCAGTAAAGCAAGGTCTCCCATTACTACAAGATTGTATCTTTCTGATGACCCCTCATGTGCAGTATTGCACCCCACAAATTGGTGCCATGACTCCCCAAATACATTGACTACCAATAACAACTGAAGCTGTGAAGTGTGACCTCTAGTGACTCCACACACTTCTTGAAGTGAGATAGACAGATACTTGCTACTGTGTTGTGCATTTGTCTTTTAATTATTCCCAAATGCATATAACAAGAAGGCAGGGTGAAGTAATCATGGAGATTGCTGACAAAGCAACTCCCTCACCTTCCAAGCATTAACATGACAAAGCACATACGCCTCTCTCATGCCAGCATCACCCCTCACTGAGATCAAAGGGAGCTGAGAGAGGCAGTCAAGCACGGGGACAGGCAGATGGGGTACAGCATGCATTATATAGGCGCATGGAGAGAGTGAGGAGTAATCAGGGATACTCACTGCCATGCGAGCACTCTGCAGCCAGCAGCATCAGGAGGGTCGTGGCTATCAGGGGGATGGTGCTCGGCATAGTTGTTGCTGGATAGCCCGACAGGAGAGGTCTGGTCTTCCTTCTCTGGAGAGAGCCAAGGTTGCCTCCAGCAGCAGCTCCTGTTGGAGGAAAACATTCACAGCCAGCAGCAGACACAGCGGGGGAGTCAGCAGCTACTCGCTCCCTCCCAATCATTTGATAAAAGTTTGCATACATCTCCAGACACACCTATATGTGCCTACCGCCTCGCATTCAGCAGCAGCCCCATTCCCATCCCATTCTCTGCACAGCCTGCATCTCTCTCTTTGTCAAGTCTGAGCAGAGAACTAAAAATACCAGGAAACACTTTTACATTTACACGCTGTCTATTTCAGTTTCATCTGAGCTAGCTCTGGGGTAACCTGTCTGTCTGTGTATTTCCTGAATCAAGAATGGGGAAATGGTCATAATAATTTTGCCTTTTGATCAGATGTCTTAGTGATAATTGCATTGCTATCACCACTAGTGTTTTATATCAGTTAGTGCCACATGAAACCATGCAATAGTCAGTTTACTGCCATGACCTCTAGTGCTTCTGTCCTCATCCCATCAATTAAAGTGACTATTTCTGATCAATGATGGATATATTGATCAAAAACCAATGGGCAGTGCAGTTGTTTTGAACAGGTTTTTCTTTTCAGTAGATTTATTTTGGGAGGTAAAATCAAAGACTTTACCTAAAACATAACAGTATTCATATAACTAAAAGCTACTGTCACACTGGAGAGTTGTTGCTTTTCCTGGAAAAACAGGATTGCAGTAGAGGGAAAAAGTTGCATCACATGTAATGCCTGCAGTGCAATCCATACAAAACACAGTAAGTATGCTTCACTGCAACTGCTAATGTGTGCATTATGCGGTGACACACTGCATGCATCACGTTATTGACAATGGAGGTAAATGTTCAGTATCATTTACTTGGCTTACCATTAGGGATGGCCATTGAAATGCTAATTCCAAATTGATGCAGGATTATGTACATTTCCAATAGAAATGTACACAGCTTGAAAATGGACCAATCACGCCTTGTCTAGGTGGGTCTATTGTCAAACTGAAAACCGTTGCATATCCCTGCATCAACTTGGAATTATTTGCATCTCACTGACCATGTTTAGGCTGGGTTCACAGCGGGCGCTGCGTTCCCTGTATCAACAGGAATGCAACAAAACAGGTAAAGTTATGCTGCACTTTATCTGCACGTTGCATATAGTGAAGCATACAGTCAATAAAAAGTATGCTTTACTGTCACCATAGATGTTTTTGCAGTAGCGTACTGCATGCAGTGCTTTGGGATGCCGCACGTTGTCATGCTGCACTGCAATAGTCGCTCAATGGACATCATGTAGGTAGCGCTTTGGGGCGCCAAAACAGTGTTACAAAGAATGTAGCCTTTGTTACCAACTTGCACCACTTGAAATGAAATTGAAGCAGAAATCTGTGCGAAAATGCACCAGAACATCAGAAATGAACACATTACAAGGCTATGTCTCCATTGATCACCTCCTGCTTACCCCTGTACAACCCTCGCCCCACATTCTCACCTGCACTTAACATAAGCATTTCCCTACTTATTAAAAAAAATACAATTTATTGTTTTTAATGAAATAAACATCTAATGTATTTTAAATGTGCAATAATGCATGCCTACCTTTTTAATGTCAGATGTATGTTGGAAACACCGGAGGACAATCTAGGGGGGAAAGAAACAAAACAACTTATTACTTTATACAGCCATTATGTCATTTACTATAAATAAACTTGCTAGAAAATCTTACTTTTAAGAAATGATTTTGCTCCACCAGACAAAATACTTTTCTTTAGCTGTATTAGAATGTAAGGTAGGCTAGTGTGAAACCTCCATGTAATTCAGATGAACACTACATTATCCTAGTGTCACTTTGAGGTTTACATAAAGAGCAGAGAATAGATTGTGGGAGGCAGTGACTGGGCTCCTCCCCTGCGTGTGTCTGTTTGTTTACAGGGAGACAGAAATGCTTTATAATATGGCACCACCTGCTGACACTCTCCACACTACTCTGACCTGATTTCACAGCCACTGAGCCAGACAGCTGTGCTGGCAGCCAATAAAACAGGATGCCATCATTCACAGTTCATTGGCATGTGTCATTTCATCCAACCTGCTTCCAAACAATGGATTTTTTTTTAATAGGCATGTGGTCACTAGGCAGACTTTACCATTCTTTTTCCCATAAAGCACAATTCTGACAGATGAAAGCTATATAGACAGGGGCCAGGGCATCATCACAGTATAGATCTTTGCTATTGTAAAATGATTTTGTGCCAAGACAAGCTTGGCAGACAAGTATTTTATGAGGCAAAAAAGTTTTCATAAGACGTAAGATACATTTTCAGACATAGATGCAGAACTCTTATATTACATAATGAGAAAACCTTGCATATTTGCATTACATATAGTAAAAAGCTTGTCCTTTGCAGATGTAGCTGTAAGATTTTGTTTTGCTTTAAAAGAATGAAATTGAAACTGAGTACTACAGCATTAAAACCAGTGACAGATTAAGTGAATAACACAGAATGGGCTTTATTCTCAAAGACTTCCCGCATGCGGTAAAGCACATGCGGGAAGTTTGCGACCAAAATACCGTCAAGTTGAAATTCTCAAAATGTTCTGCATGTTTTTTCCGCATGCGGAAAAAGTGCGGTAAAAGTGCGGGATTCATGCTGAAAAATTTCCGCAAAAGTCGGTATTTTCCGCAATAAAAAATCAATTCTCAAAAATGTTCAGGCGCATCATTTCGTCGTTATTTACCTCTTTCTTGCTCTCAGAAGCCATTTTCTGCTAGGAAAGTGTCTTATAGTTGGAATTTCTTATCAGTGAGGGTCACACTGTAGTCACTTCCTGTTTGAGTCAGGACTGAGTCAGCCACTTGCATACCTGATATTTAACTCTTTCAGGCAGAGAAATAAAAAAAGGGACACAGCATAGTTATTTGTGTGCTAGGCACAGTACATACACATGTCTATCTCATAATGTCACATGTCAGTTCGGGTATCCTTTAATGAAGTGTGGAGGCTTAAGGGCTGTGCTTGGTGGACTTTCATTTTTTTTTTTTAAACACTTTTTCATGCGACCTTTTTACCGCATGATTACCGCATGAATAATGGCTGTTTCCGCATCTTTTTTCCCGCATGCGGAAAACATGCGGAAAATATTAGTGAATGTGGAAAAAATGCGGAGTTTACCGCTGGCGGAAATATAGCGGTAAAATTTTGCGGTGTTTTTGCCTGTTAGTGAATAAAGCCCATTGTCTTGTTAGAATAGCACCGGTCAAGGGGTAGAATGTATTAAATGGCAAGTAAAAAAAAAAAGTCAGTTCTTGACGTGTGCTGGTAGCAGGAAAAACTGCTTGAATGGCTTCAGCTTGCCTTACGACAACCCAAACTCACCCAAACCACGGCTGTTTCTAGCCTTTTTGTTACTTCAGGCAAGAAGTTCTGTGTCCCCCCTCCCCCCCCCCAAAAAAAAATAAAGACTAAGAATCATGTGGTATATAAGGTGGATGCTTAATACAGGGGGTGCCTAAGATGCAAACAACCTGCCGATCCTGTTGCATTTTGTTCCACACACCCCAGCTTAGTGTGTAAATGCAGAGTATAGCACACCAGAAGCTGTGCTCTCACCTCTCCGCTGGATTCCAATGGTGTCCTTCCGCCTATCTGCCCAGCCTAGTGCCCAGCATCTCCTACTGCATGTAGCATGATTACACACAGCATGAGGAGAGTGAGGAACCAGTACTAGAGGGAGCAGGAGACAGACAGGATGGTCACACAGGCACAGCACTGGACCGCAGTAGGGAGGTGAGAGTACAGCTTCTGCTGAGCTACTTTCTGCATTTAGGGCTGGTGCACACCGAGCGGCTTTTTCAGCATTTCTGCAGCCGCTTGCGGCTGCGGATCCGCTTGGTCAATGTATCTCAATGGGGTGGTGCACACCAGAGCAGGAGGCATTTTGCAGAAACGAAAAATGCCTGGGTGAGGCATTTTTTGGATTGTGGATGCGTTTCTGCCTCAATGTTAAGTATAGGAAAAACGCAAACCGCTCTGAAAAACGGCACTTCAGAGCGGTTTTGCAGGCGTTTTTTGTTACAGTAGCTGTTCAGTAACAGCTTTACTGTAACAATACAGGAAATCTACTACACCAAAACCGCTAGACAAAACGGCAAAACGCTACCTGAAACGCTACAGAAAAAGAAGAAAAAGCGTTTCAAAATCTGCTAGCATTTTGCGGATCTGCTAGCGGTTTTTGGTGTGCACCGGGCCTTACACACTGGGCTGGGGGAGTGCAGGAAAGGGACAGGTGGTGGCACAAAGGAGGACACAAGGAGGCACAATGGAAGACAGAAGGAAGCACAAAGGGGACCAGAAAGAGTCATAAAGGAAGACAGAAGGGGAAGAGTGAGGCACAATAAGGGACTGAAGGAGGCACAGGGGGACAGGAGGCAAATGGAGACAGAATGAGGCACAGAGGACAGAAGGAGGCAGAGGGGGCTGAAGGAGAAATGGGGAAAAGGTAGCACAAGGGGACAGAAGGACACACGGGGGCAGAGGTGGAAAGGGGGTCCGGAGGAGGCACGGGAAGAGGGGCAGAAGAGGTGGCACAAAGGGACACAGTGGCGTCTGCCTGCAACTTGCATTATCCAGACGCAGCAGAAGCAGGCGATTGAACACCTGTGGGGGCAGGGCTTTATTCAGGGGGCCCCTAGGACCAATGGCACTCCAGAGAATGGCCTGGAATGCATTTGCCTAAAAATTGCCCTGCCTCAAACTTTCTATAACGGCAGGAGTAATGTGCCGATATTTTCTTTTGCTATTTATTGTTTCAATGTCTTTCTTTTTGCTTAGTGAATTTGAAAAATAACATTTTTGAGACTAAAATTTGGAATTTACCATATAAAAATGATAAAAGCCCAAATACCTTTAATGTATTTGATGTTTAAACAGAAATAACCTCTGTGAATGTGCACGTTAGGTATTTATTGACTTTTTTATGATAAATAACAAACCCTTTTTAACATTTCTGTATGTGGTAAAGCTTTGTGAATTCAGCCCTAGTGTGAATGTACCCTTATGCTTCATACACACTTGAGATAAAAGTCTTTGGAAAATGCAAGATCACAGACCAATTTTACCCCCTTCCATGTAGTATGAGAGCCATACTCTACACAGTCTATTCTATGGAGCTGAACTCCCCATCAGATAAAATCTTTGCAAGATGCTGCACACAAAGATGCTGTACACACTCAAAAGATCATTATCTGCAAAAGATCTGTTCCTGCAAAAAATCCATTCCTGCAAAATGCATTCATAGTCTGAGATCTGCAGATCCTCATACACACTTGGTTTAACCCTCCTGGCAGTATGAAAAATTCCGCCAGAAGGCAGCGCAGCAGTTTTTTTTTTTTTTTTTAAATCATGGGCTCAGGGCTCGCTACATGATAGCCGCTGCTCAGCGGCATCCCCCCCGCCCGCTTCGATCAGGAAATCCCGTTCAAAGAACGGGATTTCCTGGAGGGCTTCCCCCGTCGCCATGGCGTCACAGACGTCAGGGACGTCATTGGGAGTCCCAATCCACCCCTCGGCGCTGCCTGGCACTGATTGGCCAGGCAGCGCACGGGGTCGGGGGGGGGGGGGGGGCCCGCGCGCCGTGACGGATAGCGGCGATCGGGCGCGGGGCAGCGGCGTTCAGTGTGCTGGCGCAGCTAGCAAAGTGCTAGCTGCGTCCAGCAAAAAAAAAGTATGCAAATCGGCCGAGCAGGGCCGGAGAAAACCTCCTGCGCGGCTTACCCCGAACTACGTTCGGGGTTACCGCCAGGAAAGTTAACAGACAATCATCTGCAGATCAGATCCACCGGGATGGATCTTCAGATCTGCAGATGATTGCCAGATATGCAGATGAAGTCTGTTAAACCAAGTGTGTATGAGGATCTGCAGATATCATAGACTATGAATGCATTTTGCAGGAATGGATTTTTTGCAGGAACAGATCTTTTGCAGATAATGATCTTTTGAGTGTGTACGGGCATCTTTGTGTGCAGCATCTTGCAAAGATTTTATCTGATGGGGAGTGCAGCTCCATAGAATAGACTGTGTAGAGTATGGCTCTCATACTACATGGAAGGGGGTAAAATTGGTCTGTGATCTTGCATTTTCCAAAGACTTTTATCTCAAGTGTGTATGAAGCATTAGGGCCCTTTCACACCCTGTCCGTTGCATTGTATCGGTGGAATTGCAAATGCAATGATAGTTCTATGGGGCTATCACGTTAAGCGCAGTGTGGTATGCTGCAATGGGTTCGGTCGGGATAAAACTGTAGATACACTTGCATTACAGGGTAAAGTGCACGTTTACTTTGGCAGGAAAGCATACTTTCATGGTACTGTATGCCTTACTATATTGCTGCCATGCGATTGAAAAATAATTGCATCCCAATGTAATGTGTGTAAGGAGCCTTAAGCCTTGGTCTCCTTCTATAAGCAGTTGGGCTCCAGTTCACTTTACGCCAGGGGTATAACAATAGATCCTGCAAGGGATGCAGCCCGAGGGGGGCCCAGAAGTTTATTTTCCCTGTCCTGAGAGACTGATAACTAAGGACACTGAGAGAAAAAGCTTTCTGCTTTCTGCACAATTGTTCTCATGACTGCATCTGCTCAGCCACTGATAACGAATCATACAAAGATTTGTAGACCACCCAGATTCAGTGTGCAGCAGGCTCTTGTGTGCCAGTTGTGTACCTTACATAAAGCTGCAGGTGCTTACAGCATCGGGTGTAGCCATGGCTACGGTGCTACTGTGGTTCTCCGTCACTGTGTTCTTCTACCTGGGATTTTTGTTTCATAGTTTGGGCAATATTTGGGAAAATAGCAGCAGGCAGTGCAAGGGACTGTACTACTTCCTGCACTATATGTAGCACCCCTCCCCCTTCCTGTTCAGTGGGCAATGTGTCTTCTTGCTCTCTACATACAGCCTGCAGTGAGTGAATGTGTAGAGCAGCAGGGTGAGTAGAGAGAATGAGTGCTGTGCTGCAGCTGGGACATCAGCAGGGAGAGATGGCAGGGTGTGTTTAGTGATTCAGAAGTTTCCTGTCATTACTTAGTAGCCATGCATGCTGGCTGCTGTAATACCATAGTGCCCTAGACTATTGATTATTTATCCTGATCAGAGTAATTCATCAATAATGCAGGGCAGTCTGCTATTGCAGAAGCCAGTAATACAGGTGCAGCAGCTCAACACAATAACACGCTGGCTGGCTGCGAGTCTGTGACAAACTGCTCACCCTCAGCCAGTCGGCTGTCCACCATTCCTCCTCAGTCAGAAAAGCATTGCCACCTCCTCCCTTCTGTTGTGCGAGTCAAATGAAACACTCCTGCCCCCCCCCCCCCCCCCCCCCCCCACTCACTGTCAGACTCCACACACAGCACAACAAGCTGCTTTTTCCTACTGATGACCTCTTCACTTTGCTCGCTCTCCTCTCTCTTCTCCTTTTACTTTGACTGCATGCTGTTAGTGTAAACACAGTACAAATATGCCCCTGTAAACTCTGTGTCTGATGCAAGTGTTTCACCTTGCTTCATGAGAGAACTGGCTCTGCCTACACTGTGAAGTAAAGTAATGACAGTGAAACCTGATAAGTGAAGTGACGAAAAAATATGCGGTTACAGAGAACCTTACAACACCAAAATTGAAAATTGCACATAGCTAGGCCTCAGGGAATATCCATGTTACCCATCTGACTCCTTATCTGGACCTTTACAGAAAACCCCCAAATAATTTCCCTGTAGTGGATCTACTGTATGCAGATGAAACCACTGTTATATGGTGAAACATCAGTGTTTAATAAAATCACAGATGTAGCATGTGTCACTAGAATGCAAGGGGTGAGGTGGGGGATGATGACCAAGAAGTCAGGACATAGGCTTGAGAGGCCTGCAACAATTTTTTTCGTAGTGCTGGATAAGACAAAATTATAGATGTTCAAGGTAATAAATTGTAGTATTATTATTATGGTTATTGATAGTATCTGTGCTTTCTTTCATTAAACACTTCTGTTTCGTGATATATTAACAATTTCTATGCATGGATATGATATAGACCAGCATTTCTCAACATTTTATTGGTATGTACCCCTTTTAAAACCCTGTACTCACCAAGTACCCCCAGCATAGTAAACATTATCACAAGTACCCCTTGACAAATATATATATTTAATCGTAGTATATGATAATTGGTTTTAAACAATTTCCAAGCACTTACTATTGCTTTTAAGTAGCTAAAACACTAATTTGGTGTTTAACCACTTTACCCCCAGTGAATTTCTCCGTCCCTTTTTTTTTTTCCCCCCCCTAAAAAACCAGGGACGGAGAAATCCGTACCTTCCGCGCTACCGCCACTGTCCGCGCTCCCGCCGCTCGTGCACGCCGCTGCCCGCTCGCCCGGAGATCAATGAACGGGAAAATCCATTCCCGTTCGTTGATCTAAGCCCCCGCAATGATCCGCTGCTTCTAATAGAAACAGCGCGATCATTGTGATTCTCCCAGCCTCCTACTGCTTCCTGTAAGCGTCCTTCCGGACGCTTACAAGTCGCATGTAAACAGACTCACTGTGATCATCTTGTGTCCAAATAGTAAACTACACCCTAAAGCATTTTACACATACAAATACATTGTTTTACCCAATAAATTAACTCATTACCTCCCACACTCCCCAATTTTCTTTTTTTTGTAATAAAATAAAAATAAATACAATAAAAAAAAAAACCATACATAGTTACCTTAGGGACTGTGCTGTTTAAATATTTATGTCAAGAGGGTATAACACTGTTACTTTATAAACTACAGGCTTGTAATTAGGGATTGACGCAAAACTGAAAAAAATGCACCTTTATTTCCAAATAAAATATTGGCGCCAAACATTGTGATAGGGACATAATTTAAACGGTTTTATAACCAGGACAAAAGGGCAAATACATTTCATGGGTTTTAATTACAGTAGCATGCATTATTTAAAAACTATAATGGCCGAAAACTGAAAAATAATTTTTTTCCCACATTTTTTCCTATTTTGCCATTAAAACACATTTAGAATAAAATAATTCTTGGCATAATGTCCCACCTAAAGAAAGCCTAATTGGTGGCGAAAAAAAAAAGATATAGTTCATTTCATTGCGATAAGTAATCATAAAGTTATAGACGAATGAATGGATGGAGCGCTGAAAGGTGAAAATTGCTCTGGTGTTCAAGGGGTAAAACCCCTCAGTGGTGAAGTGGTTAACATTTATCATTTTCTAAAACTCTAAATTTGTTCTTGTTTAAGTATATCAAGCCCGAGTGGCCCCTGGAACCATCAGAAGTACCCCCAGGGGTACGCGCACCACACGTTGAGAACCTAGGCTATAGGCAACCACAACTCTTTCAATACCTTACTAATGAATCTGTGCTCTTGTTATGAAATACATAAAGCAATCACAATAGTTATTGCCGAGCACAATAGCGATAAGTGCTGACATTTGATAATAGAGTGAGACAGAGAGGCACCCTGGGAGATCATCTTGGCATATTAGATTTTAAGTCTGGTCTATCAGCAGCTAATAGCCTCTTGTGACTTAATGCTTCCTGCACTGCTTGCTATATATTTGCATTTCTGCACATAATTTGTTACTGTAAATCGTTCAGTAACAATAATTGTCTGCAATAAGTAATGCTTGCTGCATGGCATATGACTGGCAAGTCAGAAAGTTACAGTGCAACTTCACTTTTGATAAGCGTCAATACTGCATGTGACATTTGATACACAAATTAATTTTTGGCATGTAAAGCTGGCTATGCATGCATCGATTTTGCTGATCGATTTCTGACAGATTTGATCACTGTGCATGAATTTGCCTGGAATATATTGCTTCAATATACCTGATCAACTTTAAGTTTATGGATTGAAAGTGCAAATGGACACGTTGTAAAATTTCAGTGCAGTGCAGTAGGGGTAAAGCAGGGGTAGTAGGGTGTT
Source organism: Hyperolius riggenbachi (assembly GCF_040937935.1). Taxonomy (NCBI): domain Eukaryota; kingdom Metazoa; phylum Chordata; class Amphibia; order Anura; family Hyperoliidae; genus Hyperolius; species Hyperolius riggenbachi. The sequence continues at coordinate 222,726,061 of NC_090647.1, forward strand.
GCACTGCTTTGAGCAGTATAATGCTTGCAGTTCAATCCATGCTCAATAGATTTCTGGTGAAATCTAGCAAAATTGAGTTTGCCATGCATAGTAGAAATCAATTACCATTCAATTGCATTCCAGTTAGAGATCGCTTAGGAGCTGATGCACACAGGACCTTGAGTTCAGTATGATGTCTGCTCAACATAAGTTTTACTGCAGTTTGACTGCAGGTTTATAAATTGGTCTTCAGTTCTACTGAAGTTCACAATGAGATTAGTGAGACCACTAGGGATAGTCAATGAGATGCAATAAACCTGAGTAGCTATACAACTGTGGTGCAGAAAATGGAACTGCATGATTTAATAAAGACTCATGAAGTTCTAAAGTATGTCTAACAGGCACGTGCACAGGGGGATGCTTTGGATGCTCAAGCCCCCCCCCCCCCCTGGGGAGAACTATAGCCCCTGAGGCCCCTCCTCATCGGGGTTGCCACTGTCAATCTGTGGATTGCCAGTCCATGCAAATTACATTAAATGTGTTCTATCTGTAGTGCTTGCCCTTTGGGACAGTTATTCATTAAAATAAATAGTCAATAGCTGGCTGCGATAAGGGCCACACAGTGAGAAGGTTTATGAATTGACATTTGCTGACAATTTACTGACGTGTTGGAGGTAATTACAGCCAAGTCAGTAATTTACCTCACTGTTCGGTAATTTCAGTTTTTCATGCGGTAACCGCCTTTATGAATTGACACTTTGCTAAGTGCTCGGGAAAGTCTGCTGTTTTCAGCATTACCGCATGCGGTATTGCTTTATGAATTGAGGCCATAGTCTAATGTCCCACCATATTATTATTATTATTATTATTATTATGTATTTATATAGCATTGGCATCTTCTCCAGCACTTTACATAGTACATAGCCATGTCACTGACTGTCCTCAGAGGAGCTCACAATCTAATCCCACCATAGTCATAGTCTAATGTCCTACCACATTATTATGTATTTATATAGCACTGACATCTTCTGCAGCACTACACAGATAACATAGTCATGTCACTGACTATTCTCAAAGAATCTCACAATCTAATCTCTATCATAGTCTAATGTCCTATCATATTATTATGATGTATTTATATAGCACTGACCAGGGCCGGCCAAGGCCAAGGCGAGAGAGGCTCCAGCCTCAAGGCGCAGCGTAGGAGAGGCGCACTACACACGCTATCATTCCCCTATTGTGTTTGAAGCAGAGATAAATAAGAAAAGGGGATACATAGCAGTGACTGCAAGCCAGATAACTGGTGGTGGTGGTGGGGGGGGGGGGGGGGGGTTGAGCCCTGGGGAGCCTCTTAATCTAATAGCAATCAGTGTGTGACGGCTGGGGTGGGAGGGATGGAGGGGCGCACTTTGGTGTCTCAGCCTTGGGTGCTGGAAGACCTTTTCCCAGCTCTAGCATTGACATTTTCTCACCTACGCCACCAGCATACTGTGCTTATCACCAGAATGGGTTATGAAATGTTAAACTATTGTACCATCTCGCTATGTCAGCCCTTCAATGTCATGATATACCTATTCCAGTCCTATCCTAACAGGCGGTAACATATTATTTTTCGCCGTATAAGACGCACTTTTTCTGGGTGGGTGCGTCTTATGCGGCGAAGGTACGGATTTCGGGATGCAGAGGTGCGCAGGGAAGCACTATATACATTACCTGCTCCTGTCGCCGCGCTCCTGGCTCCAATCCTGGCTCCCCGATCCTCTTCTTCCATCTACCGCTGCCCGCTGCTGCCCCCGCCGAACATCGCTGGCCGGTCTTAATTAGCCGCAGGGATACGCTATCAGCACACCACGTGCCGGGGTCACGCATGCCGCCGAACGCAGGCCGGTCTTAATTAGCCGCGCAGGGATACACTATCAGCACACCACGTGCGCCGGGGTCACGCATACGCATGTGTGACCCGGCGCACGCTGATAGCGTATCCCTGCGCGGATAATTAGGACCGGCCAGCGTTGTTCGGCGGCATGCGTGACCCCGGCACGTGGTGTGCTGATAGCGTATCCATGCGGCTAAGACCGGCCAGCGATGTTCGGCGGGGGCAGCAGCGGGCAGCAGTAAATGGAAGAAGAGGATCGGGGAGCCAGGAGCGCGGCAGCAGGAGCAGGTAATGTATGTGTACTCACACTGCCTGCACAGGGGGACACCGGCACTGGAGGACACACGGACAACGGGGCCACAGGCACAGGGGACGCTACCACAGGGGACACTGCCACAACAGGGGGACACTGCCACAACAGGGGGACACTGCCACAACAGGGGGACACTGCCACAGGGGACACTGGCACAATAGGGGACACTGCCACAGGGGACACTGGCACAATAGGGGACACTGCCACAACAGGGGGACACTGCCACAACAGGGGGACACTACCACAACAGGGGGACGGGGGACACTGGCACAGGGGGCTGCAGGCAGAACAGGGGGACACGGCAGGCAGAACAGGGGGACACGGCAGGCAGAACAGGGGGACACGGCAGGCAGAACAGGGGGACACAGCAGGCACAGGGGGACACAGCAGGCACAGGGAGACACAGCACAGGGGGACACAGCAGGCACAGGGGGACACAGCAGGAACAGGGGGACACAGCACATAACACTGTCCCCATATGTGGTGTAATAGTATGTAATGTAACTGGAAAGGGGGGGGGGGGGGGTAAAAAGTCCTTAAGACACCCCTGCATCATAGACACACCTAGGTTTAGTTTTTTCTTTTTTTCCTGATTTTTGCCCTCTAAATCTGGGTGCGTCTTATATGCCGGAGCGTCTTATACGGCGAAAAATACGGTACATATCCCCACAATGTTTGTGGAAAAATATTCTGAAATGAGACTGTCTTGTTTGACAATCTGATCCTGCAATTAGAGGACATGATACCTGAAATTGTTCTGTGGGGACATGACTTCAGAACTTGTAGTGTGGTGCTGTTTTTATTTGAGGTGCATAGTGGCAGCATGTGCTGTTTGGCATACAGAGCTGGATCATCCACAAGGCAAACCTAGACAGCTGCCTGGGGCCTGGAGAGAGTCTAGGGGCCTGGTGAATTCTAGCCCCCACCAAATCTACCTAAATAAGCCAGGTGACCATCAGGGAAGGGCAAAAGGGTCATCTTGCCTAGGGCCCCATTTTGGTGTGGAGTGGACTGGTTGCAGCAGTGTTGCAGTAAGTAACTTATACTCACTGGTCTTCGACAGATGCAGGGACCCAGGCAGTACAGCCGACAAGAAGAAGGAAGCTCCTCAAAACTTGGTATCTCCATGGCAACCGTGTGTGTCATGTAACTTGTTGCCATCTTGACATCATGACAGCAGAGGAGACAGAAACGAGGAGGGGGGGGGGGGGGGATGTGCGGCCACTGGTATCAGGTCCGACTGTGCAGAACACGCAATCATTTTCTTTTGCATTAAAATTTTTGGAAATTACACGCCTGCGTTACAATGCGCCCATTTCCCCACAGTACCTAGTGATTGTTAATAAGAAAATTAACGCAGTTTCCGAAACTTTGCTAAAGGTTGTAAGGTTTTTTTTTTCAGCATACAAAAATAGCAATTAGATGTGAACGAGCCCATTGACTTACATTGGTTGTTAGTTCTAATGCACATTTGCATGAGGAAAAATGCATCCAAAACAGTCACGTGGGTGTAAATCCTGCCATAATTTGACAGCTTTTCAAAAGGAGACGTAACTAACAAAGGAGAATAATTTGAATGAACTGAAATTATAATTGTTCAGATGTTATCATCCACCTTGAATGCTGTGTCCCCACAGATCAATGTCAGAATTATGCTGAAAGTATAGTTGATAAGGTATACTGTATTTTAGGGAGTTCATGGCAGGGGCGGACATACGGCCGTGCAGGCCGTGCCGCCGCACGAGGGCCCCTGAAGTTCCGTTTTCTTCAGGGGCCCATTAAGTATTTTTTTTTTTTTTTTTATATATTTTTTTTTTTTTTATTATTATTTTATTCCCGGGGGGCCCCCCGACTCCTATCCTCCCTCCCTCCCTCACCTCGGGGGGCCCCCTCCCGATATGCGCGGCGGAAGAGCGAGCGAGCGGCAAATGCAGGAAGGGCTCTCCAGGCATCCGCTAGAGGCCCAGCCGCTTGGTCTCCAATATGTCTCCAGTTGGAGACATATTGGAGACTCAGCGGCTGGGCCTCTAGCGGATGCCTGGAGAGCCCTGAAGACTTCCTGCATTTGCCGCTCGCTCTCCCGCCGCGCATATCGGGAGGGGGCCCCCCGAGGTGAGGAAGGAAGGGAGGGAGGGAGGATAGGAGTCGGGCCCCCCACCCGGATAGCTACCCACCCGGCTACCTAACCACCTACCCACCCGGCTACCTACCTACCCACCCACCAGGCTTCCTACCTACCCACCCGACTACCTAACCACCCACCAGGCTTCCTACCTACCTACCCACCCGGCTACCTACCCACCCACCAGGCTTCCTACCTAACCACCCACCCAACTACCTAACCACCCACCCGGCTACCTACCCACCCGGCTACCTACCCACCCACCAGGCTTCCTACCTAACCACCCACCCAACTACCTAACCACCCACCCGGCTACCTACCCACCCGGCTACCTACCCACCCGGCTACCTACCTACCTACCCGGCTACCTACCTAACCACCCACCCGGCTACCTACCTAACCACCCACCCGGCTACCTACCTAACCACCCACCCGGCTACCTACCGGGCTAGTTACCAACCCACCCACCAGGCTACCTACCCACCCACCCGGCTACCCGGCTACCTACCTAACCACCCACCCGGCTACCTACCTAACCACCCACCTGGCTACCTACCTAACCACCCACCCGGCTACCTACCGGGCTAGTTACCAACCCACCCACCAGGCTACCTACCCACCCACCAGGCTACCTACCTACCCACCCACCAGGCTACCTACCCACCCACCAGGCTTCCTACCTACCCACCCGGCTACCTACCTAACCACCCACCCGGCTACCTACCTACCCACCCACCCGGCTACCCACCCACCAGGCTTCCTACCTAACCACCCACCCGGCTACCTACCTAACCACCCACCCGGCTACCTACCGGGCTAGTTACCAACCCACCCACCAGGCTACCTACCCACCCACCCGGCTACCCACGCACCCACCAGGCTACCTACCTACCCACCCACCGGGCTACCTACCTACCTACCGGGCTAGTTACCCACCCACCCACCAGGCTACCTACCCACCCGGCTACCTACCCACCCACCCACCAGGCTACCTACCCACCCACCCACCAGGCTACCAACCCACCCACTCACCCACCCACCCACCAGGCTACCAACCCACCCACCCACTCACCCACCCACTAGGCTACCTATCCACCCAACCACCCATGGGAGCTGCGCGCCGGATGGAGGCTGGGACAGGAGGTCTGCTGCTGCAGGTGAGTAAATGTTTTTGTTTTATTTATATTAGCAGGTGTATGTTCTGGGCAGGTCTGCCACATGATTGCATGTATTTTCTTCGCAAATCTGCCGACATGATTGCATGTATTTTCTGGGCATATCTGCTGACATGATTGCACGTATTTTCTGGGCATATCTGCCGACTTGTTTGCACGTATTTTCTGGGCATATCTGCCGACTTGATTGCATGTATTTTCTGGGCATATCTGCCGACTTGTTTGCACGTATTTTCTGGGCATATCTGCCGACTTGATTGCACGTATTTTATGGGCATATCTGCCGACTTGATTGCACATATTTTCTGGGCATATCTGCCGACATGATTGCACGTATTTTCTGGGCATATCTGCCGACATGATTGCACGTATTTTCTGGGCATATATGTGTATTTTCTTGAGAAAACCTGCACAATTATGTGAATTTTCTGGGGAAAGGGTCACCAAAACTTGGGCCCACTGTCTTTGCGTTGCACTTTTCAAGGGAACCTGAGGTGAGAATAATATTGAGGCTGCCATATTTCTCTCCTTTTAAGCAATACCAGTTGCCTGGCTGCCGTGCTGGTCCTCTGCCTCTTATTCTTTCAACCATAGACCCTGAACAAGCATGCAGCAGGTCAGGGGTTTCTGACAATATTGTCAGAACTGAGAAGATTAGCTGCATGCTTGTTGCTGGTGTAATTCAGTTTATTACTGCAGCCAAATAGATCAGCAGGGCCGCCAGGCAACTAGTATTGTTTAAAAGGAAATAAACCCTCACCCCGGGTTCGCTTTAAGTTACAGTTAGCTCCGCCCTCATCCGGTCATAGCCACGCCCATATTTTGCCGCGGCGCGCTATGCGCGACGCAGGTCATAGGGGGCCCACAATTACAATTTTGCACAGGGGCCCACTGCTGGCTGTGTCCGCCACTGGTTCATGGTGTTTGCTTCACAAATATGTTCTCTACTACTTATAGTCTTATTTGTTTAAAATTCGATGTGACTGACTCAGCCAAGTTGCCAAGGTTCTGGTAACATCCGATCTGGTGTTGGTTTGTTTACTCCAAATGTAGCTAGGAAAGAACTGGCAGCATTTCAGAGAAGGCAAGAATGAAGCCAGAGTATGTTATTTTTAGTAGGTCAATCAAAATAATGGTGAAAAAGAAACTTTAGTAATTTGACAATGTGTTATACTATATGAAGTTTTATCTTCCAATGTCTGACATGTCACTTTTTGAATGACTGCCAGTTGGCTTCTTCTGATAGGATACCAGCAGAGGGCCCATGGTGAACCAGACCCAGAGAGAGTAGGTGGTTTAGAGTTTTTTTTTTTGGGGGGGGGGGGGGGCCCCGTGTTCTACTGACCTTCTCTGAACTGTGCTGATAATTTTAGTCAAAGTGCCCACCTGATAGGCAGCCACAAGTGCTAAACATGGCTGAGTAGTGAATGATGTTGACCGCCCTAAGCGACTGCTTTGAAAAGAAAAAATTGTCCGCCCTAAGCGACTGCTGATACAACCGAAAGTGACGTCCTGGTGTAGCGTTGGAAGCCACTTGACATCATGGACATCATTGAGGACCAGCCCCGATGTCCAGATCAGGCATTTCTGCTCTAGGGAACGTATTTAAACATGTAACTTGGACATTTTCAGCTGCAGTAGCTTACAGGGAGACATCTTCCACATACCTTCTGACGAAGGACCGCTGTCCGAAACTGAGCTGTCGGGGTAACACTCCCTATGTGACTATGCTCTGCTAAGGACTGTTGCTACTCTCTGCTGCCTATGCATCCAAATTACTTGAACATAATATAATACATAATATTTAATACTTGCTGAACGAAGCCATAATTTATCTAACTACCTGCTTGATCAGTTCCAGTCTGACTTTCGCTCTAACCACTCCACAGAAATAGCTCATACAAAGTGGCCAATGATTTTCTTACAGCTAAATCCAAAGGTAATTTTTCTATACTCCTCCTTGATCTTTCATCAGCATTTGATACTGTTGACCACACCGTACTCCTACATATACTTTCATCTGTAGGCATAAAAGGCCTTGTGCTCTCCTTGTTGTCTTCCTATCTCTCTGGAAGGTCCTTCAGTCTCTTACTCAGATCAGATCTCTTCTCCTCATCCTTTGTATGTGGGGTTCCTCAAGGCTCTGTCCTTGGCCCCCTTCTCTTTTCCATTTACATACACTGTCTTGGCAACTTAAAGGGAACCTAAGACGAGAAGCGTCTCGGCATACTTTCCTGGGGCTTTCTAAAGCCCCCTTAAAGAGAATCTGTATTGTTAAAATCGCACAAAAGTAAACATACCAGTGCGTTAGGGGACATCTCCTATTACCCTCTGACACAATTTCGCCGCCCTTCGCCGCATTAAAAGTGGTTAAAAACAGTTTTTAAAAGTTTGTTTATAAACAAACAAAATGGCCACCAAAACAGGAAGTAGGTTGATGTACAGTATGTCCACACATAGAAAATACATCCATACACAAGCATACTGTACACAGCCTTCCTTTTGAATCTCAAGAGATCATTTGTGTGTTTCTTTCCCCCTGTTCTCATGCACTGAAGTTTCAGGCTGCTTGTTTCTTCCTGCAAACAGCTTTGCCCTTGTCTGTAATTCTTCAGTATGTGAAAGCCCAGCCAGCTCAGAGGACGATTTATCCAGCTTGTAAAAGATGAGAGAAGAGAGAAGCTGCTCTAATCCTAAATAACACACAGGCAGTGTGCATAGAGGGGCCTGGAAGGGGGAGTTCATAGCAGAACCACAACACTGAAGAACTTGGCAGCCTTCCAGACACAGGCCGACAAGTCTGACAGGGGAAAGATGCATTGATTTATTACAGAGACAGTGATAGTATAAAGTGCTGCAGTAAGCCAGAACACATTAGAATAGCTTTTTGAACTTGTAGGATGATAAAAAACAGGATGCAATTTTTGTTACGGAGTCTCTTTAAGGCCTCTCATCCCTTGCCGCCTCCCTGGATGGCTCTGGTCCCCGGTAATTAAGCCTGAAAGCTTGTTGGAGTCGCACTTGATCGCGCATGCGCAACTCGGCCAGACGCTCTCCCATGTCACACTCCCATTCCTGGGAGCATTCTGTTCCTGCGCAGTACTACTGCGCAGGCTCAAATTGCTCCTAGGGAAGGGAGCATGCCAGGCCAGGCTTTCAGGCTGAATTGCCGGGGACCAGAGCCACCCATGGAGACCTGAGGTGCCCCAAGTATTAGGTAGCTAGAGGGGCCCCGATCTGAAGGGAGATCTGGTCAGTGGAATGCCGAGACCTGGGTGAGTAACCGCTCATTTTACACTTCGCTCAGCCTTACCTCAGCTCTGCATAGGTAAGGCAGGAGGGAGGCGCTTTGTGAGGCGAGTGAGCCACCTTTCCATCATCAGGCCCCTGTAGGCACGTGCCTACAGTGCCTTATGGTAAATTTGGCCCTGATATGGGCAGTGAGTTGACACACACAATTATTCTGCAACGCAGCTGACCACTGTGAACAGGGCCTCAGGCTGCAATGTGTGTGGCAAGTTCTATTCGGAAGAGTCTGGTCTGAAAGAATGCTTTTCTAGGCGCTTGTGATTTCAAAAAGCTCTTACTGATGTGCTGCCATGTGTGATCCCACTTGAGGCATGTGATTTAAAAAAAATAAATAAATAAAAAAATCACCCATAGCATTTCATTAGCAAGAGCTTTACAAATCACAAATGCTTAGGTTACTAGCACTACTAGCGGATTCCAGGCCTTAAAGTCACTTTGTAGCACAAGAGCTTTCTTTCTTTCTTTCTTTCTTTCTTTCTTTCTTTCTTTCTTTCTTTCTTTCTTTCTTTCTTTCTTTCTTTCTTTCTTTCTTTCTTTCTTTCTGCACACTAATGTCTAAGGAGCACTTGTGCTCATAGACCATATGCTTAGGGGTGTATCTATAGGGGTGCACATAGGGCACCTGCCATGGGCACCCCTTGTCACTCACCTGGGGGGGTGCATCCCGCTGTAAGCAATAGATCACCCCTCTAGGTCTGTCAAGAGAGCGGGACTGTGTACGTGTGCGCCGCTCACGGCCGCCTATTCACTTCTGCTCCTCCCCGCTGCTCAGCCTCCGGCCGGTTGTGCACGCCATAGCATCATCGGCGACTCGGTTCTGCCTCGCGCCTCCACTTGCTGCCTTCCATCCCCAGCACAGCGAATACTCCTCTCTTCTTGATTGGCCTACTTACGCCGGTCCACTGGTCCAGACATCTACTCTCTTTCTCCCCCCTGCGTCTGGTCTGTGAGTGTGGTCACCATAGCAACGTTGGCAGGCCACTCGCCTCCAGGCTCCACTTGCTGCCTCGCCTGAATCCTCCTCCTGATCGGCCGGGCATGCTTCTCTGCCGGGCGCGGCAGGTCCAGACAGTCCTCCTACCCACTGCGCTGGCCCCGGTGACCGGTCTCAGCGTCTGCAGTCTCCATGCAGTCTCCACAGCAACTGCTGGCCACTTTGTTGCCTTTCATTCCCGGCGATCCCCCTTCCTAATAGGCTGCCGCAGTGCCGCTGGGGCTAATGGGGGTGAGAGAGAGGAAACCGTGCGTAGCTACAGAGGCACAATGCACATAGAGTGACTGTCTGTCAGGGCCCTTTTCCACCAGCGCTGGCTGAATCGCAAAACCGCAAACCGCTAGCGATTTTACAATCGCTACGGTTTGCTTTTTAACATAGGAATCGCGGTAGGTCACTTCCACTACCGCGATTCGCTTTTGTCGGGAACGCGAACGCGCGGCGGAGCGATAATTGCCGCGATTTTGCTATGCATTGCATAGCATAGCAAAATTGCGGCCGCGAACGTCGGGGAATCGACGCTAATTGCGATTCAGCAATCGCTAGCGTTCAGCGTGAACGCTAGCGATTGCTAGTGGAAAAGGGCCCTCAGAGAAGCAGCACAGGCAGCAGAGCGAGATCAACTGGCTGCTGGTGAAAATAAGTAACACAGATAAGGTAACCATATGATTCACTCACCCACCACTGTCCACTCACTGATTAAAGATACCAGAGCTAAAGCGATGTCATAGTGTGTGTGTGTGTGTGTGTGTGTGTGTGTGTGTGTGTGTGTGTGTGTGTGTGTGTGTGTGTGTGTGTGTGTGTGTGTGTGTGTGTGTTTAGCAGTGTAGTGTATTCTCTGCATAAGTTTCTGCTGTGGTTTCTGGAGTGTAGGGGAGCTTATTTTAGTGTGTGTGTGTGTGTTTTGTAGTGTAGTGGACTCTCCGTGTGAGTTTCTGTTGTGTGGTGGTTATTGGAATATAAGCAGGGGCATATCTTAAATATGCCTGTCTCCTCTACCGCCTGCGCGGGCTAATAGAAAAAAATGGTGCCTTGTGTGCACTGTCGTGTCCCCTCCCCCACAACCCGCATGTGTTCTGTACCTGTCTCCACCCTCCACATATCTTGCAGAATAGTGCAGCAGTGGAGTGGAGTTTCATGCTTAACCTCCTTCATGACGAAACAGGACTTATTCACTTCCTCTTCAGTGCAGCAGCGCTCACCTTGCAGCTCCAGACACTGTACCATGACTTGACTCGCACGGGGAGCTGCAAGGTGTCTCATAGAAGATTTTTTTTTTGTCACAAGTTAGCGGAAATGGACACTTTGTGAAAAAAAAAAACAATAAAAATCAATTTCCGCTAACTTGTGACAAAAAATAAAATCTTCTATGAACTCACCATAACCCTAACGGAATACCTTGGGGTGTCCTCTTTCTAAAATGGGGTCACTTGTGGGGTTCCTATACTGCCCTGGCATTTTAGGGCCCCTAAACTGTGAGGAGTAGTCTTGAAACCAAATTTCTCAAAATGACCTGTGAAATCCTAAAGTTACTCATTGGACTTTGGGCCCCTTAGCGCAGTTAGGGTGCAAAAAAGTGCCACACATGTGGTACTGCCGTACTCAGGAGAAGTAGTATAATGTATTTTGTGGTGTATTTTTACATATACCCATGCTGGGTGGGAGAAATCTCTCTGGAAATGACATTTTTTTTGATTTTTTTTTTTACACACAATTGTCTATTTACAGAGATATTTCTCCCACCCATCATGGGTATGTGTAAAAACCTAATTGCGCTAAGGGGCCCAAATCCTATGAGTACCTTTAGAATTTCACAGGTAATTTTGAGGCATTTGGTTTCTAGACTACTTCTCACGGTTTAGGGCCCCTTAAAATGCCAGGGCAGTATAGGAACCCCATAAGTGACCCCTTTTTAGAAAGAAGACACCCCAAGGTATTCCGTTAGTAGTATGGTAAGTTTATAGAAGATTTTATTTTGTCACAAGTTAGCAGAAATTGATTTTTGTTTTTTTCACAAAGTGTCTTTTTCCACTAACTTGTGACAAAAAAATAAAAACTTCGGTGTACTCATCATACACCTAGCGAATACCTTGGGGTGTCTTCTTTCTAAAATGGGGTCACTTGTGGGGTTCCTACACTGCCCCTGGCATTTTAGGGGCCCTAAATTGTGAGGAGTAGTCTGGAAAGCAAATGCCTCAAAATGACCTGTGAATAGGACGTTGGGCCCCTTAGCGCACCTAGACTGCAAAAAAGTGTCACATGTGGTATCGCCATACTCAGGGGTGTATTTTTACACATACCCATGCTAGGTGGTAGAAATATCTCTGTAAATGGACAATTGTGTGTAAAAAAAATAAAAAAATTAAAAAAAAATTGTCATTTACAGAGATATTTCTCCCACCCAGCATGGGTATGTGTAAAAATACACCCCAAAACACATTATACTACTTCTCCTGAGTACGGCGATACCACATGTGTGACACTTTTTTGCAGCCTAGATGCGCTAAGGGGCCCAACGTCCTATTCACGGGTCATTTTGAGGCATTTGGTTTCTAGACTACTCACGGTTTAAGGTCCCTAAAATGCCAGTGCAGTATAGGAACCCCACAAGTGACCCCATTTTAGAAAGAAGACACCCCAAGGTATTCCGTTAGGTGTATGGTGAGTTCATAGAAGATTTTATTTTTTATCACAAGTTAGTGGAAAATGACACTTTGTGAAAAAAACAATAAAAATCAATTTCCGCTAACTTTTGACAAAAAATAAAATCTTCTATGAACTCGTCATACACCTAACTGAATACCTTGAGGTATCTTTTTTTCTAAAATGGGGTCACTTGTGGGGTTGCTATACTGCCCTAGCATTTTAGGGGCCCAAAACCGTGAGGAGTCTGGAAACCAAATGCCTCAAAATGACTGTTCAGGGGTATAAGCATCTGCAAATTTTGATGACAGGTGGTCTATGAGGGGGCGAATTTTGTGCAACCGGTCATAAGCAGGGTGGCCTCTTAGATGACAGGTTGTATTGGGCCTGATCTGATCAATAGGAGTGCTAGGGGGGTGACAGGAGGTGATTGATGGGTGTCTCGGGTGATTAGAGGGGAAAATGGATGCAATCAATGCACTGGGGAGGTGATTGGAAGGGGGTCTGATGGGGATCTGAGGGTTTGGCCAAGTGATCAGGAGCCCACACGGGGCAAATTAGGGCCTGATCTGATGGGTAGGTGTGCTAGGGGGTGACAGGAGGTGATTGATGGGTGTCTCAAGGTATGATTAGAGGGGGGAATAGATGATAGATGCAAGCAATGCACTGGCGAGGTGATCAGGGCTGGGGTCTGAGAGCGTTCTGAGGGTGTGGGCGGGTGATTGGGTGCCCTAGGGGCAGATAGGGGTCTGATCTGATGGGTAGCAGTGACAGGGGGTGAATGATGGGTAATTAGTGGGTGTTTAGAGGAGAGAACAGATGTAAACAATGCACTTGGGAGGTGATCTGACGTCGGGTCTGCGGGCGATCTGATGGTGTGGGTGGGTGATCAGATTGCCCGCAAGGGGCAGGTTAGGGGCTGATTGATGGGTGGCAGTGACAAGGGGTGATTGACGGGTGATTGACAGGTGATCAGTGGGTTATTACAGGGGGGATAGATGCATACAGTACACAGGGGGGGGGGGGGGGGGGTCTGGGGAGAATCTGAGGGGTGGGGGGTGATCAGGAGCCCCCAGAGGGCAGTTAGGACCTAAACAAAAAAAATAGCGTTGACAGATAGCGACAGGGAGTGATTGATGGGTGATTAGGGGAGTGATTGAGTGTAAACAGGGGTCTGAGGGGTGGGCAGGGGAGGGGGGAGCCTGAGGGGTGCTGTGGGCGATCAGAGGGAAAGGGGGGGCAGGATCCAGTGTGTTTGGTGCAGACTAGGGTGGCTGCAGCATGCCCTGGTGGTCCCTTGGACACTGGGACCACCAGGGCAGGAGGCAGCCTGTATAATACACTTTGTATACATTACAAAGTGTATTATACACTTTGTATGCGGCGATCGTGGAGTTAACAACCCGCCGACGCTTCAGAATGGCCGGCGGGTTGTCGTCGCGGGTGGGCGGAGCCTATTGCCGGCGGATGCGCGCGCATTATTGCGCGCAATCCCCGGCCCGGAAGAGACCCAGGACCCGACGCCAATGTGCGTTACGTGGTCCTGGGCATGCCACTTTGCCGCCGCCAATATACAGTGGGCGGTCAGCAAGTGGTTAAAATAACTGTTCAGAACTCTGTATTTGAAAAAGTAGCAAAAAGTAGGTAAAAAATATTTTCAAAATTATTCTTGCTTGCTGGTGGCTTAAAGGGGAACTGAAGAGAGAGGTATATGGAGGCTATCATGTTTATTTCCTTTTAGACAATACCAGTTGCCTGGCAGCCCTGCTGATCCTCTGCCTCTAATACTATTAGCCATAGCCCCTGAACAAGCATGCAGCAGATCAGGTGTTTCAGTGGTTCAGACTTATAAGTCTGATCTGACAAGACTAGCTGCATGCTTGTTTCTGGTTTTAATCAGATACTACTGCAGAGAAATAGACCAGCAGGGCTGCCAGGCAACTGGTATTGATTAAAAGGAAACAAACATGACAGCCTCCATATACCTCTCTCTTCAGTTCCCCTTTAAAAGGCATTTTATTGATTAGATGTAAAAAGATCACCTAGGAGAAAGGTCATTGCATATGAGCCACTATGTAACTGAGCAATAAACTTCTGATTATCTTCAAGTGGAAATAGGCCATTATAGTTTCACTCTGTTAAAGAGACACTGAAGCGAAAAAAAAATGATGAGATTATGATTTGTATGTGTAGTACAGCTAAGAAAAAAAACATTAAGATCAGATACATCAGTCTAATTGTTTCCAGTACAGGAAGAGTTGAGAAACTCCAGTTGTTATCTCTATGCAAAAAAGCTATTAAGCTCTCCGACTAACTTAGTTGTGGAGAGGGCTGTTATCTGACTTTTATTATCTCAACTGTAATTGAACTGTTTACTTTTCCTCTGCTAGAGGAGAGTTCATTACTTCACAGACTGCTCTGAAAGAATCATTTTGAATGCTGAGTGTTGTGTAATCTGCACATATTATACAATAATGCAATGTTAGAAAAAACACTATATACCTGAAAATAAAAATATGAGAATATTTTCTTTGCTGCTAATCTTCTAGTAATTATTCATAGTATACAACCAATTCATTATATCATATATATTTTTTCGCTTCAGTGTCTCTTTAAAAGGTACCCACAGACACAGTATACAGTAGAGTCTCGGTTATCTGGCACTGACAGGTATCAGCAGATGCCAGATAAGTGTGCTTTCTGGTTGTTTGTAAAAACTAGGCCTAGCTAATACAGTACTATACCACACTCTATATACATACCATCAACTCTGTTAAAAGTTAAAATACAGTAACTGAAAGTATATTAACAGCCCACAAACCGCCTAAGAAGTTGGCCATCACCACAGCGATAACTACAGGCAATTTATGGTGGTTGGTTGAGACTGCTGGTTAGTTGAGTTCTGGATAACCGGGACTCTACTGTACCATTAGGAAAAGAGTGATATTCTGTCCACAAGTGAACTAATCCCCAATGTCAGAGTTCATTAGTCAAAATCCGAAAGTAGGCAGATCCAATTTAGGTTCATGGTTGAACAATGGGAAAGTCGCATAATGGAGGACAAGCAAGATAGTCAGGGCTATGGCTAGAATGCACTATTTTGGTCTTAGTTTCAAAACTGCTTTCATTAATAAAGTATCAAAGAGCCAGTGAGAACCTGGGAAGAGGGCAATTGTAGAAACTTGGGCCTTTAGGGTTTTGAGGTTAAGGCTGAGATATAAACTAGCTTTAGGGCTGGTTCAGACGGACGCTTGCGGAGCGTTTACCGCAAGCGTTCGGACCGTCGCGGTAAACGCTCCCATTCAAGTGAATGGGAGCGTTTACACCGAGCTTTTGCGCGCTTTTACCTGAACGCGGCGTTCGGGTCCCGATTTTCGTGAGCGTTCGGGCTGCCCCTGGAAGCAACATGTAGCTTCCAGGGAGCGGCCAACCGCGACGGCTAATGTTCCCCTACGGGAAAAAAAAAACACGACCGCATCACGACGCGACCGAAGGCTACTGAAAGCCTGACCGCGCAGCCGCCGCAACGCCCCCAGACGCGACGCTACGCAGACGTCCGTCTGAACCAGCCCTTAAGGAAACCAATAATGGAATCAGAAGGTTAAAACGGACCTGAACTCTTGCACAGTAGAAATGGAAAGCACAGGGAAATCCACTCTTATGTCCAACCTGTGTGTGTTTTTATAGAGAACAGCCTGTTTAATTCTCCCTTCTCAGCAAGTAATGAGCTAGTGTAATTTGAGCTGTCAACTGTCTGAGTTGTGAGCTAATATGTTAACATTTCATTTATTAATTGCGAACAGCACTGTGACAACGCGTTTCTCGGCGTAAGCCGCTTCCTCAGGTCAAATAAGTGCCAGCTGATTAGCTGTTAACGTCCGGAGGCGCTGTTCGCAATTAATAAATGAAATTATATTTTACCCTAATCTGACCAAGCAAAATTTATTAGTCAGAGAAAACTAACTCTTATGCCTTATTTTCTTCCATTTTGAAGAATTGCTTACTATTTTCATTGGGCGCCTCCAACCATCCACATTCATTAATCCTATCCTACCTAGTAGGAATTTTTTCGTTCTCTCTTCTGGAGAGTCGAAAATATTGTTTCATTTTGGAGTTGCGACCGAAAAAACACCTACGGAAAAAGGCTGAGTGGGGACGGTACTTCTCCACCTGCACATACGAGTGGTTGCCTCTTTAGAGCAACCCATCTTTGTGAGTATAATTACATTAGATATTTTTACTCTGTCATAACCAAGAAGGTATCACACCAGATCGGGCTCCCGGTGGCCGGGTGTTTGTTTGCTTGTCTTTCGCCAGTCTCGGGCTTTCACAGACTCTATTTCTGCAGCTGCCACACTGTGTATTCAAGTATCAAGAAATAAGAAGAGTATGCTCCCATAAATATGGAACACTGCTCTTTGGGATTTAATTTTGCATAGACGTGCAAAGTCCCTTTTTTTGGGGGGGGCTGAGCAGGGAACCTTGGTTCTCATCAAAAGTTGAGAGAGAAATTTCACCTGTGACTTTCCTGAAAGTGTGAAAGGCCCCTAGTGGTTGTTCCTTTTTTGCGTGTTTATAGTTGACAGAATAAAAAGGTAGCCGGAATGTAATAAAGGTGTTGGAACATACTGACAGTAGTGTAATGCTGGGCAGTCACCACCCATCAAATCTGCTGTTGTTTGGCCACCCATCGCATTAATACTATTTTTATAAGATGCAACTGTGCTGACTTTACAAATAGTTTTACTGACTTGGAAAGCTGATGTTAATTTAGTGAAACAGCAGCAACAAGCCTAGTAAGAGAAAAAAAATCTGGGCATGTCACTGATGAGGAATTCATATGCTGGAAGAGGAATCATGAAAATATAACTGGCAGTTACAGGAATGCATTTGTTTTTGCAGAAAGTGAAAACAGAGGAGTAAAAGTTACTTAGAGGAAGCTGGATATTTTTTTCCTTTTTGGAGTTCTGAGAAATAAAGATCAAGCCTTTAGACCGACTGGGAATTGAGGTCAGATGAATAGAGTGAAGCATGTTTTATGAGCAGCTGGTGCCGAACATTAGTGTGAGATGTAACAGCATTGTTTCTGATAAGTTACACATCGCTCACTTAAGGGAGACCTCTAGGATGCTTTTATCATTGGATGGGAAGGATGTGCTTGTAAAACTTCCAGGAACTCTGTGCCCACTGCCAGGCATCTAGGGATTCTTCTCTCTGACATGCCTGGTTTCTCCCACTGTGACTACTCTTTGCCCCACCTCTAGGATACATGCACCACTGCATACTTTCCAACTTATTGAAATAAGAAAGGGGGACACTTAAGCAACACCCCTGCCACACCCCTAACCACGCCTTCCGCACACCCTTAGTC
Source organism: Hyperolius riggenbachi (assembly GCF_040937935.1). Lineage (NCBI taxonomy): Eukaryota > Metazoa > Chordata > Amphibia > Anura > Hyperoliidae > Hyperolius > Hyperolius riggenbachi. The sequence continues at coordinate 222,743,843 of NC_090647.1, forward strand.
ACGCATATCATAATGATTTCCTAAGAAAAATATGTTGTTGTTTTTTTATTATTATTTTTATTTAAACCACACTGGTCATTTCTATCCTGGTTTATTGTCCTTCATATTAAGACAAGACAAATAACATTTATATCGCGCTTTTCACCTGGTCGACTCAAAGCGCCAGAGCAGCAGCCACAAGGGCGCGCTCTATTTAGGCAGTAGCAGTGTTAGGGAGGCCGGCTTACTGAACAGGCAGAGCCGAGATTCGAACCCAGGTCTCCTGTGTCAGAGGCAGAGCCATTAACCAGTACACTATCCAGCCACCAGCTGGTGAGTAGTTATCCATAGTAAGATGAATTGCACTGCTGAATTTTCAGAAAATGGTACAGAAATAAGCAGACGTGGGAGCAAATGAACTGATCTGAGTTCCCAGCTGGTCTGTGAAACCATACATAATGTTAGAGGGCCATCTGGGAGGCTTGAAGTGTCAAAAGACCAGGGCTTCCTCCAGAGACTGAGAAACATTCTCCTAGCACTGTTGGGGCCAGTTTACACAGAGTCTAGCTCAAAGCGGTACATAGTTACAATTTGGTTAAAAAAAGACATTCGCCCATCAAGTCCAACCAGAGATGCACTGCTGCATGCACTATTAACATTTCAAAATAAGAAATACATTAATTGTAAAGGATGGGAGAGTCAATTAAAGCGGAATATAACCCAGCATTTCAACTTTGCTCTAAAACATTATTTACAGCATATTATATGCAACCAGCATTTTTTTTTACTAGACCAGCATTGGAAGGGTTACACACAGAGCTTTAAAGTTCCATGGAGAGAAATGCTGCCGCAGCCGAAGTTTAGATAGAGAGTGAGTCACATTCCTCACTTGTATCTCTCTGTATCCGGGAGCTCCTGCACAGTCAGTGTGTGTAACATTCCACACTTGTTACATTGTGTGTACTTAAATGTATCTAACTAAACTTCGGCTGCGGCAGCATTTCTCTCCACTGAACTTTAAAGCTCTGTGTGTAACCCTTCCAATGCTGGTCTAGTAAAAAAAATGCTGGTTGCATATAATATGCTGTAAATAATGTTTTAGAGCAAAGTTGAAATGCTGGGTTATATTCCGCTTTAAATACATATTTCAGTAGATAAAATACATATATTTACATGGATCTGTAAATGAGTCCTGAAAGAGGGACAAATGAAGAAGCGGGACAAATGAAGGAGGGACTGTCCCTCCAAAAGAGGGACAGTTAGGAGCTATGCCACTGTATGAGTTGAGCTCTGAGTTGAGCATGCTGCAAGGTGTGTTCCATATCGTGGATGTGTGACTGGCCTGGAAGCTTTATTGAGTTGTAAAGACAGCAAATTAATTTTCAGTGTAAGGATTTCTGGATGACGGACATGGAAGTAAAAGCATTGGACATCTTTACAGTTACTGCTGCCACCCAGAGGTTGGATGGGTTAGTTGTCAGTAGAAGAATATTTCTATATGGTTACTGAAGGCTCACTCCATGCACACATCTACATTTGACATTGGATAGTATATTAAGAGAACTTGGATTTTACCCTTATTGTGTCAAACCAGGCTTTTGCAACTAAATAAAAAACAATTACAAAAAAAGTGTGGTTATGTCACCAGAAGGAGCCTAGCTGAATGGGCGCAGAGGTAATGCTGAGAGGATTGCAGCTCTGAAAGCATTCATTTATCATCAGATATTCAAAAGGTTATACACAGATGGGAAAAAAAAGCAAAAACAAACATTGGACCAGGAAAATGGCTCTGCCTGGAGCTGGTCTTCAAATGGCCCTGAAGTAAACTGATACAGATTAAAACTGAGCAGTTATAGTATTGCACTGAATTGCTCAGAAAATAGTACAGAAATAAGCAGACGTGGGAGCAAATTAACTGATCTGAGTTCCCAGCTGGTCTGTGAAACCATCCATAATGTTAAAGGGCCATCTGTGAGGCTTGAACTGTCAAAAGACCAGGGCTTCCTCCAGAGACTGAGAAGCATTCTCCTCCTGTTGGGGCCAGTTTACACAGAGTCCAGCTCAAAGCGGTACATAGTTACAGTTTGGTTAAAAAAAGACATTCGCCCATTAAGTCCAACCAGAGATGCACTGCTGCATGCACTATTAAAGGAATACTTAAGCCAGTATAAAAAAAAAAATCAGTTTTACTTACCTGGGGCTTCTATACTTAATCATAATTTTTATTAAAGTAGTATTTAAATACATACAAACACTGATATATACTTTAGTATAAAAGAGGTACAACAATACAACCACTCCACTATGCTGGTACAAAGTGAAAAAGATAGAGAAATGCTCAACAAAACAGAGAGAGGGGAGCCACGATAGGCGTGGCACTTTCCATCGCCCTAAGCCTAATTAACCTCCTCACTCCTAAAAGGCCGTTAGCGTGGAGGTATGGCCCATTGCAGACTTACTTAAAAAGAGAAGAAAAAGGAAAGAAAGGGAAAAAAAGGGGGAGGGGGGAGGAAATGCGTACTTAGCACCTAAAAGGCTTCCCCATCTACATCTAGTCACCAATAGTGGTCACTGCCCTGAGCCTCTCTCTGAATTCCACTCATACTGCCCATTGGCTACGGAACTTAGCCATCTGATTCTGTGCCGACAAAACCAGTTCCTCCATCCTCATTGTATCATTAAGGGCTTCAACAAGACCTGGGGCTTCTATCAGCCCCCTGCAGCCGTCCTGTGCCCTCGCAGTCACTCACGGATTTTCTGCCCCCCCCTTTTTTGGCCGAAACCTGAGAAATATTTATTTTTATTTTTCCATTTTCTTTTCTTATTTTTACCATTAAAATGCATTTAGAATATAATAATTCATAGCAAAATGTACCTCCCAAAGAAAGTTTAATTGGTGGTGAAAGATATAGATCATTTAGTTGTGATAAAGTTATTGGCATGGAATGGAAAGAGCGCTGAAAGGTGAAAGTTGCTCTGGTACAGATGGGGAAAAACCCCTCGGTAGTGAAGTGGTTAAGGAAGATAAAGGCTAATTCTACTCTCCTGGTATAGCAGTCCCTGCCTTGCTTTGGGAGACTTTGGAACAATCATTAGCACTTTGGCTTTCCTCTTGTTTCTGCTCACAGTTCTTGCACTAGTTGGATTAAGAAGGCTATTTATAACTTCTTGGACATATTTTCCATCAATGACTCACCACTCACTTGTCCAACTACAATTGTTCTGCTTAAACATTTGGATAAGACTTAGAGTGATTACTGCTAAACTTTCATAACTTCAGCTGTATAAGCTACTGTACATTTTTAAAGAAGCATTTATTCAGGATTTTGCACTCCTTAATTGACCTTTTGCATGTTTGAATTAGCCAAAATACCATAAGGTCACCCCTCACACATGACAGAATTTGTTTTTCCGAATCCCCATTTGCTGCACTTCTAATGCAAATCTGTGGCATCACACTTGTGCGTTGTATGTTATTTTTTTGTTTGTTTGTTTTAGAAAAGACAGGTGAATCGCATACAATGCAAGTCAATAGAAATGTAAATTTTCGCACTCAAGCCAACGTTCATGTACTGTGTTAACACTGCATTAAAGGGTGTGACGGATTGCGGAGAAACCGCCCCACGTTCTGGCAGTGAGGCAGCGGAATCCGCGCACGGAGCGTCGGTTTCCCCGCAGCAACATGCTTCTGGTTTGTCTGGACCTAGTAGTGCACGCAGATGGAGAGCTACGCGCGCGCGCCGCAAGACAGGCTCTTTATGCCAATAGAAGAAGGGTCAGCTGATCGAGGCAGTCAGCTGATCCCAGCTCAGCAGGTGATTGGTTGATGGGGGCTGGGCGGCGCTGTGGAGCGCTTTACTATATAGATCTCTTGCTGTTCAGTTGCTGGTTGTCTGGCGTTGCGAATACCTAATGTGTTAGCACTCAGACCTTAGTCAGATCCTTCAGTGTGGTGGAACCAGGTGGACCTGGGAATCCACACTTAGCCAGTTCACTGTATCATTATCTGTGTTACTCTCTAGCATAGTTCCAGGGTGTAGAGACCACGGACCTCACACCCCAGACTAGGAATACTGTTTCATCTGTGTTATTCCTTAGACCAGTTCCAGGGTGTAGAGACCACGGACCTCTCACGACAGACTAGGAACACTGTATATCATCTGTGTTATGCTCAGACTAGTTCCTGGGTGTGGGACCACAGACCTCACACTCTAGACTAGGCATTATTGATTATCTGTTTATGAATTGTAACTCTCCTGACTTCTCTTCTGCTTTCTGATTTGGTACCTTCGCACATCTGATTACTGTTGTCGACCCTGCCTGTCCCTGGTTACTGAATCAGTCTCCTGTTTCTGTACTTTATCTGCCTGTGTGTTGCCGACCCGGCCTGCCTGACCTTTCTGGCTGTCACCCACCCCTAGGGTGCTCAGTCCTCCTGCAGGGGTCCCCTGCTCCTCAGAGGGGACACTGCTGCAAAACCAGTCAATGACTCCCCCTTCTGGAGCCCTTGACTGCAGTAGAGTCTTTCTCTACTTATTGGACCACCTGCTACCCCGGTGGTCCAATTCCTACTGTTACACCAAACACTTACACGCTTCAGGTGTCTAGAGGTTAGTTATACTTGGATTATTGGCGATTCTGCAGATCCTCAATAATCAGGTATATCTGTATTCTTGGGGATACTGCAGATCGCCAAGAATCAGATTCTCTCTGGTTGCTGACACCTATTGTTACAAAGGGAACCTGAGATGGGGGATTCTACATAAAATATACATACTTGGGGCTTCCTCCAGTCTGATCACTCCCACTACGTCTTCTTCCCGTCCTCTGTGCGCCCGTAAACGGTCTCTGACCTGGAACCCACTGGCAGAGCTTTTGTAGGCGCTTGTGATTTGTAAAGTTCTTGCTAATGTAATTCAATGGGTGATATTTAAAAAAAAAAAATCCCATCCCTCAAGTGGGATCACACACAGCATTACATTAGCAAGAGCTTTTCAAGTCACAAGCACTTAGAAAAGCACTGCCAGTGGGTCCCAGGCCTTACACTGAAAGCATTACCCATTCTGGAGCTTTTGTCCATAAAGACATGGCTGTGGCCTAGTGCACACCAGAGCATTTCTGCTGCGGTTTGCGATCTGCTTGCGGGTGCGGATCCGCTTGGGTAATGTATTTCAATGGGCTGGTGCACACCAGAGCGGGAGGCGTTTTGCAGAAACGCATGCTCCCGGGCTGCTGCAGATTTTGGATTGCGGATGCGTTTCTGCCTCAATGTTAAGTATAGGAAAAACGCAAACCGCTCTGAAAAACGGCACTTCACAGCGGTTTGCCAGGCGTTTTTTGTTACAGTAGCTGTTCAGTAACAGCTTTACTGTAACAATATATGAAATCCACTACACCAAAAACGCTTCACAAAACTGCAAAATGCTAGCTGAAACGCTACAGAGAAATAAGAAAAAGCGTTTTAAAATCTGCTAGCATTTTGCGGATCTGCTAGCGTTTTTTGGTGTGCACCAGGCCTGTGTGCTTGATTTATGCGCTAATAATTAATGGGTGTATCCATCTAGTTCTGTTTTTTTTGTTTTGTTTTGTTTTTTGTCATGTACTTGTATAACTGTAATGTTTACAAACTGTGAAACAAATGAACAATGACTTATGTCCCTCTTTCTGTAATCTTTCTTAGTGGAGAGATAGACCATAATGGGAATGCTTGTGTTAGACAGACTGTGGAATTCAAACGAAGTGCTATTTAGGAACCTGATGTGGTAATACAGGAAGTACACATTAGCCTTGCATTGTGCATATTTTCCTGCCATTCAACAATACCAATCAGAGGCTCCAAAGTCACTTCTATCAGATGAAGACATCAACAAGACATTTCCGAATATTACAATGACGGACATATTTTAAGCTAGACCGAGAATAGGAAATGCACTCTTTAATGGAGTACAAAAATGCAGGGTGATCAGTGATCACATGTTAAACATAATGAAACTATACAGTGGGATGCGAAAGTTTGGGCAACCTCAAAGCGCTGCGGAATATGTTGGCGCTATATAAATAAAAAATAATAATAATAACCTTGTTAATAGTCATGATTTTCCTGTATAAATTGTTGGTTGTTATGATAAAAAATGTCAGTTACATATATCATATAGGAGACACACACAGTGATATTTTAGAAGTGAAATGAAGTTTATTGGATTTACAGAAAGTGCGCAATAATTGTTTAAACAAAATTAGGCAGGCAAAAAAAGAAATGAAATCAATATTTAGTAGATCCTCCTTTTGCAGAAATTACAGCCTCTAAATGCTTTCTGTAGGTTCCAATGAGCCTGGATTCTGCTTGAAGATATTTAACTGACTTTTTTTTAATTGTAAAAACCAACAATTTATACAGGAAAATCATGATGATTAACAAGGTTGCCCAAACTTTCACATCTCACTGTATATTACATACATTTTAGGCAACAAAATACACCTAAGATTTACTAAAGAAGGGCATGGCCAGGGCTTGCTTCAAACACCCAATCACATGCAGGGAAGTTTTAGATTTTTAGCATGTTATATTATACTTAGCTGTGCTATGGTGAATATTCAATGGTACCTGCATATTAAGCCATATCGCATAACAGCTTGGCTGTTAGACCTGCTGGAAAAGTGTATAAAACGTCTCGAGCAGCTGATTTGTCTTGAACCATCTGCATGCTGCATAGCATTCTAAGTTGCTCTGTTTTGCGTAGTACCAATACCAAATGCAGGAAGTGGCTGGGGCCGTCTTTCTGGCTGGAGGGTGCAGATGGAGCACAGCTGGAGGTCAGCATGGTGTGGAAGCAGGGCCTGGTAGTCACCCGTTTCCTGACAGACAACACTTACACCAAGGCTTGTTCTTTTATGTTAACTATTTCCACTACACGTGGATTCTGGATGCAGAAATACTGACTCCAGTGAATGCCTTTAGTCCTGTTTCCACTTAACGCTATTTTTCTGACGTAGAAAAATTATTGATGGCATGTTGCACACTGTCACTTGCTCTGCCATTTCAAGAACAACTAAAACTTGCATCTTTGGTTTATTGTCTGGTCTGAATATGGCAGAGCATGTGCAATTAATGGTACAAAGAGAATTGTTCCAAGCTAGAAAATTAATACTTTTGATGTGGAAGCAACCCCTCCCTCCCAAAGCTAGTGATTGGTTATTACATATGAATAATTACCTAAAAATGGAAAAATTAATATATGCTCATAGAGGTGCTCCTCAGAAGTATAAAAATATGGGCTTTATGGTTAAATACCCCTGGTCTTGAAGATTTTGACCTTGTAAAAGATATTTGGAAATGTAAATTTAGACTGAGGTTTTGCATATTATGCGACGTTCATTATATTGGCCTCAATTCACTAAGATCATGCTGGAGATAATAAGGTAAGAGATAACTTGCCACCACGCAGTGAGACAGTTAACTTATCTCTTCATTCCTTAAGTTTCCACCTCTGTAGTTTATTTCACACGCAGTCAATTAACAGCCTGTTTAGAATTCTGGAGTCATTTTAAGGATTGAAGAGTTAACTTAAAGACAGAAGAGTTAAATTTAGGTATGCCTGAGGTAAAATGTTTCCTGAATACTACATGCCTCGTCACCATGGTGATAACTATAGAAACGTTATTAAAGACAGGAGATAAGCTTAGTGAATTGAGGTCATTAGCCTCAATTCACTAAGATCATGCTGGAGATAAGGCAAGAGAAAACTTACCGCCACACAGTACTGGCCTCAATTCACTAAGCTTAACTCCTGTCTTTAATAACTCTTCAGAGCTGTTTTACAGTTATCACCATGGTGATATAATTGTGATAACTGTAAAACAGCTCTGAAGAGTTATTAAAGACAGGAGTTAAGCTTAGTGAATTGAGGCCAGTGAGAGTTATCTTATCTCTTCATTCCTTAAGTTACCTCCTCTGTAGTTAATTTACCTCCTCTGTAGTTATTTTCACACGCAGTTAATAAACAGCCTGTCTTTAACTCTGCAGTTATTTTAAGGATTGAAGAGTTAACTTAACCACTTCCCGACCGCCGTATGTACAATTGGCGGCCGGGAAGTGCACCCCGCAAGGACCGCCGTATTGACAATTGGCGGCGGTCCTTGTAGGGGCATGGGCGGAGCGATCGCGTCATCAGTGACGCGATCCTCCGCCTCCGCCTGGCGCCGCTCACCCGCCGCAACATCCCGCCGGCCATACGGAAGCGCCGGCGGGATGTTAACCCGACGATCGCCGCATACAAAGTGTATAATACACTTTGTAATGTTTACAAAGTGTATTATACAGGCTGCCTCCTGCCCTGGTGGTCCCAATGTCCGAGGGACCACCAGGGCAGGCTGCAGCCACCCTAGTCTGCACCAAGCACACTGATTTCCCCCCCCCCCCTGCCCCAGATCGCCCACAGCACCCATCAAACCCCCCCCTGCCCACCCCCCAGACCCCTGTTTGCACCCTATCACCCCCCTAATCACCCATCAATCACTCCCTGTCACTATCTGTCAACGCTATTTTTTTTTTGTATCCCCCCCCTGCCCCCCGCTCCCTCCTGATCACCCCCCACCCCTCAGATTCTCCCCAGACCCCCCCCCCCCAGACCCCCCCCCCCCCCCCATGTACTGTATGCATCTATCCCTCCTGATCACCTGTCAATCACCTGTCAATCACCTGTCAATCACCTGTCCATCACCCGTCAATCACCCGTCAATCACCCCCTGTCACTGCCACCCATCAATCAGCCCCTAACCTGCCCCTTGCGGGCAATCTGATCACCCCCCCCCACACCAATAGATCGCCCGCAGATCCGACATCAGATCACCTCCAAAATCCATTGTTTACATCTATTCTCTCCTCTAAACACCCACTAATTACCCATCAATCACCCCCTATCACCACCTGTCACTTTTACCTATCAGATCAGACCCTAAGCTGCCCCTTGCGGGCACCCAATCACCCGCCCACACGCTCAGATTGCCCTCTGACCCCCCCTTATCAATTCACCAGTGCATTAATTACATCTGTTCTTCCCTGTAATAACCCACTGATCACCTGTCAATCACCTGCCAATCACCTATCACCCATCAATCACCACCTGTCACCCCCTGTCACTGCCACCCATCAATCAGCCCCTAACCTGCCCCTTGCGGGCAATCTGATCACCCACCCACACCATTAGATCGCCCGCAAACCCGCCGTCAGATTACCTCCCAAATGTATTGTTTACATCTGTTATCTTCTCTAAACACCCACTAATTACCCATCAATCACCCCCTATCACCAACCGTCACTGTTACCTATCAGATCAGACCCTAATCTGCCCCTTGCGGGCACCCAATCACCCGCCCACACGCTCAGATTGCCCTCAGACCCCCCCCCCCCCTTATAAATTCGCCAGTGCATTAATTACATCTGGCCTTCCCTGTAATAACCCACTGATCACCTGTCAATCACCTGCCAATCACCTATCACCCATCAATCACACCCTGTCACTGCCACCCAACAATCAGCCCCTAACCTGCCCCTTGCGGGCAAACTGATCACCCACCCACACCAATAGATCGCCCGCAGATCCGACATCAGATCACCACCCAAGCGCAGTGTTTCCATCTATTCTCTCCTCTAAACACCCACTAATTACCCATCAATCACCCATCAATCACCCATCAATCACCCCCTATCACCACCTGTCACTGTTACCCATCAGATCAGACCCTAATCTGCCCCTTGCGGGCACCCAATCGCCCGCCTACACGCTCAGATTGCCCTCAGACCCCCCTTATCAATTCGCCAGTGCAATATTTACATCTGTTCTCCCCTGTAATAACCCACTGATTACCTGTCAATCACCTATCAATCACCCCCTGTCACTGCCACCCATCAATCACCCCCTGTCACTGCTGCCCATCAATCACCCGCTGTCACTGCCACCCATCAATAAGCCCCTAACCTGCCCCTTGCGGGCAATCTGATCACCCACCCACACCAATAGATCGCCCGCAGATCCGACGTCCGATCACCTCCCAAGTGCAGTGTTTACATCTGTTCTCTACCCTAAACACCCACTAATTACCCATCAATCACCCCCTGTCACTGCTACCTATCAGATTAGACCCCTATCTGCCCCTAGGGCACTCAATCACCCGCCCACACCCTCAGAATGCCCTCAGACCCCAGCCCTGATCACCTCGCCAGTGCATTGCTTGCATCTATTCCCCCCTCTAATAACACCTTGAGACACCCATCAATCACCTCCTGTCACCCCCTAGCACACCTACCCATCAGATCAGGCCCCAATTTGCCCCGTGTGGGCTCCTGATCACTCGGCCAAACCCTCAGATCCCCCTCAGACCCCCTTCCGATCACCTCCCCAGTGCATTGATTGCATCTATTTTCCCCTCTAACCACCCCCTGAGACACCCATCAATCACCTCCTGTCACCCCCCTAGCACTCCTATCCATCAGATCAGGCCCAATACAACCTGTTATCTAAAAGGCCACCCTGCTTATGACCGGTTCCACAAAATTCGCCCCCTCATAGACCACCTGTCATCAAAATTTGCAGATGCTTATACCCCTGAACAGTCATTTTGAGACATTTGGTTTCCAGACTACTCACGGTTTTGGGCCTGTAAAATGCCAGGGCGGTATAGGAACCCCACAAGTGACCCCATTTTAGAAAAAAAGACACCCCAAGGTATTCTGTTAGGTGTATGACGAGTTCATAGAAGATTTTATTTTTTGTCAAAAGTTAGCGGAAATTGATTTTTATTGTTTTTTTTTCACAAAGTGTCATTTTTCACTAACTTGTGACAAAAAATAAAATCTTCCATGAACTCGCCATACACCTAACGGAATACCTTGGGGTGTCTTCTTTCTAAAATGGGGTCACTTGTGGGGTTTCTATACTGCCCTTGCATTTTAGGGGCCCTAAACCGCGAGGAGTAGTCTAGAAAACAAATGCCTCAAAATGACCTGTGAATAGGACGTTGGGCCCCTTAGCGCACCTAGGCTGCAAAAAAGTGTCACACATGTGGTACCGCCGTACTCAGGAAAAGTAGTATAATGTGTTTTGGGGTGTATTTTTACACATACCCATGCTGGGTGGGAGAAATTTCTATGTAAATGGACAATTGTGTGTAAAAAAATCAAACAATTGTCATTTACAGAGATATTTCTCCCACTTAGCATGGGTATGTGTAAAAATACACCCCAAAACACATTATACTACTTCTCCTGAGTACGGCAATACCACATGTGTGGCACTTTTTTGCAGCCTAACTGTGCTAAGGGGTCCAAAGTCCAATGAGCCCCTTTAGGCTTTACAGGGGTGCTTACAATTTAGCACCCCCCAAAATGTCAGAACAGTAAACACACCCCACAAATGACCCCATTTTGGAAAGTAGACCCTTCAAGGTATTCAGAGAGGGGCATGGTGAGTCCGTGGCAGATTTCATTTTTTTTTTGTCGCAAGTTAGAAGAAATGGAAACTTTTTTTTTTTCTCACAAAGTGTCATTTTCCGCTTACTTGTGACAAAAAATAATATCTTCTATGAACTCACTATGCCTCTCAGTGAATACTTTGGGATGTCTTCTTTCCAAAATGGGGTAATTTGGGGGGTATTTATACTATCCTGGAATTCTAGCCCCTCATGAAACCTGACAGGGGGTCAGAAAAGTCATAGATGCTTGAAAATGAGAAAATTCACTTTTTGCACCATAGTTTGTAAACGCTATAACTTTTACCCAAACCAATAAATATACACTGAATGGGTTTTTTTTTAATCAAAAACATGTTTGTCTACATTTTTCGCGCTGCATGTATACAGAAATTTTACTTTATTTGAAAAATGTCAGCACAGAAAGTTAAAAAAATCATTTTTTTGCCAAAATTCATGTCTTTTTTGATGAATATAATAAAAAGTAAAAATCGCAGGAGCAATCAAATAGCACCAAAAGAAAGCTTTATTAGTGACAAGAAAAGGAGCCAAAATTCATTTAGGTGGTAGGTTGTATGACCGAGCATTAAACCGTGAAAGCTGCAGTGGTCTGAATGGAGAAAAAGGCTCTGGTCCTTAAGGGGCGAAAAGACTGTGGTCCTGAAGTGGTTAATGACTCATCTGAGCTGTTTTACAGTTATCACCATGGTGATATAATTGTGACCCCATTTTGGAAAGAAGACATCCCAAAGTATTCAGTGAGAGGCATGGTGAGTTCATAGAAGATTTTATTTTTTGTCACAAGTTAGCGGAAAATGACACTTTCTGACAAAAAAAAGAAAAAAAAAAGTTTCCATTTCTTCTAACTTGCAACAAAAAAAAATGAAATCTGCCACGGACTCACTATGCTCCTCTCTGAATACCTTGAAGTGTCTACTTTCCAAAATGGGGTCATTTGTGGGGTGTGTTCACTGTCCTGGCATTTTGGGGGTGCCTAATTGTAAGCACCCCTGTAAAGCCTAAAGATGCTCATTGGACTTTTGGCCCCTTAGCGCAGTTAGGCTGCAAAAAAGTGCCACACATGTGGTATTGCCGTACTCAGGAGAAGTAGTATAATGTGTTTTGGGGTGTATTTTTACACATACCCATGCTGGGTGGGAGAAATGTCTCCATAAATGACAATTGTTTTATTTTTTTTACACACAATTGTCTATTTATAGAGATATTTCTGCCACTCAGCATGGGTATGTGGAAAAATACACCCCAAAACACATTATACTACTTCTCCTGAGTACGGCGATACCACATGTGTGGCACTTTTTTGCACCCTAACTGCGCTAAGGGGCCCAAAGTTCAATGAGTACCTTTAGGATTTCACAGGTCATTTTGAGAAATTTCGTTTCAAGACTACTCCTCGCGGTTTAGGGCCCCTAAAATGCCAGGACAGTATAGGAACCCCACAAATTACCCCATTTTAGAAAGAAGACACTCCAAGGTATTCCGTTAGGAGGATGGTGAGTTCATAGAAGATTTTTTTTTTTTTGTCACAAGTTAGCGGAAATTGATTTTAATTGTTTTTTTTCACAAAGTGTCATTTTCCGCTAACTTATGACAAAAAATAAAATCTTCTATGAACTCACCATACTCCTAACGGAATACCTTGGGGTGTCTTCTTTCTAAAATGGGGTCATTTGTGGGGTTCCTATACTGCCCTGGCATTTTAGGGGCCCTAAACCGTGAGGAGTAGTCTTGAAACCAAATGTCGCAAAATGACCTGTGAAATCCTAAAGGTACTCATTGGACTTTGGGCCTCTTAGCGCACTTAGGGTGCAAAAAAGTGCCACACATGTGGTACCGCCGTACTCAGGAGAAGTAGTATAATGTGTTTTGGGGTGTATTTTTACACATACCCATGCTGGGTGGGAGAAATATCTCTGTAAATGACAATTGTTTGATTTTTTTTTACACACAATTGTCCTTTTACAGAGAGATTTCTCCCACCCAGCATAGGTATGTGTAAAAATACACCCCAAAACACAATATACTACTTCTTCTGAGTACGGCGATACCACATGTGTGACACTTTTTTGCAACCTAGGTGCGCTAAGGGGCCTAACGTCCTATTCACAGGTCATTTTGAGGCCTTTGGATTCTAGACTACTGCTCACGGTTTAGGGCCCCTTAAATGCCAGGGCAGTATAGGAACCCCACAAGTGACCCCATTTTAGAAAGAAGACACCCTAAGGTATTCTGTTAGGAGTATGGTGAGTTCATAGAAGATTCTTTTTTTGTCACAAGTTAGCGGAAAATGACACTTTGTGAAAAAAAAAACAATACATATCAATTTCCGCTAACTTGTGACAAAAAATAAAATCTTCTATGAACTCATCATACACCTAACAGAATACCTTGGGGTGTCTTCTTTCTAAAATGGGGTCACTTGTGGGGTTCCTATACTGCCCTGGCATTTTACGGGCCCAAAACTGTGAGTAGTCTGGAAACCAAATTTCTCAAAATGACTGATCAGGGGTATAAGCATCTGCAAATTTTGATGACAGGTGGTCTATGAGGGGGCAAATTTTGTGGAACCGGTCATAAGCAGGGTGGCCTCTTAGATGACAGGATGTTTTGGGCCTGATCTGATGGATAGGAGTGCTAGGGGGTGACAGGAGGTGATTGATGGGTGTCTCAGGGGGCGGTTAGAGGGGAAAATAGATGCAATCAATGCACTGGGGAGGTGATCGGAAGGGGGTCTGAGGGGGACCTGAGGGTTTGGCCGAGTGATCAGGAGCCCACACGGGGCAAATTAGGGCCTGATCTGATGGGTAGGTGTGCTAGGGGGTGACAGGAGGTGATTGATGGGTGTCTCAAGGTGTGATTAGAGGGGGGAAATAGATGCAAGCAATGCACTAGCGAGGTGATCAGGGCTGGGGTCTGAGGACGTTCTGAGGTGTGGGCGGGTGATTGGGTGCCCGCAAGGGGCAGATTAGGGTCTAATCTGATGGGTAACCGTGACAGGTGGTGATAGGGGGTGATTGATGGGTAATTAGTGGGTGTTTAGAGGAGAGAATAGATGTAAACAATGGATTTGGGAGGTGATCTGATGTCGGATCTGCGGGCGATCTATTGGTGTGGGTGGGTGATCAGATTGCCCGCAAGGGGCAGGTTAGGGGCTGATTGATGGGTGGCAGTGACAAGGGGTGATTGATGGGTGGCAGTGACAGGGGGTGATTGATAGGTGATTGACAGGTGATCAGTGGGTTATTACAGGGAATAACAGATGTAAATATTGCACTGGCGAATTGATAAAGGGGGGTCTGAGGGCAATCTGAGCGTGTGGGCGGGTGATTGGGTGCCCGCAAGGGGTAGATTAGGGTCTAATCTGATGGGTAACAGTGACAGGTGGTGATAGGGGGTAATTGATAGGTGATTGATAGGTAATTAGTGGGTGTTTAGAGGAGAGAATAGATGTAAACAATGGATTTGGGAGGTGATCTGATGTCGGATCTGCGGGCGATCTATTGGTGTGGGTGGGTGATCAGATTGCCCGCAAGGGGCAGGTTAGGGGCTGATTGATGGGTGGCAGTGACAGGGGGTGATTGATGGGTGGCAGTGACAGGGGGTGATTGATAGGTGATTGACAGGAGATCAGTGGGTTATTACAGGGAATAACAGATGTAAATATTGCACTGGCGAATTGATAAAGGGGGGTCTGAGGGCAATCTGAGCGTGTGGGCGGGTGATTGGGTGCCCGCAAGGGGTAGATTAGGGTCTAATCTGATGGGTAACAGTGACAGGTGGTGATAGGGGGTGATTGATAGGTGATTGATGGGTAATTAGTGGGTGTTTAGAGGAGAGAATAGATGTAAACAATGGATTTGGGAGGTGATCTGATGTCGGATCTGCGGGCGATCTATTGGTGTGGGTGGGTGATCAGATTGCCCGCAAGGGGCAGGTTAGGGGCTGATTGATGGGTAGCAGAGACAGGGGGTGATTGACTGGTGATTGACGGGTGATTGACGGGTGATTGACAGGTGATTGACAGGTGATCAGGAGGGATAGATGCATACAGTACACGGGGGGAGGGGTCTGGGGGGGGGGTCTGGGGAGAATCTGAGGGGTGGGGAGGGTGATCAGGAGGGGGCAGTGGGCAGGGGGGGGGGATAAAAAAAAAATAGCGTTGACAGATAGTGACAGGGAGTGATTGATGGGTGATTAGGGGGGTGACTGGGTGCAAACAGTGGTCTGGGAGGTGGGCAGGGGGGGGTCTGAGGGGTGCTGTGGGCGATCAGGGGGCAGGGGGGGGGAAAATCAGTGTGCTTGGGTGCAGACTAGGGTGGCTGCAGCCTGCCCTGGTGGTCCCTCGGACACTGGGACCACCAGGGCAGGAGGCAGCCAGTATAATAGGCTTTGTATACATTACAAAGCCTATTATACTATTTCCATGCGGCGATCCGGGTGCTAGTAACCCGCCGGCGCTTCCGAACGGCCGGCGGGTTACTACGAGCGGTGGGCGGAGCCAGTCCCCGGCGGCTGATCGCGTCACGAATGACGCGATCGCCGCATAGCCACCCACGCAGCCGCCCCCGCCGATGGGCGTATTGCGGTCGTTTGGGCCCGGACTTTGCCGCCGCCCATCGGCTGGGGGCGGTCCTCAAGTGGTTAAAGACGGGAGTTAAGCTTAGTGAATTGAGGCCATTGGCCTCAATTCACTAAGCTTATCTCCTGTCTTTAATAACTCTTCTAGAGTTGTTACCATGGTGATAAGGCATGTAGTATTCAGGAAACATTTTACCTCAGGCAAACCTAAAGTTAACTCTTCTGTCTTCAAGTTAACTCTTCAATCCTTAAAATAACTCCAGAGTTAAAGACAGGCTGTTTATTAACTGCGTGTGAAAATAACTACAGAGGAGGTAAATTAACTACAGAGGAGGTAAAATAACTACAGAGGAGGTAACTTAAGGAATGAAGAGATAAGATAACTCTCTCTTATGTGTAGGTAAGTTTTCTCTTGCCTTATCTCCAGCATGATCTTAGTGAATTGAGGCCATTGGCCTCAATTCACTAACCTTAACTCCTGTCTTTAATAACTCTTCTGAGCTGTTTTACAGTTATCACCATGGTGATATAATTGTGATAACTGTAAAACAGCTGAGAAAAGTTATTAAAGACAGGCGTTAAGGTTAGTGAATTGAGGCCATTAATGTCTTTAATATTACCTCTCACTTTCAAAAGTGATAACTGACTTTAAATCTATATATTTTGGTTGATTTCATAATTGATTATATTTTGGTTGATTTAATAATTGATGTCTGACTGTACTTTATAGACTGTTGGAGAGGCTAAGAGGCGCACTGCTACACTGCATATTTTGTTCTATTTTCCTCCTTTCTATATATATATATATATACACATATGTGTATGTATATATAGAAATGCATCTATCAGTATGATTATAGTGAATTGGGTATGGGCCCTTTAAAAATATTATCAAATTTTTTACTTTAGATTATGATAATAAAAACATGATTTTAGGCATTTGAATCTCAATAAAATAAACTTCTGACCCCACAAATCACAATTTGCCAAAGGTAATAACTTACTTTGTCCACGCTTGCAGCTGGGAATGTAATGCTCGCTCCCCCAGCATGTCTCCGTATACTGTACTGGCAAGGGGGCGCGGCCTCACATGCACTGCTCGCAGTGATGTGAGCGCGCCCGACATACGCTTGGGCAGCATTACGGACTCTGTACGTGGCGGGAGGCGGGCTGAAGGCTGCGCAGTCGCACTCGGGGCAAAGCGTACTGCGCAGCCGCGGCTCAAGGCGGCGGCCATCTTACTGGTGGAAGACATTGCGACCCGTTCAGTGGGGTCGGGCAGAGCCATGGGGGAATGAAAAAGGCTGCAATGACGGCGGTACGGTGCGGAGGACGCGCTGGACGTCCTCCGTGGATTCAGATTTTAAAAAGGTATAGTGTAATTTTCTTCTTTTTGGCCTCGGAAGTCCTTTAAAAGGCGTACGCGGGTGAAAAGAAGTAAGAAAACGCTTGCAGTGTTTTCAAAAAGTCAGAAATGGAATTGATTCATTGTTAGAAGAAAATGGGAGCTTCTGAGAGGAACTGGTGGCGAGGTATATATGTAATATTAATTTGCAGGTACATCATGTATTTATTTTAAATAATTTTATTCCATTCAGGTTTATTTCAATTATACATAAACAGAAACTGATTTATCAGACACCAATAACAGGGCGTACAGTGAAGAATACCGAATGCTCAGAGGAGAGTCTCAATAAAAACATTAGGCAATTTGTGCATCTCTGTATCAGCAAAACAACATCAGTGACAGCTTTAGCAATAAATTACTGATCTGCTGCATTGCCAGGCTAATAAACAACAAAACAGAGGTTTTACAATACCTAATAGAGGCTTGGATCTGGCCTTTGTTTTGTAGACTTGGCTGGATTAAAACTCAGGACCCACTCTGGAAGCTGCCATGCCAGCCAACTACTCAGGCGTACGTATGTTCTGACCCCCTGTGATTTGGGCACAGGGAGAAGCTGAAGAATGTTTTTTTTCTGTGCTAGGTAATCTTAGAGAATATATGAAATATAGTCCCCTACTGATTTACCTAATTTCTTCCTCTGGACCGGTAATTTGGGGTCCAGCTATTGCCGACACTCGAATTACAGTAATTTTAACGGAAGCCAGGCTGTGTTTTTATACTGTAATTAAAATTACGATCCATGGCAGTACCCAAATCAGGCGCTGTGTGGCGTTGAGCGGGTGTTGAGATGACCTGACTCGATTACTCTGTGTTACACTGTTAGAGGAAAGGCCACAAGAGAGGAGCGCTTCTCTGTGCTCCAAATCCAGTTTAAACATTAAACCCTTAGCTGTAAGGCTTGCAAATTCTCTCAAATGTCTGGAAACCCAACTCTTTGCTAACCCTCCTCCCCCCCCCCATAAACCTATTGCTTATGTTTTGCCTCTCTGATGATGACTCGCCCTTTGTAAAGAAAATTGCTGAATGGGAGTGATTGAGTGAGAATGGTACGTTCTATCTCCTGTCCAATTGGGCCTTTCTTGCTTACCAAACTTTTCTGTGAGAAAAGCCTAGTAATTTGGCATGCAGCCTCTTTCTCATCGCACATTGGCAGGCAAAGCATTTTTAGCAAAGTTCGGCAGGAATCGCAGAATGGGTGTCTACTGTGTGAGTCATTTGCTCCCAGGATGCACAGCAAGCACAAACAGCGAATCAGTACAGATCCCACCAAGGACTCCAATATAACCACAGGAATCGAGGAATAGGTACAGGAATGTCCAGATACTCAAGCCTGGAAGCAACAAAGTTCTCACAACTAGCAGTTCTTAAAGGACATCCGAGGTGACATGAGATAGATATGTGTATGTACAGTGCCAAGCACACACATTACTATTCTGTGCTCCTTTTTTTTTTTTTTACTTTCCCTGCCTGAAAAAGTTAAACATTAGGTATGCAAGTGGCAGTTTCAGTGCAGTTGGGACCTGGCTGGACTATAGCACAACCCTCATTGATATAGAATGACAGCCATAAAACACTTTCCTAGCAGAAAATGGCATTTTTTGGAGAAGGTGGTTAGATACAATTGTTTATCTCATCAGTTTATTTTCACGTCAAGTGACCTTTAATCATTTAGCAGACAAAGTAAAACTTTGGCTGCAGGGACGAATTTTTCCTGCTCCTGGAGTAGTGTGCCTTCCTCAGCCAGTCAGGGTAGTGGTGGCAGCAGGGAGCTCAAATACATACCTGTCCGGACGGCTGGATCATCATCATCATCTTCCTCCTCCACTGCAGTGACGATGTACTCCAGGCAGGTCTCTTCTGTTCCAATCACATGGTATGACATGATTGAGATCCAGGAGATCGTGTCAGCGTTACAGCGCTACCCTGTGGTGGAAGAGGGGTGATGGAAGAGTCGAAGATGTATCCCCTTTTGCACCATTTCTCCATTATGTTCACATTCAGGAGAATACACAGCATGAGCAATAGGAGAGGCACTTCATTGCACTCTCGCATGCTGACATAAAATTTGTATGCAATAGCACTTTCAGCACTGTAGCAAATGAGGATTCTGCTTGTACCTTTGCAGCCTCCATACTAGTTGCCTGTAGTATGGGCAAAGACATCACCTCATGTAGCTGCAATCACAGGAGAGGTGCGGTACCCGGAAGGGGCGTGGCTTATCCCCGTCATACACCAGATACATGTGCCTCCACATTTGTAATGGAATGCAGCATGACCAAGCGTCTGGTAGGATGCGAAGCGGCCGTTGCTCGCCTGCACACAGTGCCCGCCACCCTCTTCCACTCCCACCACTGCCATTGATGGTTCTAGCGAAGGTTTAACCACACTGTGATCTGGATCACTGTATGTATGCTGACACTGGCATTTGTTGAATATACAGCACATTTGCAGGATGAATGGTGCACATTCTTTTGTTCTCTCCATGGACAGTCAGTCTGTAAACTTCTGAGACAGAATTATTTTAAAGAGGAACTTCAGTGAAAATAATGTAGTAAAAAAAGTGCTTCATTTTTTACCATAATCATGTATAAATGATTTAGTCAGTGTTTGCCCATTGTAAAATCTTTCCTCTCCCCGATTTACATTCTGAAATTTATTACATGGTGACATTTTTACTGTGGGCAGGTTATGTAGCTGCTCCTAGCTGTTTTGGCTGTTAGAGACAGCTGTAAACAGCTAATTCCTGTCTGTGAACATTGTTACATTGTGGCAGTTTGCCCAGAGTACCGCGGTACTCAGAGCTTCTTGTAGGAGGGGTTTCAGCACAAAATCAGTCATACAGCGCCCCCTGATGGTCTGTTTGTGAAAAGCATTATATTTCTCATGTAAAAGGGGGTATCGGCTACTGATTGGGATAAAAATTCAATTCTAGGTTAGAGTTTCTCTTTAAGGCCCAAATCTGGGGAAGGTTACACAAATATTTCTGCTGCTTTGAAGGTCCCACTGAGCACAGTGGCCACCATCATCTGTAAGTGCACGAAATTCAAAACCACCAGGAATCTTCCTAGAGCTGGCCAGCCATCTAAACTGAGCGATCAGGGGAGAAGGGCCCTAGTCAGGGAGATGAACAAAAACCCGATGGGCCCTTTGTCAGAGCTCCTGAGGTCCTCTGTGTAGAGAGGAGAAGCTTCCAGAAGGACAACCATCTTTGCAGCATTCCAGGGCTCTCACCCTTTTGTGTCATGGAATGTTATTAATTCAATTGCTTGTACACTGTTAGAAATTTATACATTTTAGTCATCATGTTAAATAAAGTTGTAATCAGCAGTGCTGTATCTTGTATCAGTGTTCATATTTCATGTACTGTATTTGTCGCCGTATAAGACGCACTTTTTCTCCCCAAAAAATGGGGAGAAAAAGTCCCTGCGTCTTATACGGCAAAGGCAGGGAATCCCCAACTTAATAACGCCCGCCGATACGAACCGCGACCCGCCGCCATGTTGGGGATTCCCTGCCTTTCTGTTCCTGCCTTTCTGTGCCCGCCTGCGTCTCCTGGCCCTCCGGATTGGAGTATTAATAGCAGCGGCAACTTACCTTTGGCAGGCTCCCGCGCTGATCCTAGATCATTGCGCTGCCCCCCGCTAGCCTCCTCTGCCTCCCCCCTGTGTATTTGGCCCCCCCGGGTGAAGGAATAAAGTATCGGCAGCTTACCTCCGCAGTGCGCCCGCGATGACTGCAGACGTCCGTCTTCCAGGCACTTCTCGCTCTAGTGGCCGGCTTGAACTGATGACGCGCAGTTCAAGCCGGCCACTAGAGCGAGGAGAACAACACATGGGGGCACATCAGGACACATGGGTGGGGGGGGGCACAGGAGCACACATGGGGGCACATGAGGACACATGGGGGGCACATGAGGACACAGGAGGACACATGGGGGGCACAGAAGGACACACAGGAGAACCCATGGGGGGCACAGAAGGGCACATGAGGACACATGGGGGGCACAGAAGGACACATGGGGGCACATGAGGACACACAGGAGAACCCATGGGGGCACAGAAGGGCACATGAGGACACATGGGGGGCACATGAGGACACAGGAGGACACATGGGGGGCACAGAAGGACACATGGGGCACATGAGGACACACAGGAGAACACATGGGAGGCACAGAAGGGCACATGGGGGGCACAAGAGGACACATGGGGGGCACAGGAGGACACATGGGAGGCACAGAAGGACACATGGGGACACACAGAAGGACATGTACAAGACGCTCCTAGAATATGGACGCACCAGGTTTAGTATTTTCTTTTTCCCTGATTTTTGCCCTCTAAACCTGGGTGCGTCTTATATTCCCGGAGCGTCTTATACGCCGCGAAATACGGTATATCATTGTCTGTATCATTATGTATCCCTTGTTTGTTTTCTTACATTGTACAGCGCCACGGAATATGTTGGCGCTTTATAAATAAATAATAATAATAATAATAATAATTCCATCAGGCTTCCAAAAGGCACATGGCAGCCCACCTGGAGTTTGACAAAAGTCACTCGAAAGACTCTCAGACCATGAGAAACAAAATTCCCTGGTCTAGCGAGACAAAGATTGAACTTTTTGGTGTTAGTGTCACATATAGCAGAAACCAGGAAACCTCTCATCACCAGGCCAATACATACCTTGCCTACAGTGAAGCATGGTGGTGGCAGCATAATGCTGTGAGGATGTTTCAGTGGCAGGAACTGGGAGACTAGACAGGATAAAGGGAACGATAACTGCAGTAATGTACAGAGACATCCTGGATGAAAACCTGATTCAGAGAGCTCTTGAACTTAGAGTGGGGCGACCATTCTTCTTTCAGTAGGACAATGATCCTAAGGACACTGCAAAGACGTGGATTCAGTGTGGAGTAGCCCAGCCAGAGCCTAGACTTGAATCCGATTCAGCATCTCTGGAGAGATCTTAAAATGACTGTGCACCAATGCTTCCCATCCAACCTGATGGAGCTTGAGAGGTGCTGCAAAGAGGAATGGGCAAACTGGCCACGGATAGTTGTGCCAAGCTTGGAGCATCATATTTAAAAAATCTTGAAGCTGTAATTGTTGCTAAAGGTTCATTGGCAAAGTATTGAGCAAAGGCTGTGAGTATTTTAACCACTTAAGTACCAGCGATCTCTGCCCCCGTAAGGACCAGAGACCGCTGGTACAATAGCGACGGAATCCCGACAAATCGCCGTCACAGCCGCACGCTGGGATCCTCCTGACATCCCCTCGGTTGTCTCTATGACGGCAGTCATGTGAGCCGGTCAGGAGCCACTTTCATTGGCTCCTGACCATGTCTATCAATGTAAGCTGGCAATGCAAGAGTGGCTTACATTGATAGACACGGCCAGGAGCCAATGAAATCGGCTCCTGACCGGCTCACAGGGCTCTGCCGAGAGACGCGCCGAGCTGCAGCGAGAGACGTCGGGTTTGAGTGGCACGATGGGCGGAGAAGCGACGGAAACGGCGAATGCGCGCTGCGGCAGTGATTGAAATCTATGCCCTGCCAGCCAGGAGCCCACCAAAACAGGGCTTAGATTTCAATCGCTGCGGTCCTTAAAGTGAACCTCCGGACTAAAAATCTACTCAGCCGAACTGAAAAGGCTTGGTGTTTCTTTAACAGTTTTACAGCATCAGAATTTTGTTTTTCTTACCAAAGCATAATTTTTAGCTGCATTTTTACCTAAGCTCCACCCATCAGAGAAAGAAAGCCCGGGCTTTTTTCCCCTGATGCTGTGTAGAGCATGATGGGATTTCCTATGTTGTTGTTCATGTTGCCTAGCAACTGGGAGAGGTGCTCAGGACACAGGACAGTTGAAACTGTGTATCATGCTCCCTGTTGCCTCCTTTCAACCAAAAAGATGGCTGCCATCATAAAATCAAACCTTTGCCTGTTCTTTTAAAACAGGGTGGGTAAGAGATTATATTACCTAACTAATGTAACTTAATGACAGTATGTTTGTTTAGGCTGAAGTTCCTCTTTAAGTAGTTAAACTTTTTCCACATTGTCATTATGAGGTGTTGGGTGTTTAGAATTCTGAAATGGAATAAGATGTGTAACAAAATGCAAAAAAAGTGATGAACTGTAAATACTTTCGGGATGTACTGTATCTATGCACTTTGAGTCCTATGGGATAAAAGCACTTTACAGAAGTTATTGTATACATTATTTCAGCATATGATCAAACAGTAGAGCTATTGGATAATGGTACTAAACAAATTGATTTCAGCCTCACAACTTGTAAAGCCAAAATTGTAAACCATTTCTGAAAATAAATAAATAAATAATAATAAAATTTATATATATATCTATCTCTCTCATGGCCGTTTCTACGGCCGTGCGGGGCGTGCTGCCGCCCGGGGCGCTGCTGGGAGGGGGGCGCTGTGATGGAGGGGGAGCCGCAGCCGCGGGGAGGGCAGCCCGACCTCTCCCTCCCTTCCTCTCCCCGAGCCGCCCTCCGTGCGATTCCCCCCTCGGACAGAGTGTAGAGTAATAGCAGGGAAGCGCTATGCAAAACTACTCACCTCGCTGGCTCCAAGCGCTGCTCTCTCGCCGCCAGTCTCCTCTCTGCCTACACGCTGATACACACACACACGCTGCTAAACAGGAAGCAGCGTGTGTGTGTATCAGCGTGTAGGCAGAGAGGAGACTGGCGGCGAGAGAGCAGCGCTTGGAGCCAGCGAGGTGAGTAGTTTTGCATAGCGCTTCCTTGCTGCATTACTCTGCACTCCGAGGGGGGATCGCACGGAGGGCGGCCCGGGGAGAGGAAGGGAGGGAGAGGTCGGGCTGCCCTCCCCGCAGCTGCAGCTCCCCCCTTCATCATGGGGGGCACCTACCTAACCTATACTGGGGCAGCTACCTATCTAACCTATCCTGGGGGCAGCTACGTATCTAACCTATCCTGGGGGGCACCTACCTATCTAACCTATCCTGGGGGGCACCTACCTAATCTAACCTATACTGGGGGCACCTACCTAACCTATCCTGGGGGGCACCTACCTAATCTAACCTATACTGGGGGGCACCTACCTAATCTAACCTATACTGGGTGGCAGCTACCTAATCTAACCTATACTGAGGGGGCAGCTACCTAATCTAACCTATACTGGGGGGCACCTACCTATCTAACCTATACTGGGGGGCACCTACCTATCTAACCTATACTGGGGGGCAGCTACCTATCTAACCTATATTGGGGGGCAGCTACCTATCTAACCTATACTGGGGGCACCTACCTAACCTATACTGGGGGCAGCTACCTATCTAACCTGGGGGCAGCTACCTAATCTAACCTATACTGAGGGGGCAGCTACCTAATCTAACCTATACTGGGGGGCAGCTACCTATCTAACCTATACTGGGGGGCACCTACCTATCTAACCTATACTGGGGGGCACCTACCTATCCTATACTGGGGGGCACCTACCTATCCTATACTGGGGGGCAGCTACCTATTTAACCTATACTGGGGGGCACCTTCCTAACCTATACTGGGGGGCACCTTCCTATCTAACCTATAGTGGGAGCATTAACTTATCTAACCTGTATTGGGGGCACCTACCTACCTAGCTAGTCTATACAGGTGACAACTATACTGGCTACCTATATTGGAGGCACCTACCTAACTAACCTATTCTGGGGGCATCTACCTATCTAACCTATGCTGGAGGCAACTATTCTGGCTACCTATATTAGAGGTACCCACCTAGCTAACCTGTACTGGGGGCACCTAACTATCTAACTTATACCGGGGACGCCTGCCTATCTAACCTATACTGTGGGCAACTATACTGGCTACCTATACTGGAGGCACCTACCCGGCTAACCTATACCGGAGGCAACTATACTGGCTCACCTATGCCTGGCTACCTATACTGGGGGGACCTATAGCTGGCTACCTATACTGGGGTACCTATTCTGGGGGAATCTATACTGAGTGCAACTAGACCTGGCTAACCTACACTGCGGGCACCCATATCTTGCTTCGGGGGGGGGGGGGGGGGGTGCGCAATTTTTACACCCTCGCCCTGGGTGCATTTTAGCCTAGAAACTGCACTGATATGTATGTATGTATGTATGTATGTATGTATGTATGTATGTATATATATATATATATGTATATGTATATATATATATATATAAATACAGAGGGTGCTGCAGCACACAACAGGAAAATAGTGACAGGGGCTCTTGGTTACGCTTTAACGCGTTTAAGCTCACCAACTGCGCCAAAGTGTCCCCGATCTGGTGAGTCCTACTCTAACCAGGCAAAAATGCTAGTTTTTATCAGCGTTCTAGTGGGAACCATGCCAAAAGCCCAGGGGTCAGCTAAATGGGAGAAATGAAATTAAAAACACCTCACCTTCTACTAGCTACTAACTGAACTATGAGCACCGCTCATTTATATGCTTAACTGTGCTAGAGATGGGTGTGGTTATGCACGCTCACAGGGGAAAATAATATAAGCCAAGGGATGAGCAGCACAAACCGAATTTTATGCAATACTATGCAAAGCATGCACGCAGCACTGGAGAACCCCAATCTCCATAAGAAATATATAAATACAGAGGGTGCTGCAGCACACAACAGGAAAATAGTGACAGGGGCTCTTGGTTACGCTTTAACGCGTTTAAGCTCACCAACTGCGCCAAAGTGTCCCCGATCTGGTGAGCAGGGCCGGGCCGACACATAGGCTGGCAAGGCTACAGCCTCTGGGCGCTGGTCAGTGAGGTCATTGAGGGGCGCAGGATCGATTTCTTCCTATTAGCTATGTGCCCGCACTGCCCAGCGCCCGCCCCGCTATTTGCCTCTGTTAGTTTGGTGTTGCGAGCGGCAGTGGCGCAGATTGCCTTGTACTCCCTCCGAGAGACAGTGTACAGTGGTTGCCATGGTGATAAATGTCGTCGGCGCCGCCCCCCGCCCAGCCGCGTATTCTTGTAACTAATGCATGATTAGTTACAAAAATACCGGCAGCGGCTGGGTGGGGGGGTCGGCGCCGACGACATTCGTCACCATGGCAACCACTGTACACTGTCTCTCGGAGGGAGTACAAGGCAATCTGCGCCACTGCCGCTCGCAACACCAAACTAACAGAGGCAAATAGCGGGGCGGGCGCTGGGCAGTGCGGGCATATAGCTAATAGGAAGAAATCGATCCTGCGACTGCATCTCATGTAAGCCTATGCTTACTGTGCCTGACGCTTCCTGGTGGCTTCCACGTGACTCCTGCTCCGCTGGCTGGCTGTTGTGTGTTTGCCTGAGACCACCTGCCTTCTTCTCATGAATGTCCCTCGCAGGCGTCTTCTGGCTGCTGGCTGTGTAGTGGGGAGTTACTTTCAATTTACAGTGAGTAGTAGTACTACTGCAAGTACTTAGATCCTCATCCTGATTCCTGACTGAGTGGTTCCTGGTTGTGTGGCCGGGCCAGCTTTGTGGTGATCACCAATGCTGGCTGGAGGGACTTGGACTGGAAGGGGGGGGGGGCGCTATTGGGCAGCTCAGCCTCTGCTGGTCTTGGACCTTGTCCCGGCCCTGCTGGTGAGTCCTACTCTAACCAGGCAAAAATGCTAGTTTTTATCAGCGTTCTAGTGGGAACCATGCCAAAAGCCCAGGGGTCAGCTAAATGGGAGAAATGAAATTAAAAACACCTCACCTTCTACTAGCTACTAACTGAACTATGAGCACCGCTCATTTATATGCTTAACTGTGCTAGAGATGGGTGTGGTTATGCACGCTCACAGGGGAAAATAATATAAGCCAAGGGATGAGCAGCACAAACCGAATTTTATGCAATACTATGCAAAGCATGCACGCAGCACTGGAGAACCCCAATCTCCATAAGAAATATATAAATACAGAGGGTGCTGCAGCACACAACAGGAAAATAGTGACAGGGGCTCTTGGTTACGCTTTAACGCGTTTAAGCTCACCAACTGCGCCAAAGTGTCCCCAATCTGGTGAGTCCTACTCTAACCAGGCAAAAATGCTAGTTTTTATCAGCGTTCTAGTGGGAACCATGCCAAAAGCCCAGGGGTCAGCTAAATAAGAGAAATGAAATTAAAAACACCTCACCTTCTACTAGCTACTAACTGAACTATGAGCACCGCTCATTTATATGCTTAACTGTGCTAGAGATGGGTGTGGTTATGCACGCTCACAGGGGAAAATAATATAAGCCAAGGGATGAGCAGCACAAACCGAATTTTATGCAATATTATGCAAAGCATGCACGCAGCACTGGAGAACCCCAATCTCCATAAGAAATATATAAATACAGAGGGTGCTGCAGCACACAACAGGAAAATAGTGACAGGGGCTCTTGGTTACGCTTTAACGCGTTTAAGCTCACCAACTGCGCCAAAGTGTCCCCGATCTGGTGAGTCCTACTCTAACCAGGCAAAAATGCTAGTTTTTATCAGCGTTCTAGTGGGAACCATGCCAAAAGCCCAGGGGTCAGCTAAATGGGAGAAATGAAATTAAAAACACCTCACCTTCTACTAGCTACTAACTGAACTATGAGCACCGCTCATTTATATGCTTAACTGTGCTAGAGATGGGTGTGGTTATGCACGCTCACAGGGGAAAATAATATAAGCCAAGGGATGAGCAGCACAAACCGAATTTTATGCAATACTATGCAAAGCATGCACGCAGCACTGGAGAACCCCAATCTCCATAAGAAATATATAAATACAGAGGGTGCTGCAGCACACAACAGGAAAATAGTGACAGGGGCTCTTGGTTACGCTTTAACGCGTTTAAGCTCACCAACTGCGCCAAAGTGTCCCCGATCTGGTGAGTCCTACTCTAACCAGGCAAAAATGCTAGTTTTTATCAGCGTTCTAGTGGGAACCATGCCAAAAGCCCAGGGGTCAGCTAAATGGGAGAAATGAAATTAAAAACACCTCACCTTCTACTAGCTACTAACTGAACTATGAGCACCGCTCATTTATATGCTTAACTGTGCTAGAGATGGGTGTGGTTATGCACGCTCACAGGGGAAAATAATATAAGCCAAGGGATGAGCAGCACAAACCGAATTTTATGCAATACTATGCAAAGCATGCACGCAGCACTGGAGAACCCCAATCTCCATAAGAAATATATAAATACAGAGGGTGCTGCAGCACACAACAGGAAAATAGTGACAGGGGCTCTTGGTTACGCTTTAACGCGTTTAAGCTCACCAACTGCGCCAAAGTGTCCCCGATCTGGTGAGTCCTACTCTAACCAGGCAAAAATGCTAGTTTTTATCAGCGTTCTAGTGGGAACCATGCCAAAAGCCCAGGGGTCAGCTAAATGGGAGAAATGAAATTAAAAACACCTCACCTTCTACTAGCTACTAACTGAACTATGAGCACCGCTCATTTATATGCTTAACTGTGCTAGAGATGGGTGTGGTTATGCACGCTCACAGGGGAAAATAATATAAGCCAAGGGATGAGCAGCACAAACCGAATTTTATGCAATACTATGCAAAGCATGCACGCAGCACTGGAGAACCCCAATCTCCATAAGAAATATATAAATACAGAGGGTGCTGCAGCACACAACAGGAAAATAGTGACAGGGGCTCTTGGTTACGCTTTAACGCGTTTAAGCTCACCAACTGCGCCATGTGAGCGTGCATAACCACACCCATCTCTAGCACAGTTAAGCATATAAATGAGCGGTGCTCATAGTTCAGTTAGTAGCTAGTAGAAGGTGAGGTGTTTTTAATTTCATTTCTCCCATTTAGCTGACCCCTGGGCTTTTGGCATGGTTCCCACTAGAACGCTGATAAAAACTAGCATTTTTGCCTGGTTAGAGTAGGACTCACCAGATCGGGGACACTTTGGCGCAGTTGGTGAGCTTAAACGCGTTAAAGCGTAACCAAGAGCCCCTGTCACTATTTTCCTGTTGTGTGCTGCAGCACCCTCTGTATTTATATATTTCTTATGGAGATTGGGGTTCTCCAGTGCTGCGTGCATGCTTTGCATAGTATTGCATAAAATTCGGTTTGTGCTGCTCATCCCTTGGCTTATTTGTATATATATATATATATATATATATATATGTATATATATATACATACACACACACACTTAAGAAAATAATTTCTGTGTTCTCCTTCAAAACAAATATCTAGCTAGTGTTGAGAAAAATATTGTTTTTGAGCTGCACCCTCATGGATTCCGATGTATACTGTATCTATGTTGGAATACATATTGTGTCCACTAGATGGCTCTGGAAGCCAACAGATCATTCTACATAAACTGAAAGCAAGGAATTGAACACAACCATAAAAATGTGTTGTTCAGACTAGGCAACCCTCCCTCATGTTCCTTCTACAGAAGCACCACAGCTTATACAGTATATTTACTAGGTCTGTAGAGGCGATGCTTGTTTGCAACCTGCATTATTCGTCTGTGTAGCACTGACATGCTGTGTATAAAGTACATTGTATTACTGCAATTGTAAATTGCCACAAATACTGGCACTACATATCTTTAGCCCTGAAAGTTTCCTTCCACTGGTTATAAGTGAAAAAATGGTCAAAAATGTGCAAATGTTTTGGTAATTATAATCCTAAATAGGATTGAAATCAATAAAGGCAGCCAAAATAAAATATCCACAAGTTAGTTAATGCTCTTAGTCAAAGCCTGAAAAATGTATAGTACATATGATTTTATACAAACGCACCTGAAGGGGTAGTTCACTTACCTCACTGTAAGCAACATGCAAATATGAACAGGATATGTTTACACATGTTGGTCTCCTACAAAATGTATTTACATAGCCAGTGTTTTAGGACTCGTTCCCATAGATTGCAAAATGGCAAAGATATACCTGTTCAACTGCCCAATTTCTAGAAGTGAGGGTCTTCTTATTGCTCTATAATTGAACCAAATGGGAGCAGTTGTAACCACTTGGGTGTCAGCAGTTGAT
This sequence comes from Hyperolius riggenbachi, assembly GCF_040937935.1. NCBI lineage: Eukaryota > Metazoa > Chordata > Amphibia > Anura > Hyperoliidae > Hyperolius > Hyperolius riggenbachi. Next base: position 222,774,264 of record NC_090647.1, read on the forward strand.
GCTCTGTGCCATTACTGTCATGTTACAACAACAAAACATTTAAGTGCTTTTCTCCGTAGGACCCAAAGCACATAAGCTTGAAAAAGTAGTCTGGCATCTATAATCACATAAAACGGGTGGCTATTCAGTTTTGATTTAAATGTGTCCAGGGTTGGAGCTTTAAGACAGCAAGGCATTCCACAAGGTAGGGACAGAAGGAAAGAAAGCTTTGAAAAGTAAGTGGAGATGGATGAACGGTGATCCAGGTAATAAACCCGTATACTTGCCGGTGCCTTGTCTCGGCTGGATTGCTCCCACAGCCACACTGCTATACACACAAAGGAAAAGAAAGCTTTGGCTCCAAAGGTTTTTAGTTGGACCCTGGGGGTGGTCAAGTTATTGGATCCTTTTGATCTGAGGTTGTGGGGGGTGTGACGCAGTTAATTAATTACTATACCCCCCCCCCCCCCCCCCCAGGGCATTCGGATTCCAGCTATTGCTGTCAGCCAAATTGCAGTGTTTTTGTAGTAATTTGTGCTTTGTCTTTTGATGGCACCCAAATTACTCACTGAGCACCGCTATAGCCGTAAGTCCCATTACGGCCTATGGTGATGCTGGCTGCGCCCAAATCTCTTGCGCTGTTTTAACAACGCTTGGTTATGTAGCAATGGTGGGGGTGGCTTGTTAAGTCTTTTGGCAGCATTCTGTACAATCTACATGTGGTTTAGGTCTTTATTCGGAAGGCCTGCATAAGAGGGCATTGCAATAGTCCAGTCATGCTGTGATGAAGGCATGAACTAGGGTTGGAAGATCCTCTGAGGAATGAGGTGCAACGTTCCTTAGGTGAAAGAAAGAATGTTTCACAACTAAAATTTGATTCCTGAATTAATTCTCCATCAAATTAATAAACCCAAGCTGTGTACAGTGTTGGAGCTATTAAGGTCTAAGATTCCTACCCTCAGTGGTGTTGACTGTGCCTGGAGCTGCTTTGCTGCTCTCTTCGTTGACAAGAACCTCAGGTTTTGTTTTTTTTTCTGCGTTTTACAATTTTGTGAAATGCTGGCTTGAACAGATAAGGGCATTTCATCATGAACTGTATTGGGCCAGGGTCAAGGTCGCAGGTAGTCTGGCGAATGTTTAGAAGGATGTTTAAGATGTCTTCATCGGTAATTAGCTTAAAGTGAGACCATGGTGGTAGGCTGTTATGGCATTCATTATGAGGCTCTGCATAGGTTTTAGGTGTTGTGGATTTAATAGCAAAAATTATATTAAACTGGTGCACAGGTCCCTTTGAAGCTTATTTCGCCTCAAAACATTTTTTTGAGAAAAGGCTGGATGAAATTCTCTCCATATACAAAATACAAATAAAACCGCTACTCAAAGAACTATATGCAACAAACTTCATTGGTAGAAAAAGTATGTGACCTCCATTCCCCTAAAAACATGAACTCCTAAAATCATAGACGTGGGCATAATTTACAATGGAGTACTCCAGAGCCTAACACACTCACACTCTCACCACCTCCACACGCAATTCCGGATGGGCCGTGTGTGTGTGTGTGTGTGTGTGTGTGTGTGTGTGTGTGTGTGTGTGTGTGTGTGTGTGTGTGTGTGTGTGTGTGTGTGTGTGTGTGTGTGTACGTGTACGTGGCTTGGAGACGTTTAGCTGGAGGAACAGCTTTGAGCAGAGCACACGCAATGTGCTTGAGCGTTACGCCGGTGATTGAGAGCGAGTCTGACACCTGACACAGGTACCTGTGATCCACAGGACGCTGCAGCAACTGTTTATTGCCTGAGACGAAAAACCCTTGGGCAGGAGAGGTAATGGCTGTTATGTGTTTGAAACTGTGCGGGACTGCCAGAGTTACTCATAAGTTGCCGCTGACGCAGTGTTTATACCAGAGGGACTTCACTGCTTTTGCGGGCTTTTGGAAGTTATAATGGCATAATACCATATGGACTGTATGGCATATTTTGTTGAGCAGACCCTTGCTTGAAGAGGCAAATAATTTTTTGCCCCGAGGCTTGGAAAAACAGTGACTTGCACGCAAATAGCTTCCCTTTACGCTTTTCTACACACACACTGTCCTAGGGTCGGCCGAGTGTGTTAGGCTCTGGAGTACTCCACTGAAGATTATGCCCACGTCTATGATTTTAAGGGTTCGTGTTTTTAGGGGAATGGAGGTCGCATACTTTACTACCAATGAAGTTTTTTTTGCATATAGTTCTTTGAGTGGCGGTTGTATTTGTATTTTGTGGATTTAATAGCAGACCGAATAGATAAGACTTTGGGAAGAAGTGGGCACATTTCTCACACAGGTTCTTTGAGGGTGTGATGTTGGGTTTCTGGCACAATGGATTGCATAGACTGTCAACTGAGTGGCATAGCTGGGCAGGTTTGTTGGCTGCGTTTGCAATTTCCTGTGATAGAAAAGAGGACTTTTACTTGTTGATCATTGCCTGGTAATTTTTTTGGTGAAGAATTGGGGAGTGTTTTTCCTTTGAGCATTGGTGTTTGCCCCATTGTTGTTCCAGTGTACGTCCCACTTTCTTTAGTTCCCTTAATGAATTGTTGAACCGTTGTGCATGATGTTAAGGTGTGGAACGTTTGATGCGTAAGGAAGTAATAGTGAGATAACAAGCGCCCGGCCAGTGAAGGAAAGCAGCTGACAGGCGGTGAATTCACCACATCAGTTGCCCGTATGTAAGAGGCCTTAGGTATAAATGCTGAGGGTAGTCTGACCCAACGATGTTGGCTGTATTGTGCTGGATTCTTTAGACATTTGCTTCCATCTTGCACACACAGGCACAAAGTCACTTTAGTGTCCTTCCCCACTAATAGCTTTCATTTTTTTGCAGTTTATCGATACATGTTGGCAAATCTGTGTGAGATCAGCAGGACACATGAAAAGTGAGAGATTGATGGTGCAAAACTGGTGCAAAGTTGAGGATGCAAGGACTGGGGAAGAGTTTGTGTGCATGGATAGGGAACTGGCTAATGGACAGAAAACAAAGAGTTGTGGTCAATGGATCGTACTCAAAATGGGAGACTGTTAGCAGTGGGGTCCCACAGGGGTCTGTACTGGGTCCAGTGCTCTTCAATTTATTTATTAATGACCTAGTAGATGCAGTAGTGAGCAATGTTGCTATTTTTGCAGATGATACAAAATTGTGCAGAATCATCAACTCTCAGGAAGATAGTGTCATATTGCAACAGGATCTGGATAGAATGGCTATATACATGGCAGATTAAGTTCAATGTTGCCAAATGTAAAGTCATGCATTTTGGTCGTACCAATGGTCTAGCACCATACAAAATAAATGGGATACAGTTGGGGACATCAAGCTTGGAGAAGGACTTAGGAGTACTCATCGACAACAAATTAAATAATCATACTCAATGCCAAGCCGCTGCAGCTAAAGCGAACAAAATTTTGGGATGCATTAAAAGGGAAATAAAAACTCGAGATGCTAGCATAATATTGCCCCTGTTTAACTCTCTAGTAAGGCCACATCTGGACTATGGAATTCAGTTCTGGGCACCACATTACAAAAAAGATATTGCAGTTTTAGAGCAGGTGCAGAGACGAGCTACAAAATTGATACGTGGGATGGAAGGTCTCGCTTACCAAGAAAGGTTAGATAAACTGGGTTTATTTAGTCTAGAGAAAAGACGCCTTAGAGGTGATCTAATTAACATGTATAAATACATCAGAGGGCAATATAATAGCTTGGCGGATGAGCTTTTTGTCCCTAGGCCTTCTCAAAGGACTAGAGGACATGATCTGCACATGGAGGAAAAACGTTTTAGCCATTTATTTAGGAAAGGGTTCTTTACAGTAAGAGTGATTAAGATGTGGAATGCATTGCCACAGGAAGTCGTTATGGCAAACTCTATACCTGCATTTAAAGGGGGCTTAGATGCTTTCCTTGCGTTGAAAGACATCCATGGCTACAATTACTAGGTTATGCCTAATGATGTTGATCCAGGGATTTTATCTGATTGCCATCTGGAGTCAGGAAGGAATTTTTCCCTTTTAGGGCTAATTGGACCATGCCTTGTGGGGGTTTTTTCGCCTTCCTCTGGATCAACAGGGGTATGTGGGGGACGGGCTGGAGTTGTACTTTGTACTGGTTGAACTCGATGGACGTATGTCTTTTTTCAACCAAAATAACTATGTAACTATGATGGCAACATAGCTTTACGTTGCATCACACCGTACACTGCTTGCAGTTTTTAGTCAAAGTTTGTTAGATTTCTGCTGAAATCTTTCTAAGTTGAGTGTGCAGCTTAGGTGTTCAGTAGACCAGGCTATATGTGAACTGTGAGCATGCCAAGGAGGGATAACATTGAAACTAAAGATAAGGATTTTTTGTAATCACAGGATAGTTTTCTAATAGCGATGTATGATGAAGCTGTCAAATCCCAGAATCTTTATGAAGATTCAGGGTCATATGCAATTCTCTTTTTTCACCTGAGTTTTCACCTAGGAGATAATTTTTCATCTCTGATTTTAAATAACTTTCCAGTATTTTTCAACTAAAAAAGTACCAAAAAGTTAGTGAAAAAGTACTATCAAACTTATTTTAATCATTTTCTTGCCTTCTGGGGGCTTAAAAGGCATTTTATTGACAAGTTTAAAAATATCACCTAGTAGAAAACACAGGTGAAAAGGGGAATTGCATTTGGTCCTCAGTATTAGAAGATTTGAATCGTAATAGTCCATTTCCGGAATTTAAATGTGACGAATCCTGTGGCAAGCAATGACTCTTCCCGCTGCAGAGGGGCGAGATTACCTGACCTCTCTGGGATCCATATGCAGCCTGTCTCATAGGTAACAGCGACACTTATGTGGTCACAGGTGGTGCTGGCTTCATAGAGACGCCTAGGAGGAAGAAGATGGGCGGCGTGTGGATCCCAAAGAGGTTAGTTACTTCAGCCTTTTTGCTGAGCTCTCTGCATGGTGGTGGTGGGTGTGACTTTTCTCTAATACTGGGGTGTTATACTTTTGGGGGGGGAGACACTTTTTGAGAAAATCAATCTTATAGTTATAAGTAGAATTTTTTTTTTTTTTTAAACATGGTTAAATGACACATTGCTGTGATATACTTAAAAACCTGTTTTATACATTTTATTACAATGACATTGTGGGTTCCCCCTCACAAGTCTTTTTAACCCTTTATCACCCATGCAGGCTGGCATAGCCAGAATGCAGAGCCGGGATATCTTGGGGCTTTGTGCCCTGAGCTTAGACCAGGGGCACTCATCCCCACCTCTATGAAGGAGATGGGGGTGTAAGCCTAGAGAAGGGGGAGGGGTGGGGTATCTGGTCGCAATGCTTATGTTGCAATCTAGGAGCCCATTACAAGATCAAGGAGATCTCGAGATGTATGGCTTCCCCCTCAGGTGAAATAGGTAAAGGGTACAAATGTTACTCTGTACCCATCTCCACAAAGGGTTAAGTAAAACCTTGTACCAGCAGTCTCTGGTCCTTAAGGGGGCAGAGACCGCTGCTACTTAAGCGGTTAATAAATATTTTTGACATATGTGTAATTTTTTAGGTAATCCACCTCCCCTTTTCTGTTTTAGTGTTAACTTAGTTTTATACACTCTTAGGCGTCTCTTCTCCTTTGCTCTCTGTGAGAGGTTATTAACACTGTACAGCTGTGAGGCTCCCTCCTGAACCTGCATTTGGTTGCTTGGTTTTGTTTGCAATGGCCATGAGTCTTTGGTATTCTCAATCACACTGCAGTTCAGAGTAGCCCAGGATGTGGTCATGAATCCACCTATGGCTTACTGCAGTCAGACAGCTGTGGATTTCTTACATGCATGTGGTTGCATAATCTGGCATGCATTGGTAATGAGGATCCCTTCCATTCCCACACAGTTTACAGCTTTCAATCAGTGTAGCACAGGATTGCATGATTACCATTCAGCTGTGTGGGAATGTGCAGGTCTGTTCCCATTGGCTGATGCTCATATAAAAGCCTGCCTGTCATTCCAGACCTCACCCAACATAGCGTACAGCTTACCTGAGTTGTTGCTGGGTCCATGCTGTGATAGTTGTATTTTGTACTGCCTTGCTTTGCCTGCCTGGACGTTCACTGCACCCGCGGGGGTCAGTGAAGGCTTACCTTCCTGTTAGTGGGAGACTGCCTTCACCACGTTGGTGACTGGTGGTTATCCTGCTTACTTGTTCCTGTGGACGTGACTATAGCAGCGGTTGCTATTAGTTACACTCCTATGTGTTTGTCTTATCTGTATCAGTGTTGATGTTTACTATTGCTAGGCAAACCTGTCTGTTCCTGCTAATCCTGTGAACTTAACTGTAGGCTGCGGTTGCTATTAGTTATTGTAAAGGATTGCGGAGATGCCACCGCACAGTCTGGCGGCGGGGCGGCTGTCTCCGTGTTCAGACCGGCGGTTTCTGCACAGCAGCATGCGTCTGGTTTGTCTGAGCCTTCTAGTGCACACAGATGGAGAGCTGCACGTGCGCGCTGGGAGGCAGGACCTTTATGCCAGGAGGAGAGGGATCAGCTGATCAGGTTGGTCAGCTGATCCCAGTGCAGACTGTCATTGGCTGAGTAGCGCTGCACTATATATAGATCTCGCTGGTCAGTCTCAGGTTGTCTGCCGTTGCGAATACATACGTGTGAGCACTCAGACCATAGTCAGATCCCACAGTGTGTTAGAACCAGGTGGACCTGGGAATTCACACTTAAGCTCAACACACACACCATACAATCTTGGTTGTACAGATCTACCAAATCTATGTAGTATAAGGGCCAACACATTGAAAATACCTTGATTAATTGATTGGATAAGCTCTTATACTACATGAAAGTGGTAAGATTGAACAACCAAGATTGTATGGTGTGTGTTGAGCCTTAGCCAGATTACGCTTGTGTTATACTTTAGACCAGTTCCAGGGTGTTGTGACCACGGACCTCACACCCAAGCTTAGGAATACTGTGTCATTGCTGTGTTATACTTTAGACTAGTTCCTGGGTGTTGAGACCACGGACCTCACACTCTAGACTAGGCCTCTGCCTTATCTGTTATGACCAATTGCTCTCTAGACCTCTCTTCTGCTTTCTGATTCGGTACCTCTGCATATCTGCCTACCTGTTGCCAAACCCTGCCTGTACCTGGTTACCGAATCAGCCTTCTGTCTCTGTACCTTATCTGCTCGTGTGTTGCCGACCTGGCCTGGCTGACCCTTCTGGCTGTCACTCATACCTTGAGCGTTCAGTCTGTCTGTAGTACCTGTGACACTACCCAGCCAAATGTCAGGTAAATGCAAAGACCTCCTGTTCCTCAGGTGGTCCATGCTCATTGTTATCTGTATCTCCCGCCCCACGGGAGACAGCCTACTGTTGCACCAAAACACACTTTATCAGGTGTCCAGAGGTTAGTCATACTTGTATTATTGGTGATTCTGCAGATCATCAATAATCAGATATATATCTGTATTGTTGGTGATACTGCAGATCACCAATAATCAGATTCTCTCTGTGTGCTGACACCAATCGTTACAGTTACGTTCTTATTTGTTTGTCTTGTCCAAGTCAGTGTGGGTGCTTGCTATCACTGGGGCAGCGATTAGATTGGCAAACATTCTGTCTGTCTCTCTATTATCTGTCTTGTTACTCAGTCAGAAGCTCAGGACTGCGGTAGTCCTGAACAACCATTGTTTATTTGTGGAGGTTATCAGAAGCCCAGAGCTGCGGTTGCTCTGGGCAGTCTTGCTCCCTTATCCATAACTCCTGTAGTGGTCTGTGTAGCCTCTTCCATATCACCCAGCTACATAGTCTTGTTTGTTCTGGTGGTACTCTGGCTTTCTTGGCCTCAGCTGCTATACCTTGCACCTCCAAGGCCTGGGTGTAACTGAAGTCGGGCAGGTGTTGTTTCCTCACCTCCTGTTCAAGCGGGGACGTGCCACATAGGGTGAAGAAGGTGGTGATAGATTGAGGCATAGCAGCTGAAAAAAAAAAAAAGCAGGAGATCTGCCAGGCATTACAACAGCCGTCTTATTTTTACATATAAAACAATTTGACAATGGTCAGAGGCAGGGGCGTAGCAATAGGGGTTGCAGAGGTAGCGACCGCATCGGGGCCCTTGGGCCAGAGGGGCCCCATGGGGCCCTCCCTCAAACACAGTATTAGCTCTCTATTGGTCCTGTGCTCATAATAATCACTTCTAAAGATACTTTGAATAGTGGTAATCATTAACAAACTGCTCCCCATTCCCTTCTTGCACCTCTGACACTGTAGTTGCCCTTGGCAGGTTTTGGAGCACCGTATGAATTGTTATGTAAAGAGTGCTTGGGGGGCCCCATAGCTCCTTAGCTACGCCACTGGTCAGAGGTGGATATTTTTAACTTTTATTCACTCCAAACTTTGATTTTTTATTTTTTTTTTTAGTGTGTGCATCTTATTACTAAATGATAAAAGATCCTCTGAAGGTCACCCACAATAAAAAGTTGTACACATTTTAAAGGACAACTGTAACAAGAGGGATATGGTGGCTGCCATATTTATTTTTAAGCAATACCAGTTGCCTGGCTAACCTGCTGATCCTCTACCTCTAATATTTGTAGCCATAGACCCCTGAACAAGCATGCATATCAGGCATTTGACATTATCATCAGATCAACCAGATTATCTGCATGCCTGTTTCTGGTGTGATTCAGACACTTCTGCAGCTAAATAGACCAGCACGGTGCCAGGCAACTGCTATTTTTTAAAAGGAAATTATGGCATCTTCCATATACATCTTGTTACAGTTGTCCTTTAATGCCTAGGGCTTGATTCACAAAGTGGTGATAACCAAGTTATCACGCCTAAAAGACTTTAGGCGTGATAACCTTTGCACCGCTGAGTTAGCCCTGCTTTCTGCTGGTGCTCGCGCGCAAAGTCCCGCACGCAATTTCACACGCAGCGCCCATAGTGTTTAATGCGCGTGCTGCGCAACTGCGCACGCGGGAATTCCGTGCGAGTTTCTTCTTATCACGCCTAAACTGAGTTTAGGCGTGATAAAGGGCTTTTCACTGGCGTGCAAACAGTTTGCACCGCTTTGTGAATCAGGCCCCTAGACTGTGTAACTTATTTTAATGCATCTTACTGGTGGCTTCAGTGTAATGCACTGAGCATTACTTCCTAAAAACCATCAGCCATTAGAGTCATTCTACTATCTAGCCATGTCGCCACCATTGCTTCCAGCTGTTCTTCCAGGCTTAGAAACACTGATATTGGTTCCATGGTGTCCAGAGGTAGTAAAAAAATAGCATCCCAAGAAGTAAATGGAATAGTCAAAGTCTTTTGTGAAACACATAATAGAGAAATACTGCTGCAAGACCTATTGTAAAGTAGCTTTATAAAGTGGTCCTGAGGTACACTGATGTAAGTGTGTATTAGATGCAGGCTGCAGGGCCTATAGAGAAAACCCCTCAGCAATGTACATTCCACATTGCAGTGCTAGCATCACAAAAACAAACATTTCAAATCAAACTGCAAAGACTCACTTGTTTATAGTTAATAAAACATTTGTCTTTTTAATAAACAAGTAAAAACACAATGCAGTATCTACATCAAAGGGGATCTATATTATAAATACATATTTTAGTTGTATTTTCTTGAGGCAGACAAGACCTTCTCAGCCAGGTTTACATTCATCTCCCCCAAAATCATGTGATAGAAACAGCTGCAGCCACCATACACACTGAATGCATAAAGATGTACATGGCCATCTAGATTCTGGCTCACCTACACAACACAGCCATCAATGTCAGTGCATAAGGATAAATATACTCACAGTACAGCATCCTTTAACCCATTCCTCTGCAGCCCTGCTTCCTATGAAGGTTCATACACCCGCTCAACAAAAGTCTTTTAAATGCACGATTATCAAACAACTTAAAGAAGTTGGATGATTTTTGTCAAGTAAAGACATCCAAACAAGTTGTTATAACTGAAAAGAGGCGTCCAACGACTGATAAGATGCAGCTCAAGTCAATCCAACTGTTGGATTGACTTGACAAACAACTCAGAGAAGTGGTGTCCAACATGGCAATGTGTAAAGAAGTCTGCTACGACTTTTCAACTACTTCCATTACTAACTAGAAGATATTAGTTGTTCACCCATTGAGTAATGATATGTTAATTTGTAGTTGTTGGTCATCTTGTGTGTATAATAGTAGTTTGTATGCCAAGATATATCTTTCCAACTTTATTAATCGTAGCTGTTTGTAAAGTTGTTTATAGTAAAAGACTTGAGCATGTGTATGTGGCTTAATAGGCTCTGGTATCTGCCAACAGGAGTTATCTACCCAGAATGGGGGTCTAACAGTATTTATCAGCTACAGCTCTGTGTTTATAAGCACTCTGGCTATTCCTTTTCAGCTGCAGCACCACTTTGTGTTCAACCTCTCCAGTAGGATGAATAGGAAATCATATCCATTGAAGCTAGGGAGGAAGGGGAGCTGGGCAGGAGTAATTAAATGGATGATGAAACACTTGTGTTTCACTCTGCTGCTCCGCATAATGCAGTTTTTGAGATCTGACCAACTCTGTTCTCACATTAGGTTCAGAAAGCTAAGTACACAAATGGGAAATACTGTAGGCCTACATTAACCTACGCTAAATATCTGCAGAGCCAACAACCATTCCACTTCTAGAAAGGGACCAATCTCTAACCTGACTCCTGGCCTGGAACCCACTAAAAAGCAGAAAGTGTCATCGCTAACGATTTGTGATAACGTTTTGCAAGCAATTTTGGGAGCGATTTCCCTGCTCCTATACAATTTATTAGAATTGGAACGCTCCAAAATGCTGCATGTCTGGGGTTTGCGATTTGCTTAGTTGCAATCGCTGTAGTTGAATCTGTCCCATCCATTTACATTGGTAGAGCGTTTAGAGAAATCGATAGCGATTGAAAGCGCTCCCTAAAAGCTAAAAAAAAGTCTCTAGTGGGTTCCAGGCCTTAGGTGGGTCTGCACTGGCTGCTTGCTTGTTCCAGATGTGATTATGTTCAAGCTAAAAGATGGGACTGCTGCAATAGAACATTTTCTGATAAAGCCATATAAACAAATCTAAACATACTGAATATAAAGTGAGTGATAACAGATTTATACATTTGATTTTCCACATTCAGGAGTGCTTAAAGTTTTTCTTTTGAATAGCAAAATACTAAACTGTATACTAATTCTAGCATAAGCTGCTTTGCTCTATACAATGGACAGATGCCTGCCATCAATGAAACAAGTGCGGCTAACTATGCTTTTACAGGCTTTGAAGCTTCATGTACAATGGAAAATATGGAGACCACTCTATATGTAACTCACAATGATCACACCGCACCATTGTCTGATGCATATCGCCCTGCAGCTGAGTGTGCCGATAGGGTAATATGCATAGCTCCGCCCCTACTCAGTGACATGCTCCCTGCTGGACAGGAAATACGCCACTGAAGTTTCATTGCTCTGCTCCTGCATGCCGCTACTGCGATCAAGCATTTCCACTTACTGTCGCCACAGACATGCATTGGTGCAGTAGGCACGGATCATGCGGCAATGCACTGCAGAATTTGCGGCAGCCTTGCATCAATTTCACTACTTCTATCGCCATAGTGTGCAAGTCCCCAACTCTAATTGCCCTTGTAGCAAGCTGAGGTGGGAAAGCGTATCGCAGTGAGATGCATTAAGTGTGAAAGCAGCCTAAAAGGTGATGTTGGCGAATTAACATACAATTCAAGGGGATGATGGTGAGAACATGAGAAGTTATCCTGCGTTTCTGGGACTAATGGAAAACACACAGGCTACTGGCAGATCACAAGACTTGAAATGTAGCTAACATTTTGGCTGAACAATGTAGTAACAAGAATATGGATAACCAGCCCGTAGTAACACGCTCAGCAAGTATGCCAGTACTATTTTATAAAAGGATTTTCCCAGAGGAATATGGAGATGGCATAGCACAGAACCAGACTTTTAGCTATTATAGTGGCGAATGTTGTGTGACATCTGAGGAAGGGCATATTGCATGACTAATTATCCAGTACAGAAGCTCAAAGCCAGGGCCTGCAGTGTGCAGTCTCCAATATTTTTTTTTTTTCACCACACCGATGTAGTGCAGAAAAGAGGTTTCTGCAGAGAGAGCAGTTAATCATACCATCCATGAATAAGTCTTCTAGCTTTGTTTCTGGAAATCATAAACACCTGTTGCTGTCAGATACAGATTTCTATAAAAGCTACAGCCAAGGTCTAGTGGAATGATGCCCATAGAAGATTGTAACAGCTGCAAGAGGTTTAGGAATGCAGCACATAAAAGTGGGTGCTCCTTTTTAGTATATAAGAGGGAAGCTAATGCCCATGGGCCTCTCACAGTCTGGAGAGAGGCTGCATTACACATATCGGGGTGGCTGTACAAAGAAGAGGGTATGATATAGAAGAACTGTTCTTCTGCACACAGATTGTATATCTGTTGCCCAAGTAAGAGGAAGGCTGTTGTAGAAAGGAAAGGGCGCTTGCTATATGGGACACAGGGAAGCTGCTGTCTATAGGGGAGCCGTGCTGCCCATAATTATTCATACCCCCTGACAAATTTTGACTTAGTTACTTTTATTCAACCAGTAAGTCATTTTTTGAGTTGAAGGCTTCTCCTTTTTACGCCAAATGAAGGAAACATTGTGCCCAAACAATTTAATTTTTGTTTCATCTGACCATAACACAGAAGACCACAAGTTGTCTTCTTTGTCCAGATGAGCATTTGCAAAGGCCAAGTTAGCTTTTGTGTGCCTTATTTGGAGAAGTGGAGTCCTCCTTGGTCTGCATCCATGGAACCCAGCAGTGTCTGTTGGATTGTCTGCCTTGAGACATTTCCATCAGCAGAGCCCAGATTCATCAGGATGGCCTTGGTGGTGATCCTTGGATTCTTTTTACCTCTCTCACTATCCTCCTGGCTAGCACAGGTGTCACTTTTAGCTTCCAATCGCGTCCTTTGAGATTTTCCACAGCGCGGAACATCTTGTATTTTTTAATAATACTTTGCACTGTAGCCACTGGAACTTGAAAACATTTAGAAATCGCCTTGTAGCCCTTTCCTGATTTGTGAGCAGCCACCGGTCCTCACTGAGTTTTGTCTTAGCCATGACTGTCCACAAACCAGCTGCAGAGAGCTGCTGTTTTTCACCTATTGAGTTGATTAAAACAGCTGTTCCCAATGAATCAAGGTAATAAGGATGCATTAGAACAGCTTGGACTATTTGGAATGGTATAGAACGATTTTCCCGCAGACTGTGGCGGTTTTTGAAGGGTAAGAATAATTTTGGACTGGACACTTATTGCTCAAATGTAAATAAAAGCTGAAAAATGTTTATTTTTCCACAATAATGCCTCTTGTACACCGTCTTATCTTTTGGGAGACACCTATGTCATTTCCCATCAAAACACAAAACATTACTTGCCGGTTGAACAGAAGTAACTAAGTCAAAATGTACCAGTGGTATGAATAATTATGGGCTGCAATCTAGGAGAGGGGAGATGTTCTACATCTGAGAGGGTCATATGAAAGGACAAAAGCCATATATAGGAGAAGGTGTATGCTGTACATGGGAAAAGGGAATGGCCGTATATAGGAGAGGGAGTATGCTGTACATGGGACTGGGGAACTGCTGTAGAGAGGGCATGCTGTACAATGGAGAGGGGAATGTAATATACATAGAGGTAGCTGGGTGGCGGAAGACAGTGGCACTAAATCCAGCCCTGGCTGCAGTCCATCACTTTTTTTTAGCTGGTTGTTATAATAATTAGAGGTAGTCAATGAGATGCAAATAATTCTGTCTTGAATGCAAATTGTATGACAGCTTGTACCTGGGCAAATCAAAATAGTATGCAAGTTCATTTGATTGGCCAAGTTGCAACCTCCATACAATTTGCATGCACACAGGAATTAGTTGCATCTCACTGACCATCTCTAAATATAATAAGTATACTGTATAATATGGAGTGAATGAAGGAGAGATAGAGGTCTAAAATCATCTGCAGTACAATAGAAATGTGTTCATTCTACACATCAGCCCACTGTACCAGCAGTAGCCAGGGATTGTCAATGAGAATATAGCTTTATATAGGATTATGCAAATTTATACAGCTTAAAGTAATTGTTGGGCATAAAATCAAAAATCAATTCTTTATTTTTATCTGGTAAACAAGTAATACGGATGCTAACCAGGCAATCCAAAAGTTAAAATCACTATTACTTTTCTTGTTTATAAATGATCATTCCCTAGTTTACCTGACTCTTATTTGGTACGTTGCCGCACAAAGGAAGTTGCAGGGCATGCTGGGTTGTCTTTTTTTGCTTCTTTATTTCCCCTCAGACTTAACTAATGTACAGAAGCAAAAAAGGACAACCCAGCATGCCCTGCAACTTCAATTTTGTGGCAACGTACCAAATAAGAGTCAGGTAAACTAGGGAATGATCATTTATAAAGAAGAAAAGTAATAAAGATTTTAACTTTTGGATTGCCTGGTTACCATACTTATTACTTGTTTACCAGATAAAAATAAAGAATTGATTTTATGCCCGACAGTTACACTTTAAAGTGTACCAGAGACAAGGGTTGCTAAAAGTTTTATACATACCTGGAGCTTCCTCAAGCCCCCTTCATGCAGATCACTCCCTCGCCGCGGTCTAAAGCCTTATGGATCATCCGGTATCAGCCCCATTCTCCACAGGCAGTCGGGCATACTACACATGCGTGGCTGCACGTGCCTGTGCAGTATTGCTGTGCAGATGCAGAATGCTCCCAGCCACAGGAGCGAAATAGGAGAATGCGCTTGGCTGAACTACGCCGACTGGCTGGAGAGAATGGGGCTGATACCGGACAATCCAGGAGGCTTTAGACCGCAGAGTGGGCTGCAGGAAGCCCCAGGTATGTATAAACCTTAGAAACCCTCGTCTCTGGTACACTTTTTGAAAGCAGAACAAATCCCATCAGGATTGGTCCATTTTTAAGCTGCATAAATTTGAGTACAAAACATGCAAGATCCTTGGAATTATTTGCATCTCACGGAACATATATACCTATGGGACCACTATGGCAGTCACCTTTACATAGTAAAGGTTATAGCTCCCTTACCTCCCTTTCATATATGATTGAAATGTAATGTCACCCATCTTGACAGTACCTGGCTGAGCCCCAAACAGAACACGCAATGTGTAAAACTATACAAATCTCTGATATCTGTTCATGAATTACATATATATATACACTACAGCAATGTAAAAAACTGACCAATCAAAGAACCTTTTTATATTGTAGCTGGCTTTATTTTGTTTTCTTCAACCAATCCCTTAGTCTGGGATTGTATATTAATCCCTAATACTGACATAATAAAACAAAGAGGGTGAATAGCTGGTTAAACATAACAGAAGGGACAGCGTTTATACTTTAGTTCTTAGGCCATAAATAATTGTTCTCTTGCTACACTACCTACATTATTAACTGCATCAGTTACATTGTTAAAAGGACATTTCACCAAAACTCCTACCTTCAAATGCAACATATAGTACATACATTCTCTAGACTTTTACTGCCAAATTCTTCTAGCAAAATACAGAGAACACACATTCTAGTTATATAGTCACGTGAACAGTCAGAAATAAAATTAATGAATGGAAAACTGGAGTGAAAACTGGCAAAGCACTACAAAAATAAATGTAATAACACTATAAGTGAACAAAATGTATGTTTTGAAGGACATTTTAAGATTATGATTGCACAGGTCTTCAACCTCAAAAACAGACAGTTTTGAGTGACAGCTGTCCTCTCCAGCCAACCTTTTCCGAGGGAACCACAAATCCCAGCTGATTATCCACTAGTCATGAAGTGCAAAACCTCCTGCTGCTCTTCCCCTCCCCCATAGGACAGCACATCTGATCATTCATGTCTGTATACAGTCATCAACTATGTACACACCTCACACTCAGGCAGTAGAAAAAGATAATTTGTGATTGTTTTGTGTGAAAAGTAGAGTGAGTACAGGGGTTCCCTTCAGTGACTGGCCACGTGGCACACATCCTGCTTGTCCTCCTCCATCCCCTCTCCAGAGAACAGAAGCACATAGTGGAGCAGTGTGCCTGTTCTACACTGTGACCTGAAACAATCAATGATGATTTCAAGTCGCAGTTATCCTGCTCCTCACAGCAGCCAGGCATAGAGCAAAGCTGAGAACGCTTGAGTCTCTGCCATTCAACTCAGGATTCTCTGCAAGGTGTGGAGGAGTTAAAGCGGATCCGAGATGAAAAACTAACTGTAACAAGTAACTTGTCTATATATCTTATCTAAAGTTTAGATAGTTTACACAGCATATCTAGCTGCAAAGTTTAAGATTATTTATTCCTGTGATACAATGGGGGCAGCCATGTTCTTTTTGTCACAGGCTAAGGGCTGGAGATGCTACCAGCTTTCTTCTGTGTAAATTCAGTCCCCTCTCCTCCTCCCCTCTGCCTTTGAAATCAATGGCTAGTAATACCTCCCCCTACTCCTGCCCAGACTGAGCTTATAAGCTCTTGCTTTGTCTGAAAAGGCCTTGGCACTCTGAAAAGCTGTGGACGAGGCTTGTTTAGTTTATAGGGAATTAGAGTATTACAACAAAAACAAGAAAGTATTTGGCTTGAGAAAAGCCCTATAAACTATAGGAAAGTTTACCTCGGATCCACTTTAATGTGCAAGTTTTACTTTCCCCTGTCATTGAGAGAACCAGCACTTTACATGAAACATGGCCTAAGGGTGAATATGGAGGCTCCCATCTTTACTACCTTTTAAAAATGCCATCTGCCTGGTTAGCACTCTTTTGGCCCTAGTGACTTCTGAATTACACACCAGGAACAAGCATGCAGCTGATGGAGTCAGAACACCTGATTTGGGATAGTGCCCTGGTAAGAATGCTAGGTACACTCTGAGATTTTATGGCAGATTTACTGTCAGATTGATTATTTCCAACATATCCAATCTGATTTCCGGTCGAGTACTGATAGAAGTGAATGAAACCAATCAGAAATCAATCGAAAATCAGATCGGACATGTTGGAAATAATCGATCAGACAGTAAATCTGCCAGAAAATCTCAGTGTGTACCTAGCATAAGAGGACAAACACAACAGCCAGGCAGGGCATTTTATATGGAAGTAATCAGCTGCATCTTTTATGTTCCTTTCACTCCAGGCTTCCTCTACTTTTCAGCTGCTGGTGTGATGGTGTAAGCTGCCCTATGGCTACAGGGATTACACCCAGTATCGGACTGGGAGATGGAAAAGCTGAGGAAATCCACCTGCTGGCCAAGCAGCAGAGACCCTGTGTTATCCCACCTAATAGAAACCTATAACAAGTCTTCACTGCGAGCAGCAACACCGAATTACTGCTGCTTGGCCCGCAAGTGGATTCCCTCAGTGTTTGCACCTCCCAGTCCAACACTGGGTGTAATCCCTGTAGCCATGAGGCAGCTTTAGATAATGAGGCATTATCCATGTACTATCCAAGATGGCGCCGGGATAGGACACCACGGCCACAGGGCTCCGGCTGTAATTGCTTTTTTCTCCTCTCCTTGGGTTCCCCCCTGGCCATGTTGCACCGTAGGGGCATCTTCCAGTTCCCCCGCTCCATCGGGTGGTGAACGATGCGCCCGCTCCCCAGGCTCCGGCTCCCCAGCGCTCGCTCGAAGGTCCAGCTTGCCAAGTGGGAGATCCCAGCTGAGTCGCCCCACGTGATGCATCTGACGCTGGCTCCGGACTCCACACCAACTGTGTCGCCCTCGAGGCTCGGCTCTCCAGGACCCTCGACATGGACAAGTCCATCGGCACCCCTTTACTACACGCACGGGAGAGCTGCCGACCCCGAAGCTCAGCGTCCACGTGGTCCACCAGCACTGCAGGAGCTCCAATCCTCCGCAGCCCGGGATCGATAAGGCCGCAGGATCCCCCTCCACCACGTGGGTCGCTGCGTCAGTGCTGCCTAGAAGTCCAGGACGCCAGCCCAGAGCATGTGGGTCACTCCACATGCACAGGAGGCCTGACCATCGCTGCTCCTCAAGCCACCATAGAAATGCAGCCTCTTCACCAACAAGACTAGAGGGCCTGACGCTGCCGCCCCACAGATGAGGAGAAGCTGCCGCTCCTCCAGATGGAGCTGCCTGCTGCGCCAGTGTCCCTGCTCATTTCAGCCTAGCCACCACTGCTCGGGACACCACTGCTGCTATTGCCCGCAAAGACAGGGAGCCACCTCAAGCACACACAGGTCTGTCTCAACCCTAGGTGCAGGCTGCAGCTAAAGGACTCCTGCCAATGTTGCTGCTGCTGCCCAGGTAAGCCGAGGGAGCCAGACCACCATCTTGTCCCCTAGTAAAACCAGGCCTTCCACTGCTGAACTCGCTGGGTGCTCCCTTGCTGCAGGACTCAGCTCCACTAATCTGCCCAACTGCATGGGTCTGTGCGGCCACCTTCTCCACATGGGTCAGCCAACTGCTCCAGCATCTCGTGCTTGCACAGCAAGGTCCTTCCACACTTAGGTCGGCGCAGCCGTGGACCCATCTCAGCCACAAGCCATTCATCAGGGACACTACTAACCAGGTTATGCTGCAATCCCAAGGAGTCTCACTCTCACTGCTCTATCTCGATCTCTTCCTTAGTTCCCTCTCCTCTCTCTCTCCTTCCCAGGACAGACTGGGGGGCATCTGATTCAAAGTATCGCTGCAGAAGCGTTTTGAGTGCCTAGACGGCAGCGGATTTTCCCCCAGTCCTTTCCCCTGGGCCCATCTTTTTCTACAGACTCTTCTGCCTATGCCTTACACTCTATAATCTATCCCTATATAAGCTTTGTACCTACTGTAGTTATTTACTTTATGTTGCGGCTGACACTGTATGTGTCTACTGTAATATTTAATGTATCTACTGTATGCTCAATGTGCTTACTGTACCATCACCGACCCTGTTTGTGCCAAAACCAATTCCGGGTACAACCCTGTTGTACTTGGCGAAAATAAATTCTGATTCTGATTCCATGTCAATCAGACCCCACTGGGAATATCCAATCAGCTGCATGGTGTACTGTAACCTGTTTCCTTCATGACTACTGCTATGATATCTGTAGGCTAACTCTGCACAGACATAAAAGGTAAGTGCAATATGCAAATGAATGCTGTCACATACAGAGCAATGCTGGTGGAATTCCCTTTAACAAAAGGGCCATAATCACCAACTTTCCACTTCTGACTGTTCTTCCAAAGCAGCATAAAGTTAAAAACTGTTCCAGCCTGCCCTTCAGCAGTATAATCTTGCATCACATAAGACCACCCCTGTGAACAATCAATCATCTTTGCTTGCCTGTGTTTCAGACATATTGGATGCATGCCAGAGTACAGCATAAGGGAAGTGCCAACTTTCATATGTATTCTACTCAGTTACAAAACACGGATAAAAACAGCTCAGCTGCTTCATGCACTGCCTGCAGGATTTCACCCACCGCCTTGGCAAAGCATGCAGGGAGTGAAAACTCTTTTTGTTAAACTGTTATCTCTAATATGACGTTTTTAGCAGTGAAAGTAACATCTCCTGTCTTGTTGCAGAGCGACGTGATGAACTTTAAACTGATAGCACCATGTAGTTAGTATATAAAAGCCTGAGATCAATACTGCTTACATCCCTGATGATCCACCAAGACAAATATATCTACCAGTTTGAAAGGAACCAGAATTTGCACAGATGGATCTGGGCAGGCAAGTTACTGGTTAGTGGATCAGTAGTTTCTGAATACGCTCAGCTCATTCAAATGTCTTGTCCCATGCATGCAATTTCTGTTGAACTGGAATTTTAATATTCATGTTCTTTATTATTACTGACCATGAAGCTATTTTCTCCATTCCTCTGCTATCACACCTCCAACAGTTAATGACATTGGTAAGTACAGCTCTTTCCTCTACTTCAGGTGTGGGTAGTCTAAAAGGAAGCAAGTGCAATGACAAGCTAAATGGCAAAGGGTAGATCCTGGAACAACTAATATGTTCTAAGCATAAAAGCAATGACATATGGGCCACTTGTAGGAAAGAGGCAGCAGCTACAAATATTTACCAGCATATTGTTCAGAGCAGCTGCTAATGTCACACTGGCAGCTACTTGTAACTGCACAGTCAACTGTATCTAGCTACAGAACTGCTGGTGAGACATTAGGGCCCATTCTCACTATGGCGATTCCCACTATCACCGAGCGCTAGCGCTTTTTAAAGCCCTAGTGCTATTCTAACCCCATGGCAGTGATCTCACGGTCGCGATTGGCACCAATCGCGGGCGACGAGCACCAATCGTAAAACCTGCAGCATTCTGCCTTGATGCTGGAGCGAACGCGGTACAATGCTTAAGGCACTGATTGCGATCGCTCAGAATTGCAGAAGTGCACAGTGATTTTACCGTGCTAGTCGCAGTAAAATAATTTGTGCAAAACCGTAGCACTAAGTGTGAATGTGCCCTTACATTAAAATACAGAATTCTCAGCTACCATATGCATGTTTCAGCCAGCAATGAAAACAAGATTTAGGAGTAGAGAGAGGTTTTTATGCTTTTCCCTTAATTTTATGAAGTCTGGCCAAAGATGTAGAAAATATTGTCATAATTATACTATAATAAGCCTTTCAATGTGATTGTTGATACAGATCGCATGAAATACAAGAAGCTCAATGACTATGATATAATGGCCCCCACCCATATGGAAATGGGGCACAAGACAGCTCTTTTTCACATGGCAGGCTGTCGTATGGCTGAGAGTACATAACGTGTATCAGTGCTAAATAACTGGAGGTCTGGGTTGGTAGAGACAGGTCCCATTATGTTGTGGTTGGCACTCAGTATAGGTGGTTGTTTTCAAGTATGCCATTCAAGTTCTTATACAAGCCAGGTCATAAACTATAGAGCAGCAACTAAAAACCTAATAACCAATCGCAATCAAAACATGAAAAACGAATAAAATTCATTTTTGTGTGAAATTGTAAAACACTAACAATGCAAATGAACAGAAATACTTTCCACATAAGAGGTCACCCTAGCTGGCTTGTGGAGTAGTTAGTGGTACAATGACATCACTTGCCTCTCCTGCAATGGTCAGATGCACTGCACACTGCAAGCAATGTCTCCACTATGTCAGCCAATGACAAGTTCTCCTGTAACCAAGTCCCATCTGCTTGGATGAACATAATTTGCCTTTTTTTTAATAAAGCTAACTATAAATATAATTTATCTCTGCCTGTGCTATAACTGACCTCTGTTACTGATGAGTCTATTAAGAATATTAATTAGATCCTCCCTTTTTTGGAAGAATATGTGATATATCTGCAGCTATTTCCACTTGCCATCAAACTATGAAAATAGGGGAACAGGTATACAAAATCCAATAAGGGATTGGAGAGTTTTTAAAAATCCTATATAGGAGTGAACTGGCTGTGGCAGTAAGCACATTGCAGTCATTTGGGTATAAGAGCTGCATAAGCATATTAATACCTTTATTACCATAACATCTATAGTAAAAGAGGAGCATAAAAGCTCTTTGGCACAGAGGATGTCACTGAAAATACAAATCTCTTATATAATTTAACACCCTACATTATCCAGTGGCTATAAATGGTTTCTTTTGGCAAGAAATGGCTTGAACAATCCACCCTGTGCTGCAGCCTCCTTTGAAAATAATGTGAGTGGCTTGCTAACACAAGGAGATTTGCAAGTGAATACAATAAAACACATTTATCTTTCTTTCAACAGTTCCAGTAATTTCTAAGATGAATATCAAACATGGTGGCATTTGTGACCTTTAGGTACTTGGAAATAGTATGGGGTAGTTATCCAAAGAGCCACACATAAACCTCTTGTGATCCAGTGCATACAAGGTACTTATAATCCTACTGGCATACTGCTTAATAATGCTGTGGATATGAAAGTCATACAACTAAAAAGCAGGGTGGTGAATTAGAACATTAAAACGCCATTCTAAGCTGTGACTTATCAAAGCACTTTTGTTACTAGACGTGATAAAAACAGGTATGCTTCAATTTCTGAGTATGCTGTCAAAAGGAAATACATTTCTTCAACAGCATTGCCTTGCATGAATCCTCCTGGATTGACAGGCCACATGAGAATTCATGATGAGATCCCAATCTTTATATATGTCCAGTATTTGCAGTGCAGCCCTGAGTCAGAACCAGGCAGGCAAAACTGTACTTCAGCACCTCCTTGTGGCAGAAAACTACCTGACAAGCTTCAAGGTTTACTGTACAGTTCCAGGAATGTGTATTTTATA